>NC_060950.1:2115953-2436376 GCF_022045245.1 Lucilia cuprina | reverse complement strand
GCGGATAATTTTTTTTCCTTTGTTGAAGTCACAAGAACAAGTACTATCATGTGATATAAACAAAAGTATTAAAATCAGCTGGATCAGAACGCTTAATTTAAGCCAAAAAAACAGCTTTATCAAATTATCATCATTTAAATAAATGTTTGCTATTTTCTTTTGCTGATTTTAAAACACTTAACAGCCGCTCTAATCATTTTGCCTACTACAACAACATTTATTTGTGAACAACAATAATTTGTCTTTTTATGTTCATTTGTTCATTTTTATCAACTTGTCTAAATATTTGTATTTGTTTATTTAAAGATGAAAAAATGTGTATGTATGTACATTAAGATTTCTTATGTTTTTTTTTTGCTTAAACATTGCGTACCGAAAATCACAAAAAAACATTAGATATTCTATGTAGTCAACCAAACAACAACAACAATATTAATGCATTATTTAAATCCTTACTTTCTGTTGTTTGTTTGCTTGTTTTTGTACTTTTATTGGAAGAGTGTTTTTTTTAGTAGTTTTAATAACGAGAAGAGTAGTTATTTATCATGTGCACTTTTCGTCTTCGTGAGAATACTTTAGAATTTTAGTGTGAGACTAATAGAATGTGAAACAGGGTTGTAAATTTTATTCTTATTCTCATATAATTCAATTGCGAGAATGGAAACATACACAGTTTGCAAGGTTTTTTAACGTTTAAATGAAAACCCTTATTTAACTCATGTTAACATTTGAATATGAACGTTTAAAGTTATAAATTCTTTTTCTGAAATGGGACTAGTATGTTCATATAGTTGGGTCAATTATGTACCGGATATCATCAAATTTGATAGGGAGATTTTTGTTCCTATCGACCGTTTCTCATAAAATTTGACAGAGAGATAGTTCCTTTTAAAACTTGATTATATTGTATTTTTTTTTGCTATATTGCAGTTTTGTAGCAAATTATGAGCTTTAAAGTAATTTTCTGAAAGGACTTTATATGGATGGTAAATCAATTATGTGACGATTCTCATAAAGCTTGCCAAAAGTATTTTGGGCTCCAATAAAACTTGTTTATGTTGAATACATGCTTGTTGCTATACATAGCCATATAGTCATTTACTGAGGCTAAATGAAATCTTTGACCGATATTTCCTATTTTTAATAGCAAAACAATTTGGGTCATCTGTTTTGTTGGTGGGCATAAAGAAATAGGTGTAAAGATGTCCCGTGGACCACTTTTTTTGTAGGAATACCCAATCGATGTGTATTAATGTAATGAACCCAAGAAAAGGGTTTCAGTTCCATACCAGCGATTTATCTCAGTACAATATGTTAAAAACAAATTGTTTGCAATATTTTGGGTCTCAAAAATTCTGTAATTTTGAAAAATTTTATTTTTTTACAGTAATTCTGGTCCGCAAAACGATTTTTAGTGTATTATAAATGGCATATAAACTTCTAAATAATCGAAGCAATTCTGAAATGGACTAAATCAGTTTAGCACAAAATAGCATTTAGAACAAGTGTTTGTGCAAAATAAAAATAACCAGTTTTGGTTTATAATAGCCAAAGTGGCAACACTGATTATTATTTTCCTAAAACTACTTATTTATGCAACACTGTTATTTAAGTTAAACAGGAGAAATATCTCACAAGAGAGTGATTAATGAAACAAAAACTCTCTTTTAAAAATGTAACACAAATAAACAATTATCTCTCTCATGTTTTCTCTTAAAAAACAAGTCAAAGAAAAACGTGAAAATAATCATACATTTCTTCGGCAAAAGAAAAATACAAATATTTAGTGTGGCATTAAAACGTTAAAGTTGAGGTCGAGTTGTTGGGTGTGTAAAAGAAAAACTAGAAATAAAAAATATATTTTATTTTAAAAACAAAAATTAAAAAAGTAATACAAAATATTCTATGTTTCGGAAAGTACTTATAGTAAAACAAAAAAAGTAATTTACAGTTGAAAAATTCTAACTTGTAAACAAGAATTTAAAAAGAATTTTTGCACAAACACATATATGTACATTAGGGTAATAACCAAAATTAACCCCTATCACTTCACTAGTTTATGTCGTAATTTTTTAGTTTTGTATTAAAAAATTTAAAGTCTTGTTAAGAGTAAATATCGTAAACTTTAACACATTTGCCGCGGAAATAATTTTAACGCTCGGGAGAAAGTAATATACTTTTCGACATATATTTTAATGCTCTATGTGGGATGAATAGGGTCGATTTGAAATTTCTAAAAATTGTATAAAAGTTATCACCCTAATGTACATATCTATTATATAGTAACTGAGAAATTACGTGAACGTGCTTCACAAAAACGTGATTTTTTCTTGTAGTGTGTATAAACAAAAATAATATAAACACAAATATATAAAAATAAAAGCAAAAATAGTGTGCTCAAAATAATAAATAAAAAATTAAATAAATTTTTATGTTAAAATTATAAAAAGAATTTCTTTTAAATAGAAAAACAGCAAATCGCAGAAAAAAAACGAAAATTCAATAAACAATAACAAGTACGGACTAAATTTGACAACGACAACAAAAAATAAATTGTCAACACACTAAATATTCGCAACAATAATAACAACAACAACAAAATAAATAGTAGGTAAGTGTTTTTTATATACAAACATATATTTTTATATTTATTGAGGGTTTAATTGAATTCCAGACATTTTGCACACATTAATTTTCGAAAATTCCCAAAGATATTTATATTCAACACTACTAGGGCAGAGCATAGTATCCGTCTATTCTTATGTTTGTAACAATAACAAAATAATGCTCTGAATTATTCAGACTGAATCAGTTCCGAAGTTAATTTGACAATAACCATGTTAAATAAGCCGTATTTATAAAAATAAAAATAACTGAATAAAGTTTAACTAGTCTACTAACTTTGAACCAAGATGATATCTGGTGATTCACATATCACCCATTGAAAACTAAATAATGCTTTTTCAACTTTAAAAGCTGGTCTAGCGTAACGATAACATTTGATATATCTATACAACAATGTATGTACTATATCCATGTTCAAATCGATCCAATCTTACGCTCAGAAATTTTGTAGTATAATTCATAATATGAAAAGCTAAAGTTGGTAACTACATTAATCACTCATTTTACAAATTACTTTAAGAGAATCATTTTATAAAACTACAAAACAATCTTGTGGCCTCCGGTGGGTTAGTGGCTAGTATTCTAGTCTGGTAAACCGGAGGTGGTGGGTTCGATTCCCACCTGAGACACTGGTTAAGGAGCGCACAACAGGCCCGATAGAGGCCTATGTGAATTTCTTCGGATTTGATATATATACATCCTCCTTTCAAACTAACTAACTAACAAGACAAGCTTTAAAAAAAGTCCCAGTATTTTTCATAAATATGTTCAACTTCAACGAAAGTTTCGTTTTATAAAATAAGGGTTTAAACAAACTCTTAATAGGGTATCATTTAATCGGGCATGTCCGACTGAACTTTCTTATTTGTTTTATTTATTTTTTATTTTCATGATATTTATATTAATTTTACTGAACAGATTGTTTCTGCCTCTGATTGTGAGCTTTCTTATCTTATCTGTAGTTTTTCTTTGGCCCAGATAAGAATTTTGGGTTTTTAACTAAAACCATTATAATACATGAATATAAAATTCTCTATTATGTGTTGAAGCTTTCAATATTTTTTCACGAATCATAGCCTTGAAATATCAATTTATTATGTCACAAAATTGTGTTAATAGCTGATTACTTTTTGTGGAAAAATATTAATTATTTTTAATACAATACATATAATAGGATTTTTAATTTGTAGAGCAGTAGCTTTCCAACGACATATTGATTGATGATATATTGATTGATGGGATAGGACTTATAATATTTTTATCCAAAATCGGAAGGTTTTAATAAACGGATCTTTCATTAAATAATAATAATAATATTCAAATATTTAAAAAGTGTCAAGTTATTTTTATTTAATGTATAAAAACTGCAATCAAACATGGAACTAGTTTTTTTAGTTGCTGACTAGTCATGAAATGAAACCTTGGGGGCAATATTGAATAAATATTAAAGTATTATAGGCAAATCGAATGGAAGTGAGAACTTTAAACAAGTTTATATTTTTCACCTTTGTCTACGAAAGCTTGGAGATCTATTTTAAATTAAACGATTTTGGAAACACATAGGGTCACATATCGATCCAATATGTATGAATGTTGGTAATTTATAGATTGTATTAAAATTAGAATGTGTTGCTGACCCCATGACAACCAGTTAAGGTGCTTGTCATACTATCAGTTTCTTAACCCTTAGAAATTTAATTCGGAAAGTTAAAACGTCACATTTATCACCTAAATAATCAATGAGTAATACATTTTATATTTGATTTCGTAACAAAATTTTGATTATAAAAATTATTGCTATTGTCAAGTTAAAGCAATTTTTTGGTGCTAAGCATTTCAAATAATCCAAATATAAAATAATTTTTATCTATCAAATTTTATAAAAGATTAACCTTTAAACACTTACTACATAGAATAAAAATAATCCAAAATCACAAAATATAAAAAAGAAAAGAAAAAATAAATTGGTCAAATTGTGTGTCGTCACTATGACAATAAAGAAAGAAATTCCCTCAAAAACAAAGTCATTGTTACAATTTTCTTCCAAAGTTCACCCATAAGTGCTGGTTGGTGGCTACGCATATTGTGTATAAATTCATTCAACCACCATCAACAACGATTACTAGACTCTTGTGATTTTTTCGATTGACACAAAAATATTTAACCAAATTACTGACAAATACTTGTGTGTATACATATACATATATGTATGTACGTATATAATTTTTAGGGGAAAACCTAAATTAAGAAGGTGGGTGGTTGGTGTATAGTGTTCTATATTTTGTTTATTATTGATTTTACTTCAATATTTTGAGAGGTGTGGTGGTCCAACTTAACTCATTTGCTGGATTCTATAACGAACGAAAAATTAAGTGTTGATATATTGCCAACAACAGATTTCCTTTTTGTGTATTTGTATGTATAATATTTGGAAAATGTCAAAAAAAAAAAAAAAAACAATGTAAATGGGTCATGACAAACTAAACTCAAATATCATAAAAAATGTATATAATAAAGAGTTTTTATGATATTTTTCATACGGCAGAATAATATTTTTATAGAATTATTATCAAAATCTATATTGAATTTTTTATGAGTATGAGGTGATTTATATTCAAGTAGATTTCATAATAGAAACTATTTTTTTATGTGGAAACATACTGCTCTTGTTAAGAAACGAGGAATGTAATTAAAGTCACCTTTAAAAAACAAACTAACACTATGGTATTTTAAGGCTGAATTAATTTTTATTTAAAGTATAGCATTAGTAATAAAAAAAATCCTAAATTTCTAAGTGAATTTTCAAAGTGCTTTCTTAATTTTTTTGTAATCTTCCTTGTACATGATTTTTTTTTTAGAAATTATGTCATGTTATTTTTATTATTTTTTGCATCCACTGTCAATTTGTTAAAACCAAGCTTGGTAACCGAATTTCGGTATCGGTAACGGTATTTAAAATATAACGCATTCGGTATAGATTTTACTACATTGCATTGTAATAAGAGATCGTCATCAGAATATGACAGACATGATTAAAATTTGCAAAATATAAGCATAAATGTACAATATCTTCCACTATTGCGAACTTTAATGCAAATAGAAACAAAATATCGGTATTATAACTGCTGTAATACCGGTACTGTTTCGGTATTGATAATGTTATGATAAGGGTATTGTACCCGGTATGATACCGGTATAAGGGTAAACGGTATTTAAATACCGGTATTTATACCGATTAACTTATTTCGGAATCAATAAACGGTATTTTATCGATATCGGTTGCCAAACATTTTTTAAATCTTTATTAGTTCAGTCATCAATAATTCATATTTCAACGTTAACAATAGAACATTTTAACACATAAATACTTTAGAAATGATTTTAACTAGTATACTGTCATTCTGACACAGCCGCCAACAACTCAAAAGTATGAATCATAAAATCACAATATAATGACAATTGTTATTTTGAAATCCGTTTCGAAAAGAGAAATACCAAAAAAAAATATAAATGAATGACGTTCTGACAACAACGTCTGACTACATTGTGATCAAAGTATCGAAATATTATTTTTTTTTGCAAACTAGGCAATAATACAAATCAAATAAAAAACATGAACAAAACAAAACTAAAAAAAAACGTTACCAAATTCGTAAGAATAGATAGATAGATAGATATAAAGATAAATTGACTAATATTAACGATATGTTCGTTGTCTTTTTAAATTATTCGTTTTTAAACAAAAATTCATGTTAAAATCGTTCACAAAAAACCCAATCTTCTTATTACACGTTATATTACTTCGTTCGGCATGTGTGAAATTAAATATTTCTCAAAACGGTCAAAATCGTATAAAAACATTTATGTACTTAGATAGGTAAGTAATGTAAGTATGTAATGTGAGCATGTCCAAACGTGCAAATATCAATTGAATTCTAATAAGTATGTAATTGAATGTAAACTTAACGATTAACAAAATTGATAGTGTAGAAGTTGTTATTCATTATAGCCATTGAAGAATGTGATTTTTTCCACTTACACTTGCAATATTGAATTATTTAATTTTCTTTTGTATTATTTTTTTGTTATTTTTCAAAATAAAGTGGATTGAAAGTGTTTGCAAATTAGCGTTGTCATTCACAAACAAAAATTTTCCATAATGAAGGGAAGCATAGGGGAAATAAATAACTTCTAACATACTAGATTTCTGAAAATTTTGACGAATATTTCCGTAAATAGTTATATAATGCTTAAATACCAATTTGCCTATTTACTAAACTACATAAAGTACTTTCACGCTAACCAATTGTATGGTGGCTAGAATAGATCGTGGACCTATATTGCAAATTTCAATGCAAACCTTATCTATAAAAATAATATATGTTGAAAATTTCAGTCCTGTAGCATCTCCCACATGTTCCTATCGTCTTTTTAACAGTTCGTCTTGAATGTCATGGTTATATCGAATTTAAATCTATTAAACATCCAGAATATTTCATATTTTAATGGTCTAGAAATAAATTAGGAAACAATTTTTTAAATTTTAGAATTTTATTAATATTTATGGACCGATTTTATTGGTTTTAAATAGCAAAACTTTCGAAAGCAAATCCGAAAGAAAAATCCAAGATAAGGATTCCGAAGAGATGGAATGATGTACCCACATTGAAAAATATTCGTAAGCATGTCTGAACTAATATTATCGGTAATTTAATTACGATGATATTTTAAACTTTCAGAAAAAAATGTAAACAATAGTTTCGGAATTGATCCGAATTCTTGTACTTTTTTTTTGTACTTTTTCGCCCTTCAAAAGGTACTTTTTAAATTTTCAATAATATTGAACCTAGAAAAAAGAGAAAGGTGAGAATATAAAAAAGAAACCAACTATTTTTAAAAATACATGATGAAGGGTATGTAAGATTCGGCACAGCTGAATATAGAACACTTATTGGTTGCATTTTCTTTTAAAAATTCAGATTCTTTTTTGGAAATAAGGAAGCTGTTGTCATACAAAATATAAATTATGTATTAAACAAATGATTCTATTGTTTATTTAAAATATATAGAATTGAAAATAAAATTAAAATATTTATTTGAATTTAAGCTCATTGGTACTTAATATGTAGACTGCATCATCCAAATAAACGTGTTAATAACTTTTCAGGGTGAAACAAAAAAAAATTTTTTTTTCTGTTTGTTTTCAATTAATTTTAACAACATAAAAAATTAAATGAATGAACAAAAAATTGCAAAAATATATATGTAATAATTAAAACAGGTATTTTTTTTATAAATTTTACAAAATTTCAACGTTTTATACTTACGTAGTAAGAGAGTCAGTCGTCCAGACGTTGTTGCTACGTTGCAATGGAATAAAAATCACATGATTAACTTTAATAAAATAAATAAAATAATTAATATGAAAATTGAAAATAAAATTACACTGAAAACTACATATTTTACTTAAATTTATTTAATTTTATTAGAAAATAAATCTTAATCTAAAAAATACTGCATTCAGTCATTTTGTGCACAAAGTAAATTGTTCGTATGTTTGTTTTTCTTCGGACGAATATTTTTAAATATTTTTTTTTATTAAAATATACTACTTTACATATAAAATAAATAACATCCGGTGTAATTGAAATTTTTTCTTTAATAACACACCAACTGGGTTTTTTTTCTCTTACTTTCAGAGATTTGTTGCTTTCGTTTTAATGTTTTTTGTAAAGCAATGCAAAAATTCTATAAATAATCCAGCAACGTTTTTATTCGAATTTAAACTACTTACAACTGCTATTTAAAAGCGTTTAAATAGGATTTAAAGGAATGAAATGTTTAAGTGCAGACATCTATGATATTTTGCCATTTTGGGTCATATTGTGACTTTATTTTCTTTGGATGAATAAAAATGTATTGGATTAGTGGAGAAAATTTATGATATATATCAACTTGTTTTAGGGCTCAGTCCAATATTTGTATATTGCGTTTTTTGTGTCATTTATTAAATTAATTAAAGCGAATCAGTTAAATTTTGCAAATCTAAAAACGGGATAAGTTTTCTTATTTCACTGTTAGACATGTTGTATGCTCTTTTACCAGATTTTCTGGTTAAAATGAAATCACCTCACTGAAAAACTATAAGACTTCTAGATTACCGTTAAATAAAGGATAAATCAATTGACTATTGACTCACTACTAGGACTTCGCCCTAGTTTTAAAACTGGAACCGATTCTGAAACACAAAAAGAAATTTCTTGGCTAGTTTAGTACAAATTCCGTTTTGTCTGTGGAATTTTTATAAACATCGTAATTACAAATCAATCAAAATCCATTTCAAACAAAATCGCAGCCCCGAACAAATCTTTTATTCCTTAAAAGTTCTGTTCTCAATAGTAACGCGATAAGGAAGAATTTTTTATTCCAAATACATTAGTATGGTCCCTCATATTAGAAACTATAAACGTTGTTCATATTTTTATGTTCCCCTTACGGTTTTTTTTTCAAAAAAGGCCAGTCCAATGTATTGGCGAAATTATCATTCGTTTTGTTGAAATTTTCAGAAGCCAGTCTACTAAACATTCGTATAAATTTATCTACTATACGCAGTACATAAGCTAGAGTGCGGGTGTTATTGCGCAACAAAAGAGATTTTTTAGATTTTAGTTTTTCTTTTCCTCTACATGTTTTTTTTTTCTATTTTATTCTTTGTCATTTCGAATCTCAGTGTTTTATTTATATTTACGGAATAAAAAAATTCCTTAAGTGTTTTTTTGTACAAAACATACAAAACATCCAACCAACATTTTTATACAAACAAAATTTACGTAAATTCCTACATGAATTCATACATATGTATGTACATACTTATGTATGTATCTATGTTTGATTAAAGAAAGGAACGAAACGTGTACTTATTTCTTTCTACGTACATATATGTTGATTCTAAATTTACGTATTCAATAGTAAACGAAGTAATAACCAGTCAGTCCATAGAAGACCCAGAATGTTCTGTTCTGTATCTATACTTCTAGATTCTATTATTTATTTACTTTTTCTTTTTGTAAAGTAAGAGTTAAACAAAATTGCAGAAATTTTGTTTTAATTTGTTTTTCGTTGGTCGTTTGTATACAAATTCCGGCTTCTGTTTAAACAAAAAAAAAAAAAAAAACTTCTGTCGCAAATAAATACTTTTTTTTATTTATTCATGGCATTGAAATTATAAAAAAGTCTGCTTCAGTAAAAAATACTCTTTGCATATTGTACGTGAATATAGAAAAAATGTAAATAAAAAAAAAAAACATTTCAAAAACACTATGAACTTAAAGAATTAATAAAAAAGAAAAGAATTTAACGCATTTAAAAGCTAATTTAAAAAAATAAATAATTTTAATGCAAATTTTCCGTTTTGCAATTTTATTAAATTAATATATTTCAACAAGTAGTATTTTATGCTTAAAATTAAATTATACTGAAACTAAAATAACTGCTAATGCCAACTCTTAAAATCCATGGAGGCCCTATAGCTTAGTCCTTGTGAACGGACCATAGATATTGACATTATAAAATATGTTATCTTAAACCTTAAAGAAACAAGTAAAATTTTACTTTTAAATGTTCAGTCCCAATTCTATTATACACTATATGCTCTATACTCATGTTTCGAAGGATCTTTCCTTTGTATGGTCAACATTCGGCCTACATTTGACTAACTCTTTATTATATTTTAAGGATAAGCATAAAAAGTAATAAAAAAGGATTGAATTACATTTGTTTTTAAGGCGTTGCAAAAAAATAAATTGAATTTCTTACTTAAGGACATTTAAGGAAATTAATTTCAGTTAACAAAAAGACCTTCTTACTCAATAACAGCAATATCCTTTTTAATGTTATTACTTTTTTACTATGACAAATAAGACAATATAAAGGAATCAAATATCAAATAAGTGCTATAGATGTATTTGAAATGAATTGATATAATTTTTTTTGCAAATTAATTCAATGAAAACCTTTTGGATTATTTTCAAATAAATATAAATAAAATAAAAATACATCGGAAAATTGTTCTTTATAAATTGCTTTGTTTTTTTTTATTTAGCTTATAAAAATGTTAATTAATTACCTAAATACACAAATTAATTAACACGTGCCATACATTTCTGTATTATTAGTATTATTATAGTTTAATAATAAAAATTAATTTAGTTTTCATACATTCATATAAGAATCTATATTGATATTTGCAGATAATCGACATTCTTTATAATCATTTTCAACGTTATACATATGTTATGTACGTTTGCATAAACAAACAAAAATATTTATAAAATAAATATAAGAAAAAATCAATTAAAATCTAAATATTAACAATCTGCTCTATTAATAATGGTATAATAATGATTGCATAAATGTATATTTGTTTATTAATTAAAAAAAATAATACGAAGAAAACGAAAACCGATCAGCGTCTGTTCAATAGCCATACATCATTCACACTCAAAATAATTACACACGATACACAGATATATACGTAGTAATGCATTATCTAATAGTTAACCACACTCGGTAATGTTTAATTGAAGACATGCTTATTGCATAATACTGAAAAATAAGTTAGAGGGATAATACAACACAATTCACTATTTTATCGAAATAAAATCTAGTGTTGATTCAAGTTTAATACGATTGATGTTATCGCATTCTTGTAGATTCAATAAAAAAGTTTATAGATCTTTACACAGGCGTTATTTTTGTTGGAATACATATACTTTCCAAAGGATCCTTATGCTTTGACAACCAACATTTAGAGCTTATTGGCATATTGGCGTTATTTTATTGTTTTTAGTTCTGCAAAATCTGTTAATTGGTTAGTCCATTAAGCCTGATATGCATTCAATCATACAATGCCAAGTAAGTAAGCTTATAAGGTCCTTGATAATCTAGGTAATATTTTCGTGAATGAGAGATCTTTACACAGGCGTTATTTTGGTCTAAAAAAATTGAATTATACTTTCTAAATGATCCTTATATATTGACAACCAAAGGTTAGGTTATATGGGAATCTTGGGATTAAGCGTGAAAAATTGATTTTCATCGATGTTATAAAAATGAATTATACTTTCTAAAGGATCCTTATATATTGACAACCAAAGATGAAAAGTTTATTTGCACATGGATTTTATTTTATTCCGACAGCGTTGTACCGATTTTTTGTTTTTTTCAAGTTGTTCAAAATCTGATAAGTGGGAAGTCTATAAAGCCTGACAGGCGCCAAATCTTACAAAGATCCATGAGAATCAAGGTAATTTTCCGTGAATGAGCGGATAATATCTGTAAGTGGTGAAATCTGAAATTTTATTCAAGCACTGCCAGCGGAGTGTTATTAAGTATCGTCTAAGGACGACCTGTGGATTGAACATTCTTAGGAACCTGAACAAATTCAACAGAGGGATTTAATGCAATCAAGAAAACATTTAGACATTATAAGTATTCTTAAAAACAGTGCAGGTATTAGTTTAACTGATAGATGGCGAGCCAGTACCAATAACATTATTTCAACTATTTTCAGTGTAGACCGAGACCCTCGTCCAAAATGAAAGAAAAGAAAGTTTTCAATTCTATTTCCGTATTCAGTAGCGCTCGAAAAAAGTTATTTTAATAAAAATGGAATCGTTAGAATTTAATTTACATTCTTTACAATTGTATGTATACTACGTTGTTTTTTCAATAACGGTAAGTCGTATCGAAGTGTGACTGTTTATTGGAATTCTGAAGATTCTATTAAATATCGACTGAGAAATAGATAAATTTACGATTAATAAATTATAAATCTTCGATATTAGCATTAAATTTTTTGTAAAACACAAATAGAAAAATTATGTATATTTCCTACTACTGCTAATTATGTCATAAAAAGAGTAAAGAATAACATGTGCCTTTTAAGGATCAAGATATTTTAATAAATATGACATCAAAATAAGCCATAAAATTAAATTAAATTAGTTTATATACCGTTTCCTCCTTTAAACAATAACAATCACATTAATTTATTATTGTCTTAATTAAGTGGCTGTAATTAAATTTCATTTAGTATACTCACGTACCATCATCATACAACAAAATATATTGTATTGTATTTGTTTATTATTATTTTATATTTTATAGAGATATGAACCATTTATGAAAAGTGTTCATAAATTCTAATTGAATTAATAAAATCAAATGAATACATATTCATTCATTCGTTCGTTTTGTTTGGTCTACTAAACTGTGGATGTACATATTTAGTCTTTAACGATTCATCTAACGTAAATGGAAAATACTTCAATTAAAAACGAAAAAAATAGAAAAAAAGAAACGGATGGGGTATAATGAAACGCCCACTAATTTACACCCACAATCATAAATTGTACTCACGTCTATTAAAAACAAACATTACTAAAGCTCTACATCATCTCCATCCATTCAACCATTCACATCCATGCGTCCTCTTCATTGTCGGTTGCTGAACGTACATCTGCCCCTAACTACGCTCAATTCTCACACATGCATTCATTGTAAACAAAAACAACATGAATTTATAAAAAAATTTATAATCAACAAAAATTTGCATTCTAAAGCTCGTCGTCATTCGTCTACTCCTTTCACAGCCTCTACTACGTCCTTCTTGTTTTTTTTTTTATTTGAGTGTCCACATTTTAATGCATTAGTCGCTGCATGTAGAGAATTTTGTAAATTTTTATTGTATGCAAAATTAAAAGCGTAGTTTTATGCATTTTATCAATTATCGTAGTCTGTAGCCAGTCGGTCGGGTCGCACTTAGTACTCATAATGTGTGGAAATTTAAATCAACTTGAAATTAAGAATTATTCATGTAATAAAAAAAATATTAAAAATAATACAAATATAATAATAATATAAAAACGCAAACAGAAAAAGACTCTTTGTGTCATGATGTGTGAAAAAGGCGGATATTTCATGCTTGATTAACCTTGATTTAATAATTGTCAATTTCAAACAAGACTGCATAAAAATAAATTCTCATTTGTGTGCTAAAATATTTATTGCAAATGAAAGATAAATAAATTTATTTATAAATATGTACATATGGACTTATTTATCGCATTAGGCTTTCCTTTCCTGTAAATTAATATAAATGCAAATGAAATTGGAACAATTTTATAGAAAAGAAATTGCAGTACTTTAATACAAGCAACATCGCAATTCTATTGCCTTCTATAAACTGGTGCAGTAAACGCCTTCTATCATTCGTTAAATGTTTAAATTATAGTTCGTAAATTCCATTTTGTTTTAAATATACTTACTGTATCATCTTGAGAAAGTTATTTTTGAATTCGACATGATCATGCGACCTTTCTAAAGTTTTGATAGTTTGATTTAAATAGATTTAACATAAATAAATAAATAAATAAATAAATAAATAAATAAATAAATAAATAAATAAATAAATAAATAAATAAATAAATTACGTGCATTTATCAATTAACTCCAAATTCAAGAAATGTCAGAACAAAAAGATATAAATTATTTAAAAAAATGCATTCCTTTCGCTTCTTTGAAAGACAATACACGTCACTTCCACAGAGGGTAAAAAATTTAACTTAGTGCTACTCTTGGAATTGTAATAAATGTTATTATTTTAGAAGTACTTTGTTTTATTTTTGCTAGGATCTGATACATTCTTATGAAAAATACTTTCAGGCAATTGTATATACCGTGATCAGGCATGTCACATTTAAAGAAGTTAAAACGTTAAAGGCCGATGCTCCATAAAATCCTTTCCCGCTTTTTCGACTTTTTTTAATATTTAATAAAAGTTTCTAAAGTTTCCACCGAAACGTTTTGGCTTCACCCAAAATCAACTCGTTTTTCTAGTTTTTAAACTATAAACATTGTGAAAAGGAATCAACTTTAAACATACTAAACCAATTACGCGAAGCAACTACACATTACTTACTAATGAATGCATCCATTTTTTAACATTACTTCTATTCTATTATTGTCCACACATATTTTGACAACTTGTAAGCATATTTGTGATCATGGGTTGTTGTAAATTTAGACATCAGTTGTTAAAGTAATGACATATCCTACTCCTATAACTGTAAAAAATATTCTGTCTTACTTTTAACAATCTTCAGTAAATAGGATTTTTCTATAGAGTACATACAATTTCAGTTGCAATACACACCCTTTTATTGTAGTTTGTGTTTTTTTCTTGTTTATATTACAACAATGTTTACGCCATTATTATCAAAACAGTTAGGTGTCTCTTTACTGTTTACAACACTAGACAACAGAAAAAAAATTAAATAATCCATAACAGAGAGACACACCTACCAATAACACCAAACTATACATTACTTTTTATTTATTTCATATTCCTTCTCTCCACTATAGTTGTTTTATTATGTCGTCTCGTTATTTATTTATTTTTTTTTTTGTTTTATATCACTTTAATTATAATTATTTTTTGTAACAATTTTGCTGTAATTACTCTTTTTTTTGGTATAAAAGCAATATTAATATTTTTTATAGTTTTCAAAGTGGTTTCATGTTGCTTTATGTAGTGCACTGTGGGTTTAGGGTTTATTATTGTGAATAGAAGCATTTTATCAGGATTTTTTTTTTATATTATTTTCTATGCAATTTTTGGCAAATGCTTAATTTTCTTTCGAAAATATTTACTTTTTATTTATTAATCCCACTGTGCTGTGTATATTGTGTTTTGCTGTCACTTTTTTGTAAATGAAACATTAAAACAATAAAAAAAAGCACGTGACTCCGACACAATAAATAGCGAAAGAGCGTAGAAACGTAATCATAGTTAAGTTAATGGACGTGGTCCGCTGTTTGTATAAGTTGTAGACTCTGGGCAAAAATTATATTTTTTGTTGTTTTTGACATTTTTTTTTGCAACCAAAAGACTTTATTTATTAACACGTACTCGGTTTAAATTACATTGGAATTTCAATTGTTAATAAAAACTAAAACTAATATTTAAGTCTCCTAAGGAGACTTACGCTCCCTTTCTGGATTAAATTGAATTCTTTTAATCTTCTACTTGTTTCGAACCTGTACTTGAGCTCAACTACTTGAGTAATTTATTTATACCTCTCAATTATTTGATGACTCATTTTAGCTTAGAACAAAAGTGATTAATGAAGAGAAACATTGCCAAATATTTTGTTTTATCCGGAAATGTTTAATAACACAGATTGACAAAATTTAAAAAGTCAAAATTGTGAGATCAAGTAATACTTTTCTAAACCGCGCTGAATCCGAATCTGACAGAGTTTTTTTCCATCCATATGAAATTGGGGGACGTTGAGACGTTAAAGCAGCGCCAACTTCATTTAAAAAATGTTTTAAGCCATCTAAGAGTTCATTCTGATAGCTTTTAAATAAAGGTTGACATCTTAGAAATATCTTCATCTAGATTCTTATTAATTTTTAATTTTTTTCTTACAGGTCAGTTTTATGAATTAAAGTCTATACTTGGGTGAGTTATATCAAAAATTTAAGAGCAGAGGTTTGGCAAACTTTAATAAATAGAAAGATCACTTTTTAGTAAAAATTTTAATTTATATTGAAGTGAAAACTAATTTAAAAAAAATTATGAAAATGCGAATCTTTTATTTTTTTGTAAAATAATCGAATTTTTAGAGAAAATTTAATTTGTAGTAAAATATCGAAATGTTATTAACCAACAACTTCTTTGTAAGCGAGAGTGTAAGTATTTTTTTAACAAGGTTTCATTAGCTTTATAACTCATTACTTTTCAATGAAAATTGTTCCTGTATTAAATGAAAGACTTTAGAACGTGGCATACTTTACTGACTTATGCCAGTTTTGTAGTAAATAAGCCACATTTGTAACAACATTTAAACAGTTGTCAATAAATTGCAATAATTTATTAAACTGAGTAAATAACATATTGAAAAGTTAATTTTAAATAAAAAATATAAAAATAAGTTGAGTAAAAAATTAAGAAAAAAATTTATCCATAAATTCCTTTAATAACTACGTCCACTCGCAGACTCTGTTAATCACTTTTACTTGAATGAAAAAAACAAAAGACCTGAATGATCATGAAAGTTGACCGCAAAAAATACATTCCGGATATAAAATTGAAGTTTTTTTCTGTTAATTTTTTGTTGAAAATTTATTGAATTTGTTATTAAAGTTGAATTTTTATTTTGTTTTTTTTTCTTTTAATTCATTTTATTGAACAATTTTTGTTTTGTTTTGCACTTTTGTTAAAGTAAATAAAATTAATAATTTTCGTTCCAATACGTGCCTAATATCATGCTAAAATTAATTAAACTTGTTGTATGATCAATTTTATATATTTGTAGTGTTTTTGTCGCTGCCTTGACTATTTGCAAAAAAATATAATAATAAAATAAAGATAATAAAAACTATATATAAAACTATAATTAGTTTTAGGTTGAGCGTTGGTTTTTTAATTTTTCTTTAAATTTGCTAAAATATACTAATAAAAATTCTATTTAGTGTATTGATAAATCATTGAACTAACAGCGATTAAAGTTAATCAATAAATTGTTGAAAATGTTGTTGCTAGTTAGTTACGATTCAATATAAAGTGATAATTAAAACTTAGCAAAAGCTTTTAATAAAATTTAGATAAAATGCTTTTTATTAAAATGCAAAGATAGCTAAATATTTGCTTATTATTTTTATTTAAAAATATTATGGTGATAGTGCAAGTTATTTTATTTTTGGAATTCGGGTACTAAGGCAACTATAGGATCTATTTCATCATTCCAAATGTTTCATCAGTCAAATGGTACTTTTTACTAATTTATTTGTATTATGATAGGGTAGAGAAGCACCCAGGGTTTTATAAACTTTTTAAGTACTACTATTTGATTTATGGCTCAAATTTCCCCAATTATTTTCAATTATTTGAGGGTGTGGGAAAAGTACTAAATTTTCAAAACATTTCAAATTGTTTTTTTTCATAAACATTTTTTATTATATGCTTAAAGCTCCTCTAAAAAACGCCATGGGAGTGAAATATGCTTACATTATGGAATATTTAATGGTCAAAAAGTGTAGGAGTCCTTTTGTTTTTCTTAAAAGCAAACAAAAATAAATGTATGATGAGCGAATTTTACTTAACAACGCCCTAGTTTTTCATTTTTTATTTGCTTTTTTTAATACTTATTATGTCAGTAAGTACTATTTGTATTAAGTACATTTTGATTAAATATGCAGAGCTCTACGAATGTAGGACTACACTAGAAAGTAGTCCATAAAATAGTACTTAAGTGCGTATACTTAACAATTAAATGTTTATGTCATTGAAATCCATATACACTCTAACTTGACAAATAAACACGCACCCTGCAATCTGGGGGTGGTTATCCCCAAACTGTGGGCTGTAAATAACAGGATTTTGGCTTCATTTAGATTGTAAATGTGAAGATTTAAAGAATTACTTTCTATGATATCAGAATCGAAAGAGTTCACATCGTTAAAATGACCCAATCAATGGTTTACATTAGGTAAAAAATGTCCGTAAGATGTGCATTAACTTTTTATACACTGCTGGGCAAATCCACTCACACAAATCCATATACTTTAATTGTTTAAGTATTTGTTTGAAACCAACATGAAAATACGAAATACGACTAACACTTCAGGATAAATGTCGCCATTGTTATGGGTTTTCAACAGCAACATCAGCAGGCAGCAACAAAGTCAGTCAAATCATCTGACAACCAACAATGGGTGTGTTCCAACAGACAACATTTCGAGCATTTTGTACAATTTCCACTGAAACTTGAATCTTTTATTTATTTTTATTTTTTCAGTATTTTTTTAGCTTTTTTTTCTTGGGAAAAACTAAAAAATTAAACCTAAACAAAAGAAATAATAAATTTTCCAATCCACATAGAGACTTATATATTCGTATTTATATTATTATAGTGTAAATTTACACTAATAGAGAGGGTTGGTGTTGTGGGGGAATTATATATATAATGACAAAAAAGTTGCACTTTACATTCGATTACTAGAATGTGTTTGTCAGAGCAGGTTGTACGAAAAAATTGTAGCAGAAGAAGCACATATACTTACAACAGCACTGAAGAAATCAATGTGACCTCAATACAGGTGGCGACTCATGCGCATTAAATGTTCATGTTACATACTTCTACTACAAATACTCGAATACATAATTATGTTTTTAAGACAGTGGTTGTTACCTTTTTTTGTGAAAACTTATTTTTTTCGGTGCAAATACTATTTCGCTTATATTTTTCTATATATTATATTTTATATTTTTTCGGTAGATAGATAGATAGATAGATGGATAGATGGATAGATGGATAGATGGATAGATAGATAAATATATAGATAGATAGATAGATAGATAGATAGATAGATAGATAGATAGATAGATAGATAGATATATAGATAGATAGATAGATATATAGATAGATATATAGATAGATAGATAGCTACATAGATAGATAGATAGATAGATAGATAGATAGATAGATAGATAGATATGGCATTTCACCATTTTGTTAATTCCTCGTATATTAATTTTTATAAAATCGCTTTCACCCACTGTGCAACATAACAATGCCGCATCATACAATCATTTTTTTTTTCTTCATCTTTAACATAAATTTAAAGAGGTTGTTGGGTTGTTTAGCTGTTGTTGGTCTGCTTAAATGATGACTAAAATTTTTTGTAACAACTTTTCTTGTAGTTGTTATTTTTGTATATTATATTTTTCAGTTTTTTAGTTTTCAAAATTACCTCAAACATAGACAATGTGACGTCGAGTTTGATAAGAGGTTTGATTTGACAATTTACTGCATCTATATGATGTGCTACCATAAATGTAAGTTGATGTGATTTGCCAGCCCCTGTTTTGCTGATGATGATAATGATTGTGTTGGCTGCTAAAAGTGGCACGTGTAATCAAAATTTATAAATCTTTACAATCGAGCTAAAAATAACACAGTTTATAAAATGTTTTTTTGCAGTTTTTTCTTGTTCACTTACTGCCACAAAAAATACAAATTACACAAATAAAATGTAAAACACGTTCGATTGCTATAGGCGGGAGGGACGAATTTTGAATACCCTGCGATTAAGTAAACATTTTCTTTGGATATAAAAAACGTTCAGTACTTTGAGAAATTTAATTATATATTGTCAATTAGTATAGGAAATTATTGAATAATATAACAGGGTAGTTCGGGAAACATATTATGTTATGTTATAGGTAAATAAAAGAATACTTGGCAGGTTATCAAAAGAATAATTGAAACCTATCACCATAGTCTAGGGTACACAAAAATGTTTTTTTAATTTTTTTTTCGCCACCACCAAAAAACAGCATGAAATTAACAACATTATAAAACATGTCGGTTGGATTGCTAAAACAAGAAAATGAAAAAAATATATACGTTTGTATAAATATGTGTATAATAAAAAAGCTAAATTGTGTAAAAAATATTGACAAAAACTTGAAGAAAAAATCGAAAAAAAAAACAGTACGAAAAACAAGCAACATGATTAATTTGCAACATTTGCTGTTGCCGTTTGTGGCACAAATAATAAAACAGTAATAAACAAAAAAATGCGATTTTTTATTTTTGTACAACTATTCAACTACTAACTGCCTCTTGCGGTTTGATTTGGCTGCTGTTGTTGCCTGGTTGTGGTGGCAAGCACTTGTCGTAATCTCAACTCAAATGAAACGATGATCGTACGTTCATTGAACTTTATAGTGCAGTATAATTGTGAATTATCGTAGCAGAAACAGTAACAACAAACACAACAGCCTCCACTCTACTTTCTGAAAAAATAATAAGAAACAAAACTCACTACAACTCATTAAATTGTTAACCATTTCGTAATATTTAATCCAGCAGGCGACTAGCAACAAACATGCTGCAACAATTACAACGAAGCAAAAAAACCCTTGTTAATCAACACAAATGCAATTGAAAAAATTTTCCAGACTAGAAATTTGTGCAGTAGGGTGGTGTCACTTCCTTTAGAAGTAATAGATTTATTATTTGAACATATAATTTTCTTTGGCTTATGGATTATAAGGTCAAATTTATATATATATATATACATTTGATTAGTCTTTTCACTAGGTTATAGACTAGTCTATTGATTACACTATTGATTACTATAATACAATAGTCCTTGTACTAGTCTATTAACTAGTCCTTGAAGTAGTATCTTAACTAGTCATTTGACCATGACCTAGTCTATGGACTGATCTTTTTACTTCTATAAAGTTTCTGTATCTGGTATTGACGTATGACGTGTCATAATGTCCATGAACGTAATGACACTTTCAAAAATGTCACAATGTCTATGAGCAAAATGACAATGTCCATGGAATCCAAAATGTAACATAGGGCAAATTTAGGAGCAATACTTTTTGGGATAAGAGTTTCTCCTTTTTAAATTCTAAACAAATTACATTTTGGGTTTTAAAGTGTCACAATGTCCATGGACAATTTGAACACTATGACAGTTTTGGTGTGTCATATCGTCAATAGACATTATGTCACTAGACGTTATGACACGTCGCCAAAAGAATGCAGGATTTTCTTTTGGCGCCACATTACTTCTTTCTCTTTGTGGCTATATATACTTTTCTGTCGGCAATATACATATTTCCAAGGGGATTAAGTTTTTTTTTGCTAAATTCTTGTGTTTTCGTTAAATCTGAAACTATTGAAAATTCACATTTCAGTGCTTTTGCAATATGAATTGTTGTTATTGTGGATGAACGTGATGTCAAACAGTAGTAAGTCTGCGGTTGTATCTACCAATCAAGCAGTTGACATGAGCATTTACTATTCATTATACGTTTTCAGTGACTGTTTAAACTGACAGTGTTTTTTTTTGAAGAATATATAATTTTAAAATTTCTTATATTTAGAAAAATTAAGTCATGAATTTATAATATTATAAAGATGGTAAGCACCATACATTACCAAATGCTCATATATATGCGGCATCTCCTGTATCAGTCCTCGTATTCGGCAGCTTTGAACGACATTCATAGAGACGCAATAAATTCCGCGGTTACAGGATAAAGCATGAATGTCGTACTTGGAGGTCGCCCACCGCCCATAGCAGAAACGGAAGAAAACCTGCCGCAGAAAACAAGAGTAGTTCTGCCACAACTAAAATCGGGATGGAGCAACAGTCTTAATGCCTACAGGTCACGTATAGACCGTGCCGTCCCCAACGAATGTCCTGCATGTGTTCTGGGTCCTCATGATACCCATCACATATTCAACTGCTCAGCCAACCCTACTTCACTCTGTCCAATGAATTTATGAACGCAACTAGTTGAAGTAGCCCAATTTTTAGGCCTGGACATTGATGTAGAACCCCCAAATTAGATTATTGTATAGATTTAGCTGTTACAACAACAACAACCAAATGCATTATTTTGAAATTTATTGATTTTATATCAGTAGTGCTATTAAATAAAGATCGAAGCTAGTGTAAACATTTCAGTAAAACAAGGAAAAACTATACTTATAAATATTTTCGAAATCTAGGAAGAAAACCGCAAAATGAAAAGCAAAAAAAAACAACAGAAACAACCTTAAAAATTCCAAGAAATAAAGTTTTTTTAGTTTGTGTAAAAATAACAGCAAACAATTTTGAACAAAGCCCAGTTAATCATTAACAAAGGAACATAAGCAGGAAAAAATCGTGTACTACATCAGCAATACAATTACATAAGAGTAAAATTTGCAATTTTTGTGTTTAAACATGAATGCTTCAGTAAACTTGCATGTGTGCATGAAGTTAATTTTTTTTCAAATACAAAATAATATGAAAAAAACTGTTTAATTACTTGTTTAAATTATAAACAATGGGGAATTGTGAAAAAATGTTTGTGTCTTAAAGTTGATTAAAAATTTACTAACTCAGGTTTTGATATAGAAAAATAATAGAAATTGAAAAAACTATGTTTGCTAGGCTTACAAACGTAGCTAACATTTTGCTAAAATAAAGTGTTGCAAATTTACAATACTGAAAACTGTTGCAAAGACATTTTGAATGGCTGCAAGAACTTTCGATGACTAAATTTAAGATGTTATTTTTGTGCTTTGTAACTCTTGCAAATATGCTGCAGAACTATGTTTGCTAGACTTGCAAACGTAGCTAACATTTAGCTAAGCTAAAGTGTTGCAAATTAATAACACTGAAAACTGTTGCAAAGACATTTTGAATGTCTGCAAAAACTTTTGATGACTCAATTTTAGATGTTATTTCTGTGTTAAATTTAAAACTATATTATTTTCGTTACTCTTGCAAATATGCTACAGACAAGGTTGTATCATGCTACAGAACCTTAGTGGTAATTTATAATCAATAATGTGGACTGGGTTCTGTTAGTTATCACTAAAATATATACATATTTTTTTTAAATATTACCAATCAACAACAATTTGTAACCTATATTTTCTTGAAAAAAAAAAACATATTTTATTTTTAATTTTTAATAATTGATAATAAATTAATTTAAACTGTCAACATATGTACGTACAATATTTTCATTTAATTTCAATTATTTGTTTTTTTTTGCTTCTTTTGCAAAATAATCAGTTTGTGTCAACTTTTGACACATGTGAATGAAATGTTACAAATTGCGGTGGGTGTTTTTTTTTTGAAATAAAACTTATTAAATATTTAAAACTACAAACTATTGTTGTTGAACAAAGATTATCAACAAAGTTGTTGTGATTATGATTGAAATGACTGAACAAAAGGGAAATGTGAAATTGTTACAAAGTGTCATTAATATTTAAAAATAAAAAGTTTTTAACAATTAACACCTGTTGATGGATTATTGCTAAAGGTAGTTGTTAAATAAAAATACAAAAGAAAAATATAACAAAGCAGGGTTGTGTAGTCTCGTGAAAATTTGGATCTGTTGTCGCAGTATCGATTTATTATTGTTATTATTATGATGATTGCGAGTCATTGAACTTTGTGGTTTTAATTGTACAGATTGTCTTTTGTGTTTATAAAAATATTATTTAAATATTTACAAAATATTATTATTGAAATTTTTACAAAAAATAAAAGAGTTCACATTATGTCTCCTGTTGCGATGTTTTATTTTTATACATATATAGAAAAATATTATTCGGACTTTAAAGGAGAAGGAACCAAATCACTTTAAAATTGAAAACAATTGCAAATTGTGTTAGAACTGACAAATAAGTAAATTAGAGAAAACATTTTACTGTCTTTTTATTGCAAAAACTGAAATTTGTTTTAAAATAATAAAATTGTGACTTAAATTATGTTGTACGACAACTTAGGTTTATAAAACTGTTTTGACATTTCACAGCCAAATAAGAATTTGCCGACAAACACTTAAATTGGAATACAAATTATATAATTTTAGATTTAAATAAGTTTTTAGAGGCTCTAACTACAGTGATAGGCAATATATTTTATAGATAAAGCAGAAGGGACGAGCCAATCAAAAACTTGTACTACACAAAAACATACTTTTCAATAACTATTACATACCGTCTGCATTACTTAGAACGAGTCTAGTAATGACTTTTTACATTTTTTAACATAATATTCTGAAATTCTAATGTGATAGATAAGTTTTAAGACCAAAGAAAGAAATGCATTTAATACCATCCATTGACTAAATATTAGCATAGAGCTACGTCTTGAGATTCGTATTTACGGTAAACTTTTATTAAAAACTCTAGTTTTTACTGCAACAAGTATTTATTGCAAATTTTAATTTAAAATTTAAACAACTAATTACAGCAAATTAGTTGAAATAACTAAAATATAAAATTAACATTGTTTAAATAATTTTGAAACCAGTCTCTGCTGGTGCCTTTAACAAATTTATATTCTTAACGGAAAACCCAATAAACAACACAGGGTAAAAGTTATAAAAATTATTAGACTCTTGAGCAGTTGTAATTGTATTATTTTTCAAGAAGTCTGTCCCAGCAACTTACTTTTCAATAACTATTACATACCGTCTGCATTACTTAGAAGGAGTCTAGTGATGACTTACAAACAATATATTGTGTGAGTAATTACTTATTAGTTATTGCTTTACTTATTGCTTTACTTATTGCTTTACTCCTTAATTGCATGCGATCGTAGTAAGTGCTTACGTAATTTCCTATTTGTATGCGAACATGATAAATTTTAGTTTTTAACTCCTTTATTTTTGTGGGTGTTTTATTGGGCAAAGTAATTTTTCGCAAATTATAATGCTTGAGTTATTGCTTTCAAATTCATCTCTATTAGAGATAAATCCTTGTATTTATTGAAACAATGTCAAACGTTTCAAAAACGTTATTTCTCTTTAAATCAAATCATTATCAAATATATATTCAAATCTATGAGTTTGCTGGGTTAATACCCTTGTAGTGTGATTCGTTTAGTATATAAATCTTGTAAATTATTGTTATTAACTTAATTAAATTGTTATTGAATACTTGAATTAACATTTGATTCATTTCATATGTAAATAAATATTTCACTAAACAATTTATGTTTTTTCTCATTGAAGAATTTAACTTTTTTGTATTTTTGTTACAAGTTTTTTAGCGGCCGGTGGTTTTTTTTTAGTTTGCGGCTAAAGTTGTGCCTCTGGTTTATTACATAAAAAATTTACACTAACCGCCACGTTTAATTAGCAAACGAGTATAATAGACCTGCTTTCAAATAATAGATTTATTAAAATAGCTAATAATTTTGCTGCAAATATTTTAAAACATTTTTTATACTTTTAAGATATTTAAAATTTTTTTAAGAACATACCTAATGTGCATGTTCACGCATGTTTATGCTACAAATAGGTGTCAATTTTCATATTATGTATTTCAAATATTTTAATTTTGTAGTTTTTTTTCATTGCTGCTGTCTCTCAAGTGTCTACAGTTAATTTTAAATGACTCTTTAATGACATTTAACAGACTTAATTGGATTTTACAAGCCACCGTGTTTGAAACTTATATACTAAGTATAAAAAATGTTGCAAATTGTTTAAATAACACACCTAGAACAATTGTCATATTAAGTTTTTTACGTACCATCTATTTACATCTGATATCGGCAAAGAGTTTTTCTATTAGCTCTCTTAATCTCTTGACCGCTTACCCAGAAGACTGTTATTATATAACTTTCGGCCGATATTTGATTGAAATATAAATTCTAAAATATAAAATAAATCTCTGTAGTTTTTTGTTTCAACAACTTTTTTTGCATTTAATTCTATTTAAACACTCTATTTCACAGCCCAGTGACTGCTTTTTATTGTATTAATTTATGTTGAGAATTTCAAATTATGTTGTTATTGTTAAATTAACAAAATGACAACAGTTCAGTATACATAATTTATTTACATAAAACAGGTCACTATATTTTTTTTTTCTTTTTTCGATGGCATAAATGATAAATAAATAAAAATATTACAACATAGAACAAAAGCTAAACAATAGAAGCATTATTGTAAATTTAACATACATACATATATTTTGGAGTATTAGGGTGGCATTATTATTGGAAATGTTCGAAAATAGCGAATGTAAAGATAAGTAATGGTTTGTAAATCACATTAGAAATCTAATTTAGAATCTTGATTATATTTTCAGCCATCACTCTAATGCAGATGTAGATTGTCTAGAATTGTGTTAATTTTTTCACTATCTTCTCATCTATTTCTGTTGTAGTATGTAACGTTTAATAAATATTTATCATTTTTTTTAGCTATATTATAAAATATAGCTAGTTATTAAAAAAATCATCTGTATGACAAAAAGAAAAAAAAAATTAAAAGTTGTATTATTTATAATTTTTGTGTTTCCACGATTGGTATAAAACTATAACAAATTTCACTAAATTTAAAAATTTTCATTAAAAATTTAAATTTTCACTAAAAATTACAATTTTATTAAAAACTTTTTCTCCTCACACTTATATTTATGTCAATCAAATATGATTAACTTTTTTCGCTCTAATGGTTTTTCTAAACTATTTGCAACTGCAATGAGTTTATTTTTCTTGAATAAATATTTAATTGGTTTAATTACATATTTAATTATTTACAAGTAAACAGGGTCAATTCTAGTTAGGAAAGAAAAAAAAACACCCATAATTGAATTTTTCATTTAAATAAATAACAACAAATAGTATGTATAAGCCAATATTCATATTCATAAATGTTAAATTAACATCTGCTAAGTTTCAAAGAAAATATTTTGACAAGTGGGTTTTTTTCAAATTCTTTAAATTAAGTAATTTCTTTTTTTTTTGAGTATTACTCACCTTCATAAATGAATCACACTTTTTTATCTTTGATAGTTAGTGTGTAGTGCGTGTACTTAAGCAAGTAATTACAAATATATATTTTTTTAATGAAACACACCTTTGAAAAAAGTTGAATATTTTGACGTGTTGAATTTAATTTGTTAATACTATCTTTAAAAAAAGTACCTTATGGTCTCAACATTCTAAACTACATCATAAATTTTAATTTATTTAAAGCTCCCCATGTTATGACATGACATAAATAATATTCCCTTTAACTAGAATTGTATGATATATTTATTTTATTTTTTTTTATTTAAATCATAAATCAATTAATATTTATCATATTTGTTTTTAAATGAACTTGTCAAGTTGTGTTAAATTATCCCATGATGAAGAAAAAAAAACTATTTTTTTTCTAATAGATTTTACTACTTTGCTAGTTATGGCGCACACATAACTGAACAATAAATATAATTGAATTATAACAAATTAATTAAATTATAAATGGTTAAAAACAATTAACAAGAAAATAAATTAAAGAAAACAAAAAATATTAAATAAAGAAATTGAAAAGAATGAAATCTGAGAAATATTTCAAGTTTTATTTTTATAGTTTATACTTTTTAATATTTTTTTTTAATATTTATTACAAATATTTTCCAACAAATTGATTTGCCTTGATTTTTAAAACAGAATTGTGTTTATTTTTACATTGAAATATTTTGTTTTAATTATTTTGTAAATATTTCTCCTTAAATTATTTTCTTTATTTCTTATAGATAATTTCTATAAGTTTATGGCATTTTTAAGAAAATTATTTTATTTTAAGTTGCATTGATTAAAAAATGAAATAAAAATACTTTAAATGTTTTTGATTTGCGGTAAAAATTACGTAAATTATTACACGTGTAAATTAAATTAACAAAATATATTTTTAGTTAAAATGCTTAAGTCGTTGTAATCATTTATTAGTTTTAAATATAATTTAATTGTTAATATTTTATTGTATAATTTTATATCTACTGGTTGTATCATATGGTTAACCAAGCATTACTAAAAAGGGTATTCCATTAAGACTGCTTTCGATTATAATTTGTAATTTTTTTTATATAAATTATGTAGTTTTATGTTTTGAGAATATCGTTATTGGTAGTACATTTACAAGGGTTGTAAATATGCTACTATTTATTTAAACGATATAATATAAAATGTAGTTCAACAATTTATAGGAAAGATTTTCTTTAAATCTTGTGAAAATTAGTCTTGCATATTTACAAGCCTATAGTTTGCTATTCATAAATAGGGAAATTTTCTCTCATAAAAGAAATATAGATAATATTTTGTATTAAAAAAAATAGAAAATTTATTATAACAAAACATTTTGTCCCTAAATATATGGCCAACACTGTTTATATTGGGCTTAGTTTCGCATTAGAGGAAAATCCAAAAAATGTGAAAAATTCATTAAATCTGTAATCAATTTTTCCTAAATCATTAAAAATTAAAAATAAATCCATAACAAAAATCATTTCCAATACGATGTGTTTTTATCAATCAATTTTGAATTAAGTACTTATTTATCATTTATTTATTTTCTTAAATTAAAATTTAAATGAATGATTTTGTTTTTTTTTTTTGGCCTCTAAACTGAAATGAGTTTATTTTTCTTTTACATTTTTTTTTGCTCGATATAATTTTTGTTTTTCAATTCGCTCAAGTGCCAATATACATAATTCATGTTTATTTAAAATTTTCAACACTTTTATATTCTACAATCTCTCTGATTTTCATCAAAAGATTGAAAAAAAAAAACACAATAAAAAGTTTGTTGTTTCAGATAAATTATTTTCTATTTTTTTAATTTGCTATTTTTGCCATAAAAATAATATTGAACAATAATGAAAAAAAGAAAAATACACAAATCAACGAAAATCAATTAATATCTGTTTATGATTATAATCAAATTTTGTTAATTTTTTTTCCAATTCTTTTAATTACAGATACATTTTTCAACACAACTCGTGATTTTGTTTTTTGAAGAATCAGCAGCTGGTGGTGAAAAGAAATTTTGAAATTTATTTGAATTTATTGTGGACTACCATGAGTTTAAATTTCAATAAGTTTGTGGTTTTAAAAAGGAAATGAATTCAGTCAAGCATCATCGTATTGGAGTATTTTTATCTCCAACAAAAGTTAAATAAAATTTTAAAACAAAAATTACGCAAAATTATTAAAAAAAAATTGTTACGTACAATTAAATTATAAAAAAAATTATAAATTTTTTCTTCTAGTCATACAAAATATTACAAAAATTTAGTAAATTAAACAACGAGTACTAAACATAATATTTTTAGTGTTAAATTTAAAATATATTTCAAAAAATATAACGCGTTTTCAAATCTTTGTAATCGTGTGTTTAACGTGGAATTTAAAGTGTGCGTAATATTCATTCGGTTTATAAAGAGAAATATTTATATTTATATATAATGCCTTATAATCGTGATACGGCTTCAGCTCAGGCTGATAAATTAAGCGGTATTGAGGAGGAGAGCGACTTGTATGAGGGATTTGCTCCACATGTTGAAACTTCGGAAATTAAGGTGCTGGATTTCTATAATTTACCAAAGTCAACAGGTAAGTCTTGAAATTTTGTAACAATTAATTTATTTATCTAAGTTATAATTCTAAATATTTTTATGTTATTTTTAAAAGAAAACTGAAATTTTGAAATCTGAGATTTTGTCATTTTATAAACTACACGACCTAGACTGAAAGGTCATTCTATAACCCTGGGGCCTTCAAATGTTTGCTTTCAAAATGTTAATAAATAAAAAAACTTTGCTCCAAAACCTTGCATTAAATGAAGTTCAAATTCAATTTGTTTTTCTGTTTCAATTAAAGGTTTTATGTTGTTTGTTTAATTGTTTTTTGCCTAAAATATTCTGTGAATTTATTTACTCCGAATGCATAAATTTGCAAATATAAATTTTGTTAAAAATAAAAGAAGAATCATCATTAAACATGTCAACCTTCACTGAACATTTGACGGAACACTAACCCTTAAAAACCAGTGGTTCCCTAGCTTTTCATTTTACTGATACTTTACAAAAAGTACGAGAAGAAAAGTTAATGAAATTGTTTTATTTTAATCAACTTTCTATATATTCACATTAAAGAATACCATTCGGCGCATTTGTAGAGCCGTTACCACGACCTACTACTTGGGAACCTGAACCCTTGTCCCAAACTAATAAAAATGTACGTAAATTTAAACAAAAAATATATGATGAAAGCATTTGTGCGAAAATTTAATTATGGCGCTATCAACATTTTTGTAAATTGCATTTAAACAAGGTCACTTTTTTCAGAATTTGTTTTTTTTTTTTAACAAATGACAAAAACAAAACTGTTCCAACCAAATGACAACAGTAAGTGTAGAAAAAAAAGGAAAGCAAACAATTTGGACAACATATTTTTATTGTGCGAAAGTAAAAATTTTTCACACATATTAATAAAACGTTGTATTTTACATGATTCATCAGATATTTCGACGTACCACCACCCATTGTGAGCTTAAATCGTAAATTCTGCAGATTGTTGTGTTTTTTCAAAGAAATAACGAGCAATAAACTACATATTTTATGAGTATTGTTTTTAAGTACATTTTTAAATACCCAGCAAACAGTTCATGTCCCAAGAAGTCATAAGGATTTTAAATATTTATTAATAATTATAAAACTTGTTTTACTCAGACATATATTATGTTTAAGGGCGTTATTAAGAAAGAGGGCGTGGTCTTTTTAAAGATGAATATCTTTTTACTTGAACTATTTGTTCTTTAGTCAAAAGCTTTTATATTCTCATAAATTATACATTTTACTTTTAAGTCATTATTTCTTTAAATTCAATTTAGAGCAAATAATTTGTTGCAAAAACTTTTTGCTGGGTTACTTTTACAGCAAAAGTAAACATTGTTTTTTTCGTGTACATAAATTTTCATTTTCGACACTTTCGTTTAAAATTTTAATGTCTTTTTTATTTCTGTAAAAATTAACAAATTTTAATGACAATATTCACGTGTGTGCTGTGAAAACTGAAAGTGAGTAAAATGGACACTAGAGTGACACAACTTTTAAATGTATGTACATATATAGATATATTAGATAACCTTAGGAAAGAATCTGTTAATGTGGGAAAGAAATTTTTTTATTTCTAAATTAATTATCTGCATAAGTTTAAGATTTTGAATATAAAAACAGAGGAAAATAAAAATTCTCCATAAAAGTTCGGCTTCGGGGGTAATGATTACTAAATGTAATTCACAACATGGTCAATTACAATTACTTGTAATGTGTAATTGAGGAATAACCAATAACGATTATTTGTAATTGTAATTTAAGTTTTTCCAATTACTTGTATTTGTAATTAAAGTTTTGCCAATTACAATTGTTTTATATATTATAAATGTCTTAAATAATATTAACATTAATAAGGGGAATACACATTGTTAATGCAAAAGACCAAAAAAATCTATCTACAACATTGACATAACAAAATTATTTTCGCTTCTTCGAAAACAATTAAACATCACTTCCACATAAGTTAATACGCCCTAGGCAATTAACTACAAATGCTATTCAACAAAGTGATGTTAAGGTAATGCATTAAATAACTACATCAACTACATTATTTATAGCCAACACTTAACTTTGTTAAATTTTGAAAAGTTTTGAATTAGTAGTTATCTGTATTTATATTCATTAGAGAGATGATATAAAGTCGAATAGAATTCGATTTTCTGAATCTAACCTATTCAATAAAAAAATTTTAATTTAGAATATTTAAAATCTCAAAGATGGGCTACAAAATAAAAATATGTTGGCCTTTGTAGAAACCTGTGAATATCTGAATCTTCAGCACGTTTACATATCTTTCAACAGTTTTCATTGGTAAGGTTATTTTTTACTTATGAATAAATATAAACAACACTTAAAATTAAACAAATTTAACATTTTTAAAACAACAAATTCTCGTACCTTTACAAAAACAAATAAAAAAATTGTTTATTTCCTAACATAATTGTTTATAATAATTATTTTTTATTGCAATGGAAATTATAAAATATTATATTTAAGATTGAAATAAATTATATTCTTCGTTATTTAAAAAGAAAAGTAACATAATATTTTTGTTGGCATTTGGCCAAAAATATAAGATAAGTGTAGAAAATTGACCAAAAATGAACAACTGAAACACACAAATTTTGGCCTAAATTATGGCATTAAATTGTTTTAAAATGAGCAATATGTAAGAACAGAAGAAAATAATAACCAAGCAATTATAATTGATAATTAAACTCAAAAGAAGACGCCGCCAAATGAACAACAACGCCTGCTAGTCCGCCCGAAATAATGCGGTTCAAATACAAATCTTTTGCTATTACCCTCTCAAGGTCAATGTTTTCAAATTAACAAAATCTCTTAGATATTTTTGAAAAATTTTTAACAACAAACCATTTTTTAAGTTAAAACTAAGTAAATACTAAAAAATTTAATTGTTTCTATTATAAATATAAAAATCTGAACAATTTGCGTAAGCAAATCAAATATTTAATATAAGAAAATTAAACACGCAAAAGAAAAATGAATAAATAATTGTTATATTTTTTGCTTAAGTGGTTTATTTTTTATGTTCTTTTTGAAAAAAATATTTATTAATTTTTAAGATTTTAAAAATAATATTTTGTTTTGGTTTAAATATTATTTTTTGGCATAAATTTGGAATTCTTGTTGATTTTTTTTTATTATTTTTTTTATATTAAAAATTTATTAAATATTTGAAATTTATCCAAAATTTTATATCAATCATTTTCAATTTATTTTTTCTTTAAAATCAAATATTTTATATTCCCGTTGCCAAAAAAAACAAATTTCTAATAGTTTGTGTTAGCAGAAATGTTTATTTTTATAGTTTTTAATTTTACTACTTGACTTGAAAGGGTTTTCTTATGGCCAAATGCTGAAATTAATGTTCAATTCAATTGAATATTACTTGTTGTTTTAAATTTATTCTAATTCAATTTGATTCGAAGACGTAATAAAAGCAATGTAGATTTTTAATGTAATTTTTGTTGCTTTTTAAATTTAAATGGAATTTTTAATGCATAAATAAAAATAATAATGTTGAACAGATGTTAAGTTTTTTGATTTATTGTTGTTGAAAAAAAAATTATAAAAAATATTTTAAAAATAAAGAAAAACTAAAAATAACAAAGTTTAACTTGTGGTAATGAACTTTTATGATGACATATTTGCATAGATCACGATCTTAGTGATATTTTGTGTACTTTTTTGACATTTGATTGACACTGACACATAGTTTGTTTTAGTATAAAGTCACTAATTTTATTCATCTTAAAGCTTTTGAATTAAATAATTCATATTATTTGATGAATTCATTTTATAACTTTTTAACAAAAGAAAATTGAGAAAACTTTGCTTTATCGGTTTAGACGATATATTGAGCAAATTCACTGAGAAATTCTGTACTAATAAATAGACTATATAATATACTAATTAATAGACTCGTTTATAGACTAGTTAATGGACAAGTTAAGTCAATGGACTTTTCCATAGACTTATCAGACTTTTAATTATTAGATTATTGATCAGATGATAGATTAAAGACTAATCTATTGATTACTTTTTATAAATGAACTGTTTGATAAAAGTTAGTAACATTTCAAAATAACAATTTTCCATGCCTGATACATTGTTTGGTTTTGCAAGAGACAAAAAGAAGAATAATTGTTTTATAAATTAGAAAAATTCTGAAACATTCTGCTCGAATTAAAAGTCCTCCGTTCTTTTTTTATTTAATTCTTTTTTTATTTAATTCCCTAGGTTAAATATTCTATGATTTAGTTGAGTTTAATTTTATTCATCCAACCACATTTTATCTCTATAAATATATACATTGTATTTTAATTTTTTTTATTATTTTTCCAACAAGTTTACGCCTCTATTTTTACCCTGTCATATGGCACGAGTTAGTTTTTGCAGTTGAATAATTTGGTTTTTTTGTTTAAATATTTGTTTGTTTGTCATGTTTAAATGACAAGTCACACGGGATTTTTTCTTAGTATGTATGATATTTGAAAAAAAAAAACACTAGGAAAATTTTGAATAAAATTAAATTTATTCAAAAATCGATTTTTTTTTAATTTTACTTCAAGAGGGCTTATTATTTTCGGAAACACTTATCGTCTGCATTCATTTATTTTAATTGAACAGATACATACCAAATGAAAACAAAAAAAGTCAAAAAGTAAGATGAACTGTTTATAGCACGAACCAAAATTTCAAACCGGATACCCTTCTTATCAATAATGATTGACACTTTTCCTTATTCAAATCATATGGAGTGTTAACCTCTAATACGTCATGTATATCGTTCTTAGCGCTGCTGCTTCTAACAGCTGTCGTAAAGGTCAAAAACCACTTCAGTATCTATGAGTAGTTAGTAACTTGTTAATTGCAATTTTTTTGTGTTTCTAAGTTGTTCTTTTTGAAGTGTTTACATTGTTTTTTTTTTAACAACAAAACATACAAATTTATTTATGTTTATATTTATAGATACTGATATTTTTTTAGATAGAATATGTTGTTGTTATTTTTTTCTAACAAACAAATAAATTAAAAAACGTTACTGATAAAGATTTGTGTTATAGTTTCTGCATTTTTATTTAATAAAAATGAAAATAAAGATAATTTTATTGGTGGCCAGTGTTACCAGACTTGGTGTTTTAGTGAATAGAAATTTTAGTGCGGAGGGATTAGGAATTGGATTTTCTATAAAAAATATGCATGTCCACTGAAAAGTCTACTTCTGTCACATAGCGTCACGAAACGTTAATACGTTATATCCATTTCGTTAGATCAGTTACCTATTTTTTGCTAACCTATACATTATTTATGTAGATTTCCTAAGTTTAAGACAGTTCATAAAGACTAATATGATGTGATAAAATGGTTAATAGACTCAGAAATTGATTAAGGCGGGTGTAGGAATTCCAGCAAAAACTTTCATTACCAGGTAAGGGGTTAAAACGCTGAAATGAATTACACAATAGCACAATAATGTCATTATTCTAACATGATGATATCATTTTAGACAAGTACAGATAAGGGGTTAAAATGCTTAAATGAATTACACAATAGCAGTTTATGTCATTATTTTAACATGGTGATGTCATTAGAGAGACAAGTACTTACCACAATCGCTTATAAGTAATTAAAAAAATCAGTCATTCTAAAGCGTATATACAACTACTACTATATCTTCGCTCAGAAGTTGACTAATGAATTGGAATGTATTTGTATAAGAAATTATTTATAAGACATTATAGTTATCTATGTTATCAGAACGATATGTAGTAGTCATTGAAAAGTATGTTAAAAGGTAAGTGGTTACAATCCAAGTCCTTACTTTTAAGTTTTAAATAAATTTAATGTGTTGAGAATTCAGAATTAAAAATTTTACATTTAACAAGTAGGAAAGTATAGTCGGGCATGGCCGACCATATAATACCCTACACCATGAGTATATTTTTAAAATTTTTACTTTTTATAAAATTTTTATTTTTTGTAAAGAAACTTTTATGTTGAATATTACCATAATGCCAAAATATTTAAGCCATTTATTGATAAAAAACTAAAATTTCTAAATAAGGCTTTATATAGGTCAAATATGGGCCGATCCTCGGTAAATTTGGGAAAAGGATATATTTCTAAATAACAGTTAGTTTTGTTGAGTTTCATTGCGATACAAATGGTTACAAGTCAATTTTAGACGTTTAAGTCATTTTTTGAAGGGGGGTTTGTATGGGGGCTAGGGTCAAATATAGGCCGATCCTTACGAAAATCTGCAGCATCATTTATACTTATACAAAACTTATTTGTGCCAATTTTTAGAGAGATAGCAGAATATTTGACGTAATTATAGCATAAAAAGTTCAAATCGGGAGGTACGGTTGTATGGGGGCTAGGTGAAATAATGGACCGATTTGAACCATTTTCAATAGGCTTCGTCCTTGTGCCAAAAAACATGCTTGGTCCAAATTTCATCAAATTATCTTGAAAATTGCGGCCTGTACCTTGCGCACAAGGTTTACATGGACAGCCAGCCAGCCGGACAGACGGACGGACGGACATGTCTTAATCGACTCAAAAAATGATTCTGAATCGATCGGTATACTTTAAGGTGGGTATTGGACCAATATTTTTGTATGTTACAAACATCAGCACAAACGTATAATACCCTCCCCACTATAGTGGTGTAGGGTATAAAAATGTCATAAAATTAAGATAATTTTATTTTATATCTCGTATAATTTTTCTATGATCCTAAAAATATGCTTTAAACATCACGAAAGTAATGTCACAATTATAGTAATTAGTCAACATGTTGCTGGTTAAAAATGTTTATAAACTAGTTAAACATGTATCGTAGAGTATAGCAAACTGTTTTTTTATTTTCTTTATTTGTTTTGAATTTATTTTTAAATGCAAACAAAATAAATTCAAATAATAAAAGCAATTTGATAAACAAAATACAAAATCGTGCGATAAATTAGAAACCACATTTACTATATACATATATTTTATATGCATACATATCTTCTAAACAATTAATTTAATAAATAAAATATGTTATAAGTTTTTCATATTAAATAATAATATATTAATATTTTTTATTAAATGTTTGCGATTTTTTAACAGTTGTAGTTAATTTTTTTAACCAGTTAAAAAGCGGTTTATTTAATAAAATCGTTGCTACAAATTTACAAAGTTTGTTTACATTAATTACTTTGGCATTTATTGGGCATAAAAAATTAAATGATTAATAAACAAACATTTAAATATACATAAAAAATTTTAAAAGATTAAAATTAAAGAACATATGTATAAAGCGCAAATAAATTTAAACAAAATCTCCATGCAGTAATTTGTATTTATATATTTTTATGAGATTTTTAATAAATGTTTGTTTTAGCACATTTTAAAAACATTTTAACAATTATAACTGCAATTAAATAGCTAACACAAACTAAGTTATTGGAATATTTCCAACAAGTAGATCATGTGATCGATTTTTGGGGGATAAGAACAGATTCTAGTTCACTAGAGTCAAGAGATGTGACAGTTCACAAAAATTGGTTTTAAATTAGATTTAAGTTTATTATAGAAATTTTTAAGAAGTTTTGAATGAAAAACTTGACGATCTGTGAGACTCAGTGTATTTTTTTATAGAAAATTTTACGATTCCTTATGATCAGTAAATTTTTGATAGAAAACCTTACGATCAGTAAAACTTTACGTTTTCTATAGAAAAGTTCAATGTATTTTCTTTAAAGTATTGGGAGTTCAGTAAGGTTTCTAAAAAAAATCTAAATAACTTTAATTTATGATCAGTGAATTTTCTATAGGATATGAACTGTATAAATTTCAATGAAATCAAATATTAGTGTGCGTTTTCATTTTATCCGAGTACTTCTTACATCCTTAAGAAAATTTAATTTACAATCAATGATTTTTTTTCTATATAAAACTTTACGATCACTGATCTTCAATTTAAACTTATTTCTAAGAAATAAGTACAGTTTTATAGTACATATTATGTTCTCTATTTTCTACGCCTTAATTTCCTTTAATGTTTTCCTGTCTAGACAATTATCATCTTTCATGTGCCAATAATACTTTACAAATCTGTTTTGTTTACTTATAATAAAAGTACATATACCAGTACATTTGTAATCTAGAAATATATTCTACTCCTGCATCTGAAAGATACGACTCGCGTTGAATTCATTTACTCGTTTTAATTTATTCTTTTGCAATAATGAACTTTAATCATTTTACTAAACAATTATAAGCTTCCGTAGGTAATAAAAAATAACAATAATAGCTTAAAAATAATAAAAGAAATACATAAATTTCAAATAAAAATTTAACTTTTCTTATTCTAACAATTGCAAGATTATAATAATACCTATAACAGACGAATTAATGGTACTCTATAAAAAGAAATTTATTTAAATTATATGGCGTTAAGTTTTTTAATTTTAATTTAATTTCAAATTCTTTATTTCAATGACCTAGCCTATATAGGCCATAATCGGTTATAAATTTCTACTTATGAATAGATTACATAAAATTTTTTTTAAATTTTCTTGAAATTATTTTCAAATGTAATAAGTTTGTAGGTAGACTTTTCTCTGCCACTGTTTATTACTTGCTGTGATTGTTTTCTTTAGCTTAATTACTCATTTAACTAGCAAAAATATGTAACTAATGAATTAGTTGTAAAACGAGTATGAGAAAACAAAACAAACTAGGAAGTTATAAATTCCACAGTACAGTACAATAATCTATTAGTTTACATTTAATATTGTTTATTACAACCATCTGAGATATAGTAGTATTGTCGTGGGTAATTAGAGACAATGAGATTAATTATAAATCCCCGCTTTTAACATAAGTAAGGATTTGTTATTATTTTAATAATATAAACAAACATAATTGTCTTTATTTTTGTAAATGTTTTCCTTAAAAAATTTTCAATAATGTATAGTTTTTATTTATGTTTATTTAAAAAAACCTAATTCTATCGCTATTGGCTTTCATAAAAAATTCCATATGTTGTTGTTTTCATTGTTATTTTTTTGTTTTTCTCATTCTATGCAAAATAGTTTTGAACTTTGCTCTACATTGTGCTGAGGTGCCATAGAGTCTCTCATATTTTTTATTACTTACATAAAAAGTAAACATTTTAGCAAAAAATTTTATTTTTATTCAGATTAGTTTTTTTTGTGGTTTTGTGTGTATGTACAATTTAGTTATGGGTTTAATTAGCTATTCGATTTGAATTATTTAAACTTAAATTTATAAAAGCTATACTTTAACGGTATGGAATATTCCTTAAAAAGTAAAATTTTAGTTTAGTCATTACGATCAGTGAGTTTTTAATATAAAACATAAAGATCAGCATGTTTTCTACAGAAAACTCAAAGATCAGAATGTTCTCTATATGCAAAAATTTAACGATCAATGTGTTGCAAGAAATATTTACAATCAGTACGTCTTCTGTAGAAAACTTGATGATCAGTATGTTTTATATAAAAAAAAAACTTATTGATCACTGTGTTTTCTAGAAAAACACATATTGATCAATGTGTTTTCTATAGAAAACATAACGATCAATGTGTTTTCTATAGAAAACAACGATCAATGTGTTTTCTATAGAAAACATAACGATCAATGTGTTTTCTATAGAAAACATAACGATCAATGTGTTTTCTATAGAATACTTAGCGATCAGTGTGTTTTCTTTAGAAAACTTAACGATCAATGTGTTTTCTATAGAACACTCAACGATAGAGTGTTTCCTTTAAAAAACTCAACGATCAATGCGTTTTCTATTGGCAACATATTGATTAGTGTGTTTTCTATAGAAAACTTAATGATCACTGAGTTTTCTCTAGACTACTTAAAGAGTTTCTAGAAATAAGTAAGATCTTTACAATCCGTGTATTTTTTTGTATTAAACTTGACGATATATTTTACACGATCTGTGTGTTTTCTATACCAAATTTAACTATAGGTGTGTTTTGTATAAACTTTCCTTAAATTAACGATTGTTTAAAAAATTACGATCGTTAAATTTTCTTAAAAAAATAGTTCATTGATTTTAAATAAAAGTTTTCTATTAAAAATATAAACGATCTTTAATATTTCAATAAAAAACTTATCGATCAATATGTTTTGTAATTTTAATACCAATAACAATCCAAGTAGCGTGTTGTTATATTCGTTTCAACCTTTTTCAAAAGTTCTTGTTTTCCTTTTTGTTGTTGTTTTGTTGTGAATAATGATAACAAAATAAAAAAAATCGCATTAAAAAAGAAGCAGTCAGAATCGTTGACACAACACATTCATATGTTAATTTATTTTAATATTATTTTTTTCGTATTTTGTATTCCATATGGGTTTTCTTCAGTACTACAAAAATAAATCAAGTAAACAAAAATTAAAGCTTTCAAAAAGCTTTCTAACAATTGTGGTGCCAAAACTCACAGATTATTTATTCTCTTCGCTTGCTTCTCTCTTTTTTTGTATTAATAATAACTGCATTTATTTAAGCGTTTTTTTCGTGCTATTGTGTTGATCTACATTAGATACCTAATAGATAGAAAAAAAGTGCTGTGATTTGATATAAACAAAATGTACAAAATGCTTAATTATAAAAAAACTAATCGAAAGATGTTTTCTAACAATTGAACGAACATTTAAAAGTTTACTATTATTTTTTACTCATATATTTTCATTATCATCGGTTTATTCTCAAATGCATACAAGTCAGTTTCATTTGATATTTTGTGCTGTTTAGAAGTGTGTAATTTTTTTATTTGCCTTTTTTTCTCTTTAAACGATTTAATTATCTAAAAAGATTTGTAAACATAAGACATTATATTATACTTATTTGTCTATAATAGTGTTTTAAATTTATTTTGCTCAAATTGATGTATAACTTATAAGAACTTTTATTTAAGCTGAAAAAAGTGTGTGAAATTAAATATTTGGTCGTGCGTTAAACCGGTTTAAATAATACGTTTAAAAAATTTAATTAAATATATCTTAAACTAAATATAATGTGATTAAAACAAATATTTTTTAGTATAAAAATGCAATAAAAATGTATCATACCAATACTTAGCAGCAACTTTGTAAATGGCTATTTAAATATTTAATTTTTTCTTTATTATTGATCTTTTTTGTATGCATACACATTTATATGAATATAAATTTCAACATTTATCGTTTTTTAAATGACGCAAAATGAGAACAAGAGAGAGAGAGAGTTATCTATTAAAATGCAAGAGTTACATCAGAGATGATTCTGATTTTTTGTTTTTAAAAAAAGTACTATAATTTTTAGTATGTGAGCACGTACTTTATAAGTAAGCATTCAGTTTGTTTATGTTTAAACCAGTTTTATTTAATAATTAAAAAACTTATTCCAAATCAATACTTTCTTTTTGTAAACTATGTTTAAGTGAATTTTTTATAAAAAAATTTAGTGGTTAGTGATTAATAGTGTTTTTAAAGAAAATATAATGATCAATAAGTAAGCTATCTATAGACAACTTAACGATCATAGATCCCTTTGACCGTTATATTTTTATTAGAAAGCAAAATGATTATTGAGTTTTATTGTAGAAAGCTGTGATTTTTGATCAGTCGTGATCAATGAGTTTTCTATACAGTACACTTAATTATTAATTGAGTTTCCTATAAAAACATTAATGATCAGTGAGTTTTTTCATTAAAAAAAATTGATATTGCATTTTGTGTAGAAAACTTAATAGTCCTTAAAAGAAAACTTAAGGATCAGTTTCTTGAGCTAACTTTATGATCAGAAAACTTAAAGATCAGTGAGATTTATATAGAAAGCCAAATGATCTGTAAATTGCATTTAGAAATTATAATAACTGATCATTTCTATAGAATCTAATGATCATTTAGTTATCATTAAAAATATAAACATTTTTAATTGAAAATTCTAAGATGTTTGTGTTTACTATAGAAATCTCACAAAAATTAAAAAAATTTAATTAAAATATCGAACATAAGTTTGAAAAATTCACTTACTGGTCTTTGGAAAGTTATTACTAAGTATTATCTGATAAATTTGGCAATCAGTGAGTTTTTTCTCAAAAAATATTAAAATTGAGAGAGTCTAATTGCCAAAAATAAAAAAATAACAAAATGTACTTTTTATATTTAGTACCAAATGTGAAATTTCTTAAGTACACCAAAGATTGTATCCCTTGCAATGCATCAATGAAGTCCAAATCGTTTACAACGATGAAAAGAGATATTTTACGTATATTAGGGTGGAGCTGTTTTTAAAAAGCCAGACAATTGGTACATATTTTTAACTTAAAGTTTATATAATTTTATAATAAGATCAAAGATAACTAAAGTGATTTGACAACAAAATTTAGTTTTCCACCAAAGATCTGCCGAATGACATAACGGAAGGAAGGCAACATGCATTTATTTTGATCCACCCTAATGTAAAATGAGATAAAAGTAAAATATGCGTGTAGTCATGCACTTTGCTTTTGTAGTTTTTGTTTCTGTTTTCTTTCTATACATATTGATGTTTTTTACTCCCTGCAATTACGTACGTGTGTACGTTAATTATCGCACGATTTTCTCTCTATTATTGTTTTATTTTTGTTTAGTTATTGTGCTTTACTTTTAATACATTCTATAAATATCCATTCAATTGTTTCAAATATATGTATAAATCATCTGTTACATGTGTATGTATAAATGTTGTACGTACGTATGAGTATTAGTATTTGTATTATGTGTTCAATTATCAATTATAATCATCGTCATCTCAGCATGATATTGATTTTACTCAGAGATATTTTCATACAATCTGTTATGATTTAATGCATAATGTTGTTGCTTTTGTTGTTGTTTTTTTACATTTTAATGTCAATTGTTTTTGTTGCTTTTAATTGACAAACAAGTGGATTTTTCTTAACTTTGTCAGCTGCGGTTGTTGTTGCTATAATTTAACGTCTCGTGCTGAAAATGACTTATTGGTGATTTTTTATATTTAATTTTTGCACACATTATTTTAGTTAATTTTGTATTTTTTTGTTACATTTTTGGTTTTAAGAGACTGTGTAATTTTTATGAATGTGTTCTCATTTTTCATTTTTTTGTACAAACAATGATCTTTACTTTCAATTGCGTTCAATGATCGTTTATTATGCATTTTTTACACACACATATGTATTTATATTTATGGCAAGTTACCCTACACTAAGGATTTGATTTCAGTTGAAATGTAAAAATTTCATTATTAAGAATGCTTTTGTATGCAAAAATTTCTCAACTTTGAATCCGGTATAAGAACATTTTTATTATACAATATTTTAGTAGGTTTTTTTGTTATTGATCTTTCGAGAAACGTATTTGTTTTGACCCATGTATCATCATAGTTTTTTTAAAATTCTGAATTTATTTTTTTATTTACTTATTATTTTTACCATTTAACTAGTCTACGTTAGTGACATATAAAAATATATTTGACATTTATGATTATTAGATTTTGTTGTTAACTATTTATGAAAATATTTTATTTTCTTATTAGTATGTGGACTACAGTTTTCGAGACCTTTAGAAAAATAAAAGAAAAAGTAACGTATGTATTTATAAGTGACAAAGTACACAAAACTTGATTAAATTAAGCGCAATAAAAGTTATCAGAAAAGCAATAGACCAAATCGAAAAAAACATTAATTTTCTTTTATGACACATTTTTTTAAGTTCGAAAATTGTATAATACTTACTTGTATTGTGGTTTAAGGAATTGATAATTAGTTTTAAATTAAATTTTAAAGAAATATTTTCTTTTATAAATTGATTTAATTGACACCATTTAATTTTCTATGACAAATCATAAAGAAATTTGGCAAGTAAATAAATCTAATATTTTGTTAATATTTTTTCAGAAAAAGATATGATAAAGATGTTTTTCTAGAAAACCGAAGTTTTAAGAAAATCAGAGTTAAGACTTGAATAGAAAAAACGTAACGATCAGTAGTATCATAGGTCAGTGTATCTTATAAATGTAACGTAGAGATCAGTGAGTTTTCTATAGAAAGTTTATAAATCAATGAGTTTTCTTATGTTTGAAATAACAATTAATTGCAGAAAACTTGTTTATCTTTAATTAACCAGACTTATGAGATTTCTATAGAAAAACTTTTGTTTTGCAATTGTCGAAAGAAAAACCTTGATTAGTTCGATTAAAATTTGAAAACTTAATTGGTGTTTAGGCTCGTTCTGAAAACTATTTCATTCGGGCAGTAATTTTGTTATCGGTGAAATCGATAATGAGGTGATAAACCTTAAGTTAAAAATAGTTTTGCTAGTTTATATTAGTCCATGAGAACTTTTAATAGTTTTCACCTCATGGATTTCCCAAACTTGTAATTTGCGCTTGCAAATTATTTTTATTTAAATTCTGATTTTTTGCTCACGATTTTTTTATTGTATTCGTGTGCACAATCTTAATAAAATTGAGTTCAAAGAGAACTCGTAAAGCGAACTACGAACGCATAGTCATACCTTTGAATTGTGCTTACGGATTATTTTAAATTTCATTAAACTTTTTTGCGCTCGCAAAAAAGTTTATAACTTATTCGCGAATGATTTTTCAAGATTGTTATTTGTTAGATTCGCTATAGGCTTGTTCGAAGATTTCTCAGCATGCACCCTTTTTAGGGGTGTAGTCACAAATTCCTATTCTTAGGTTAAACATTTTATTTAATAACTGTTACGATATGCCGTGCCCATTTGAATTTTTGTTGGACATTCGTCAATCATGTTCGTCCAAGGACGATTCGTTAATTGAACATTCGTTGGTAATTCATTTTTTTAATATTTGTCATGATTGTTTAAACTTTTTGAGAGAACACTTTTAAAGATATACTACATATTTTAGACACTTTTAAATGTCCTCGGTGTCGTGCGACAGGAACCTATGTCTGATTTCTAAATTCCAAAAAAATTTATTATTTTGCCAAATTTTTATCTGATTATGATCAAAACCAACTTCTTGGTTTTAACGAAAATTTTATGTATTTTTTAAACTAGTTATTGACGCAAAACATTGTTAAATTTATATTATTATCCGTGATACATAAAAAAATCATTTTCAAACTTAGCCAAAAAATTAACAGCATCGTCAAAGAGCACTGCCAGCGATTTTCCACAATTTTTTTTGTGATTAATTTTAATAGATGCAATCATGCAAATAACTCGTGATACTGATACTTAAAGAAATAATAAGTAAAAATTTGATCATCTTTGGCATTGTTTTTTCAGGTTGCGACTGATCTTTTGGCATTGATTTAAAAAGGTGTGACGTAAAACAATATCGTTTTAATAGGATTGATTTGTTGAAATAAAAAAAAAAATAGAAAAATATTTGTTTGCGGTAGCAGTTTTAAAAAGTTTTTTTTTTGGCGTTTTGTGTTGAAAAAGTCATGTTTTGAGAAGTTGATTGAACGTATTAAGGGATCATATAAATACTTATCTCATTCTATTTGCTAAAATATTTTAAAGGAAAAAACTGAATTGCACTGGTTAATGTCATAACCATAACTAGATCTTCTAAAATATGTGGCTTTAATAGGGCATTACATATTGGTATATAATCCACCCCACAATGTCTAAATAATTACAGAAAACATCTGACTAAATCAGGAGCAAGCCATTTTTGGTAATTTTTTTAATATTTAAAGCACGTGCCTTAAAACTTTTCAAAGATCACTTAAGATCATTCTTCAAATGTCAACGAAAAACATGAAAAAAGCTGTGTCATACAGCCACCTGCTTTTTTACTAACACTCACTGTTCATAACAAGTGATTCAATATAATGAAAATACAAAGAAAAACAACAATTTTCTTTTTAAAATTTTTCTGGCCTCAAAAAATATGGAAATTTTCCCGAGCGTGTCAGAGCAATTTATTAATTTATTTTTTGCAGAAAAGAAAATTTTGTATGAATCACAAATAAATTAACAAAGATTATGGTGACAAATAGAATAAAAAAAAAAACAACAAAGTGTAAAAAAAAATGTGTGGAAATGTTTTTATTTAAATTTCATAATAATCTTTAATTCATTTCTTGGGAAATCCAAATTTGTTTTCGTTAATAAAAAAAAAACTATTTATTTGAAAAGACAAGAATAAAAATAAAATTCTTTTAAAATGATTTAATTTCGTTAAAATTAGAATTTATTTTCATTAAATTAATTGCAACAACACAACTCATTATAATATTTATAAATATACATAAGAAAATAATAGCAACAACTATAACAGCAAAAGAAAAATAAACAAAATTTCGTAATAAAATTAATTAGTTGTTTTTGTTGTGTAAATTTCTAGGTAAACGCGACACAACACGATTCAACATATGAAATTTATTTTCAATCAGAATTTCACATTTTACATTTAGTTAAGCTACAATGAACTCTGCTGTTGTTTAAGGCAATTGAAATTGTTATTTTTGTTTTGTTTTTTTTTTCATATATAATTGCAGCAAACACTTAACGTTAATAACAAAATAAATCAACTAAGTAGCCAAATAAATATATTTATTTAAACTTTTAACAATTTTTGGCACACGTTCTCGCTGCTGCACATTGTAATTGAACAAAATTCTCATGAAATTTTTTAAACAGTCACTATTTTGATAAGTGGTCGGTCAGTCACTGGCGGTCAGTCAACTAAACAAATTAGAGAACAAATTTCAAAATTTTAGCTTAAAAAAAATAATACGTCATGATAACCTTTTTGTCGACATGATTTTTTGACGAACAGATTGATGATGATGATGCCGATGGTGCATTTGACGCAATTTGTATAACACAAAATAAATAAGATACAAAAAATAGATTTGGCTAAAAATGTATGTTTAACCAAATAATTGAAAAAAAATGTTTAAATATTGTCAGTAAAATAACAACTACAAATCAAACTTATTTAGCGTGACCAAAAACATGTAGTAAACTGATATACTTATTTATCCAATGCATGAACAATCCATAATCATTTTGAATTCCTCTCTGCTCTCTGTTATAATAATTATGCTAGAGAGTATTAAGAAATTTAAATAAGGCACATGATAACAATATCTATAACTATTTGGTCATGAATTTCTAGGTTTTCTGTAGATATTAAGTTATTTTAAGCTTTATTTATAACATCAATTTGTTAAATCAATTATAAACCAATTGAGAATTAGTAATCTTCAATTTGATGATGACAAATCTGCAACAACCACACATGAGTACATGAGACAACAGTAATAAGTAATTTTATGTACACTATGGACACGAGAGGATTGAAATTTATTAACGCCATTTAGCTAGCAGAATATGTTAGCCAAATAGTACTTTTATTTGGTACTATTTATAACCTAAATGTTTAAGCTCTAAATTAGTTTTTATTTTTCAGTTCAGGAGAGAACCGTGTACATGATGTTCAAATAGAACCTTGATCTAATCCAGAATACCTTGATCTGGTTTTTGTTAAAGTAAAGATTTTTAATGTCTGAATGATAAAATATAAAAGGTACTCTATTTTTATGCCCTCTCTATTAAAACTCTCATACCGATTTGCTTGTTTTTTCACACTTGTTTTAAGTCACGTTGTTCAGTTTTTTTTATTTCGACCATTTAATTTGTTATGGTGTTAATTTCTTAAATATTAACCAAACACAATATGTTAATAATAATAATATATTTATTACGAATATAAATAATAAAAACACATGCAATTTTAATGCTTCAAAATTTTGTCTCCCATATTTGCAGGGAGACAAATTTGTGTATTTAAATAATAAATTTATAATTCAATTGTGTTAATTAAAAATGAAAATTTAATTAAATAAAAATAGAATATCGTGACTTTAAAAATAAAAATAAACATTTTGTTTTGTAATAAACACTCGCATATATTTTATAAGCCTTGTTAAATGCGTTCTATTAAAAATGTATTGACTTTATTGATCATATAGATATGATCAGCTGAAATGAATTTATTTTTTTTATTATAGATTTTAGTTTTCCTTAACACGAAACAATTAATTCATTAGTAATTGTTTAAAAGATGCCAGATATTGTTAATTTGTTCATTAATTTTACAACTAGAAAATTTGTAAATCATACCTGAGTGATTTTTAGGAGTAAAATAAAATCGATTTAATGACTTTAAAGATTTTAACATGCAATTGTTTTGTGTTCTCTTAACTATTCCGAAAATGTCGTTATGTAATAAGAGAAAATTATTGTAAAATAATTAATTAAGGTTTTTAGGAGAAATGATTTGTGACTTGTAAAAGAGCTTTTTTAAGAACGCTAGAACCAAAAATTCTAAAATTGTTGTTTTATCAGCATAAACTTCACGAATAGAGATACAAGCCGCAAGCCGCGCCGCAGCCGTCTTCTCTCGGCTCAAAAGCTTAAGTTGGTTTAAACGTAACCTCTAATAATGTTTGGAATCGCACTTATAAAGAGACAGATTTACACAGCAAATTTCCGAAGAAAAAGTTAAATTGAGCCGCAGTCGATATTTTCTTTAATAAGCCGGCGCCGCCGAGTATTTTGCAACGGCTGGAATCTCTTTTAACGATAATTTGGTACCGTTGTTCAAGCTTTACTCTACTCTTGAAGATTTGCCAGCATAATTACGTGAACAGTATAACAGTTTTTTTTGTGAAAATTTAAATTTTTAGTCAAAATTTGACAAATTTTTTCGAATTTGATTCCTGTAATGCAAAGGGCTAAACTTTGCTCTTGGAAAATGACATAGAAGGTTTGCAGTGTTGAGATAATATTATAAAACAACTGAAATACTTTATTCTTGATCTTTTATATATGTATTTTTGGGAAATTAGTGAGGATATACCAAACGAAATTTATATATTTTCTAACTTCTGTGTAAATTTTTTTTTTCAATAACATAAGTTCTTAGGAATTCCAATTATTCTATAAAATAAAAATTCTACACAAAATTTTATTAAAATTCATTAAAATAAATAACTACATTCTCACATATTTCTTCATAATGTCTTTTTAAATGTTTGGATTTTCCAAAAACATTATTTGTTTTTCTAAGAAAACTTATGTGTATAAGTGTTTTCATAAAAAAAAATCACACACACAGGAAGAGTAGAAAAGAAAAATTATCTCTAAATTTATACACAAATGATAAAATTTCCCCAAAAAATGGCAGCGTTTCAATTTAAATACATAGAAAAATCGTCAGATGCAAAACAATAAATTCAGATTTAGATACATTTTTACGTATGTATCAGAAGAATGAACGAACACTTGTTGGCCAACGGACAAAAATGCTCAATTTATTTCGTTTGTAAATTTTATTTTTATAGCGAAAAATAAAATATCGTCATACAGAATTTTGTTTACGTTTTTTTATCTGATGGTTCAATTTTTGAAAAATTCTAAAAAATTGTACATATTTTTTTTTGAAAAATTAAGCAAACACTAAGAAAAAAACAGCAAAAATAACAATTTTTTATAATCATTTAAATAAATTAAAGCCTTTATGATAAATATAAACAATTTTTTTGTTGTTAATGTTAAACACAATGAAAATTAAAGAAAATTTTGTTTATTTTTAACAACAAATTCAAAAATATACTAGCAACAAATTTTTGGCAAACAAATATTAAAAATATCACCTTTAATTTTAATGTTTATGGCAGCATTTTTAATTTTCTTGTCAATTTTGTTTTCAAAATGTCCATAATAAGACGCATTTAATGTTTTAGCGTTTAATTATTATATTTTTTTTCTTGAGCGATGAAATAAACTTGATTTTTTATTAATTTTTAGCAAAAATTTGACAATGCTCTCACATTTGTTTTAAAGTTTTTAACAAGTTTTTAGCACTTTATTGTTATTGTTGTTCTTTTTGTCTTGTAGCTGTTGTCTTAATTAATCCAATAAACTATAAACAAATTATGTATAGAAAAAACTGCAAACAAATATTTTACGGGATCTGTAAAACGATCAGCTGTCATTGTCTGATAAGTCTGCCACTGCCTGCTCTAATGAGTTGTGTGAGGTGTAAAGTGTCTGTGTAGTTGGTGTGAAATAAATATTATCTTTTATTCTCTCTCCCTCTTTATTTTGTTATCTCTGTGTTTTTTTTTTTTTTTTGCTTTTTTATTTACTTCTCTGTTTGTTGATTTAAAATTCTGTTGAAAAAAATCACGTGCGACTCTCTGATATGCTCTGTTGAACATTTTTAACAGTGATGTCAATATGTATGCGAATAAAATTAGTTATTTAAGTTTTGTGTTGAAATATTGCAACATATTTAGCTTATATCAATTATCCTGTAATATTTTTTTCTACAGCAAGGCGTATGATTAACAATTGTCGATTTTAAACATATATCACTCATACGTCTTTTGTGGTTTATTATTATTTTTTTTTTTTTTTGAGGATAATTCATATACATTTTAAATTTAAGCTAAATATTAACTAAACATCTTTAAACATTACTCAACATTTCATTAAATGATTTTCCTATAAAAAAACGCTTTTTTAAAACACTAAAGTCTACATTACTGATTTTCTTTAGACGATATTATTCTTGCTGTACTCTTTGCAATATAAATACTTCTCTCTCTCTTGTTCTGGTTTTGTTTGACAAATGAGAACAACAAATGAAAAGCTTTCTATTTTTCATTGAATTTTCAACAAATGCCGGTCACTTTTATCATCAGTCATTTATTTGTGCTCGTTAACCGATCGAGTTGAAAACAAGGTCCCTCCTAGAAAAAAAGAAAATAATTTAAATACAGAAAAAAATCTAATTAAGTGTAAAAAAGAAAATTACTAAAATACTCGTATAAAAAGGGACATAAGCTAAAAGAATAGAAAAACAATACCAAGTGAAATTTAAACAAAATACATAAAATAAACACGAAATAAAATTCTTCAATATAATTGTTTTTTTTTTTTGCAAAATATTTTAAAATAAACAAACAGCTAAAATGTGCAAATTTAAATAATTTAAAAACAACCAAATGTCAAACAACGTGATATTAAATAAAAAAATTAAAAATTATTATGTAAATAATTAAGAAAAAGTCAAAGGAATTTCAAATCACCTTAAATAACCTTAATTAATAAAACAAAAAATAAATAAATAAAACATCAACTTTAACTACAAACGTCTAAGTAAATAAAATTTCTACAAAAAATTGTTTTCAACAAATTCTCTCAGTTTGGCTGTGTTTTTATTTTTCGCTTTTTTTTTCTTCAAAGCATAAAATCTCATTTTAAAGGCTGTGTTTAAATTATAATAATAAAAAAATTGTATTAATTTACAACTGAAAATAAAGAAGAATAAATTGTGATTTATATTTGTGCGTTGTTGTTGGTTGTGTGATCGTATTGAAAAATGGTTGGTAAAATATTGGCCATTAAAGAATTCGAACAATTTAGCAGTCGCCGCAGCAGTGTTTACGTTGATCCAGAATGTGATAAATTCTTTGAATTGCCACTTTTTATAGCGGCCAGCTCAAATGATATAACAACAAAATGTCAATGTTGGCAATTTAGTCCAGGTAATTTGGAAAATCCTTGGAAATTATTTATGATAAGTTAAATTAAGGGCCAAATATTTGACTAAGAAGTCCAGTTTATATTGTGAATAATTTAATATGAACTGTGATCTTTATACATTAGTATTTTAATTTAGTTTGTTTGTATTTGCATTAAATTTAAATATAATTCTTCAATTGTTTTAGGTTTCAACTTAAATTGTTTGAACGTTTGCTTATTATAATTATTATAAAACTGTTTTAATACGTGCGCCATGACGTGTACTGCCCTAAATAAAGTTTATTGACGTATTTACTCTTCCTGTAATTACGCGCAAAATACACGTAATAGTTAAATACAAATTTTAAAATGAAACTGAAAGATATAATTAAAGTTCACGCCTACGGGTTGATATAATTTGCAAAACAATTCCAATTCCAACAATTGCTATTATCTATAAAGTTTAAAACTGGACAAGTCTTTTATCTAGTTAACTGTCTATAGTATAGTCTAGTCTGTATTCTAGTCTATAGTCTAGTCTACAGTCTAGTCTACAGTCTAGTCTACAGTCTAGTCTACAGTCTAGTCTACAGTCTAGTCTACAGTCTAGTCTATAGTCTAGTCTATAGTCTAGTCTATAGTCTAGTCTATAGTCTAGTCTATAGTCTAGTCTATAGTCTAATCTATAGTCTAGTTTAAAATCTAGTCTATAGTCTAGTCTATATTCTAGTCTATAGTCTAGTCTATAGTCTAGTCTATAGTCTAGTCTATAGTCTAGTCTATAGTCTAGTCTATAGTCTAGTCTATAGTCTAGTCTATAGTCTAGTCTATAGTCTAGTCTATAGTCCAGTCTATAGTCTAGTCTATAGTCTAGTCTATAGTCTAGTCTATAGTCTAGTCTATAGTTTAGTCTATAGTCTAGCCTATAGTTTAGTCTACAGTCTAGACTATAGTCTAGACTATTATCTACTTCTATAGTCTATAAAGGCTTTTGCAAAAAAAACTTACATCTACTGGTTTCTGTAGGCAAAATATTTAACTAAATGAGAATTTTTATAATACAATTAAAAATGTTTCGAATTTTGAATACATGCATGCTATAAAAGTGATCATTAAAAAGAAACTTCTAAGTAACATTCTAAGAAATATCAACACACTATTGGTGTATAATTAACCAAAAAAAAAAAAAATGATGTATTACACTAGTCTCACTATATATATGCAGTAAAACCAATTGCATTTCTAGTGAATTCAATTAAAGCTAATTTATTCGTATTAATTTCTTTTAACAATATTTTCTCACTTTAGAAACGGATGTGTATGTATAATGAATCCATAACAGTTTATTAATTTCAAATTACAACTTTTGTAATTTAATCATTGTTAAATAATTACTTTAGAGTTATTCAATTGCATGTAATTTTAACAGATCTGTCAATTCTGCTTTTACAAAACAATATTTTTTTAACTTTATTTAGATTTCAATATGATTTGATAAACAAATGTAAGGGAAACAGAAAATATTCCATTCCAATATTCAATAATTGTTTATTTTAAATACAAAAAAATAAACAACCACCCACAAATACTTGTCTGTCCGTCTGTATATTTTAGTAATCTTCTTACATCAATTTGTTTTCTATTACAATAATTTCAAATTCAAGATTTGCGTTTGCGGTTATAAATTACAGTTCATTTTTTTCTATTACTATCAATTTTATTTGTAAATTTCTAGTATTTTTTTTGTGGCTGTTTTTTAGTATTCCTACTTATAACTTACTACGATATTACTGGTATTTTATAATATTTTCGATGTTTTTTTTTCTTACTACTAGTTCTAAAAATTTTTTATTTAAAAATTCACCTTTACGAAAATTATTACCTCATAAAACCATAAAAAACTTTATACAACAAATAAGTCAAATATTAGATATTTTACTAGTGATAGTATTAGAGTGTGTCTGACGTCTGGGGCGGAGCAGCGGCACAAAATTGTGCAATTAGTAAAGTAATTTGCATAAAAATATGTCTTACAAAACTATTATAATTATTATTACAATGTAAAATTGATTTATTTTGTTTATATGCTAAATTCAAATAGATGATTCTAGTGCGAAATTCACGGTTTTTTTGTAGTTTGGATTGAATGTTTTTGGAAAATTAAGGGTGGAATCAAAATTTCTGTGTTAAAATAAATTAATTAAAAAATATTCATATTTAACAGTTGTAGCTTTGTTTTAAGAACTTAGTTAAAGTTTTAATTAAGGTTAAATTTTGAGAGCTTGAAAGCTTTCGAGAGATTCAACTAAACTAGCTTATGAAAGCTTTCGTTTAAAACTTAGTTTAACTAAACTTTTGCCTGCAATTTAAATAAAATTTATATTTGAAACTTTAAACTAATAAATATAAGATAATTTTATTACATTCCATTAAATTAAGATCAATTATCAGGTCGTTTTATCAAGGAAAATAATTAAATTAGCTTTTAAATAGTGAGAAATTTAGTAATAACAATTTCTCACATTGATTATAACAATTTCTGTAGCAAGTACAATAATTTAAAATTATAATCTACATATATTCAACTTAATTATTTATCAACAAATTTGTATTCGCTAATTAATTTTTAAATATACAAGTATAGTGAAAAACTAATATTTATTTTATAATCTTTTTATTTTTTACTCAAAAATAACCGCAGAAAATTCAACAACATGATCATCAATTTACCTAAAAAATTATCAAATGTCCAAAAGTTTTTTTCACTTCAAACAAATATTAAAAACTTAACTAAATATCAAATGCAAAAAAGAGAAATAAAATAAAATATCAAACGTAAAAATAAAAAAATATTAAACAACAATTAAATAAACTTTATATACTTACATACATATATTAGAGTGTCCCGAGGAACAGCCTTTTGAAGAATTTCATGTAGGTATACAACTTAATCGACGCGTTTTAAAGTACTGAACACGTTGATTACGAAAAAAGTAATATTAAATTTTTGTTGAATTTTTTGGTCCCCAAAATTATTTTTAGTGGGCTGAAGAGACATATTATTTTCGTTTTTTTTTATCGCATTGGGAATCAAAATTGTCGTTATTTTTAGCTCATATAAAAAAATATTTAAAAATGGTTTGGCATTTTGTTTAGTCCATTTCAGAATGCTTAGAATTTATTTTTTAGATTTATATGCCCTCTACAATACAATAAAATTCGACTTGTGGACCAGAAATACTCTAACAAAAATTTTAATTTATTTTTCTGCCATAAGTTCAAAATTAAGGAATTTTTGACACCATATTGAAAAAAAATTTTGAACATATTGTAATAAGATCAAGATTTCCAATCGTAGGTATGAAATACATTGAAACGCATCATTTTAGAGGTATTCCTTCTAAAAAGTGGTCCACGGGACACCCTAATATTCATATAATATCTACATAATAATTTTATATGACGGCAAAAAAAAAGAGTAAATATACCTTCAATTCTTATTTATAAGATTGATTATAACGATTATGTCTAATTAGTTTATTGACGTTTGATCGATTTGCATTTGGTTGTTGCTGTTGTTGGTTTATTAGTTTTTCCTCTGTGAACAAAAAAATTATAACAAAATTTATGATATAAACAAAAAAACAATTATAATTGTCAGATAAGAAAGCTTCTTCTACTTATATGTTATGTATACGTAATACATATACGTATATGTTACTTATAACCAAATCTGATAAGATTTTAAGGTCTTTCGTTATTTTTTGGGGCTTGGACTTGCTGATTATAATTATTTTACTTTTAATTCTTTTTTTAGATAAAGTTAATGTAATTTTAAGACCCAAATAGAAGTTTTTGTTTTTTTTGAAATACTTCACAAATCACAAGATTGTGACTAAATTGTTATGTTTGGGGGGAGGAGGGGGGTTGGTTGTGTTAAGTTTTTGTTATGTGAGGTTATTTACTCATCATAAAGATATCGGAATAATTTTGTATTAAAGTACATATTTACCCGATTTTTATTATACACCTTAGGTGTTTTTAGATATCTAAGCTTACGCACTATAATTTTATCACCTATAAGTGTTAAAGAAGGCAGGGAATAGGCGTGGTTTTTGGTTTATATTTATTAAGGGTGTGATAGTTAAAGTAAACTTTTGTTAATTTAGTTGTTTGATTAAATGGCAATGGCCTATAAACAGCAAATGCTTAATATCCCAACATTAAATTAATAAAACAGTGAGTATATTAAAAAAGTGGATTTTTTAATAAATAAAGCTTTTAACTTGTTTTTTACCTTAATTCGAAATATTGTGTGAGGACTGATTGAAATAATGGACCGTTTGTTTTTGGGTCAAAAGAAGAGTTTGTGCCAAATTTCATAAAATTAACTTAATAGACCCAGAAAGTTGTTCAAAGCCGATTGGTATACTTTAAGGTGGGTGTAGCACCAATATTTTTGTGTGCAACAAACATCAGCACAAACACATAATACCCTCTTCACTATAGTGGTGTAGGGTATAATTATTGATGGTTTATTGTAGGAATGTCTGTGCTTAATATACCAAATTAATATATTATTATCTTTATGAGTACGGAGGTAATTGTCTCAATAACTGGATTATCCATGAAAAAAATATATACATCTTTGCTTTAAACTTAATCTAAAAGTTAAACAAAAAATATAGCTAAAATTCAATAAAATCAAAACAAAACACTCTTTTTTTCTCATTAACCAGAATAAAAATCTAGAACACGCACTCTCACTTGAGTCCACTAATTGCAACAAAAACAATAAAGTGCTATCTGAATATGTAGGGGCTGATAACACCTGCACTCACCACTCAGTATTTTACCATTTAAGGCATCAAAAAATCACCAAATCAAGCTTATCAATTTGAATTGTTATTTTTGTGTTGTTTGATGTGATTGTATAGTTTTCAAGTGTTTTGATAATATTTTTATTAAGAAATATTTTAATTTAGTGTAAAAATATTTAAAAACTTATTTTATAATTTATGATTTGTTTTTATTAGACCCAAAGAGAGAAAGTCTAAAAATTAAAAGATTAAATTTGTACCTGACCTATGCTTATTATTATTTTTTACTAAATAATTTGTTTTCTTTTAATCTCTTTCTAGGCAAAGAACCCGCTTTGCGTTCTTTTACCGAAATCAAACAACTTTTAGATCAAGGCAAAAAGCGTGATGTCAAAACTATTTTACGCGAAAATTCCTGGCCCATTAATTCACCCATACGTTCACAGTTGTGGCCCACATTATGTGGTCAACATAATACAAAACCACCCATGGTTGAGGGTTTCTACTGGGAAATGGTTCATCAGGTGAGTTAGAATTGTTTTTTTTTGTTAAGTTTATTAAGTGTTATAATTTTAATTTGTTGTTTTTTTTATTGTGACAGGTTTTTGGCACTACAGAATTGTCGGAGAAACCCATTATGTTACCTGCATTTGTTGATGCAACTCATTGTTTGCCCTACCATTTAACACGTACCGGTCGTGCTGTGGCCGATCGTATTGTTAATGTTTTGGGCTACGATTGTCCCGATATCACTTACAGTCCAGTATTGTATCCGATTACATCGATTTTATTGCATTTTATGTCTGGTGAGTAATTTAAAAGTTGTTTTTTTTATATCTATAGTAAGACAAATGAGTTCAAACATGTTTAAAATCCAGGACAATCAATCAAATGGGTTTTTAAAAGGGAATTTACGAAACAATGTCAAAAGCAATTTTTTAAAGTAACAATTTTCTCTTTAATTTGCTGGACAGAATGTAGAACATCTCTTAATTTGTGAATTCGAAAAATAACCATAAAAATCTTTAAAACGATCATTTATATTTTTCTTTAGTTTAGATCTTTCATTTTTTGTACTAATTTTTATGTTACAAAATCGATGCAAATAAATATTATTTCATAACTGATATAGTTATCGATCATTTGTTCAATATCCGGTTAATAAACTAAAACAATTAAACATACATTACAAATATTTTTATTCCTTCTGATTACATATTTACTTTGTCTACTTGTGCACTAAACTAGAATGTTCTAAATAAATAAACAAATAAAATAATATTAATTGCAATTATTATTATACCATTCATTTATTTATTTATCTATCTATTAAACATGTGATAAACCGTAAAAATATACTTTTTATATTCATAAATTTAAAAATAACTTTATTCTAAATATAAACGAGTACAAATAATCATCTTAATTACTTTATTCTTAAGTTTTTTTTTTCTCACTTATTTCATTTAATTATTTTATTTACTCTAGTTTAAAAATAAAACAACAATAACAATATTTTGTGTGATAAATATTAAGCCATTTACTTGTTTTAATTTTTTTACACTTATTCACATTTGTTTTATTTGTTTATAACACACAATTAAAATCAAATAATGGAAAAATTACGGTAGAGAACAAAATAGTAATAATAATGAGAAAAAACAGTCTATTTCGATTTTGTTGATTAAATAATTATAAGCAATTTAAACAGACATGTTTTCTAATGCTAAAAACGTTTTTGTTTTTTTTTTTTTAATGACAACAGAACACATATTTTGTTTAAATTTTAATTCACTTTAAATAAATTAATAAGAAAATTAAAACATTTATTTAAATGAAATGTATGTATGTATGTACGTCATTGCATTAGTATTGTTTTTGCAAAGATTATTATGCTGTTTGTGGTTATATTAGGGTGGTGCCATATATTTCCTATAAGAATTCAAAGAAAAACTATAAGACTATTGCCATCACTGCACAAAATTCAAAAGAATTAAATTCCGAATTCTAAAATTACTTTAAAATTCATTAACAATTTTAATTATTTTCAAAATGTTTAATTTCGAAATAGGAATATATGACTCGAAGAGAAATAATATGTTTGAGAACACTTATGATTTAAAGATTATAGTAGCAGTTTAAAAGTGGATTCGAACTTAAATTCGAATTTTCGAATGTTATGTTGAAATCTAAATTAATTAATTAATTAATGAAGTTTTTTTTAAATTTTGAAACATTTTTGTGTTTGAAATTAAAAGTCAAAATTAACATCAAAGTTAATTTAATATTGTAGTTTCTTCTAAACATCTGCAATGGAGCAGAATTTTCTAAACTAAACGAAACAAAATAATGACTGATTTTTTTAAAACTTTTTTGTGTTCCACTTTTTTTATTGTTCAGTAAACATTTTAGTCTCACTTTAGTGGCTGAGACACGTGAGTGTATAAATTTAATTTATGTTTTAAATACATAAACTTTTTATATAGTTTTTCTTCTCACTCTAACAGTCAGTCAGTTCGTCTGTTATACATTAAAATCTACGTCAAGCGTATTATAGGTTTTTTATTTTATTTTTTTATTATTATTATTAAATTAAGCAATATTTTTCTTTTTAGTTAATTTGTTGTGTTTAAAAATTTACAATGTTGTTATAAAAAGAAAAAAAATGTTTTCTTAAATTAAATTTAGAATTGTTGTGTTTGTTTACTTTAGATTTTATACAACTTATGTATTTCTTTTTTTTACTCGCATATTTGGCTATCTATGTTGTTTGTTGTGTTAATGCTTAAAATTTTAAATAATATTTATTTAAAATATTTTATGTTAATATTTCGTTGTGTGAAAATTTCAAAAATAATAAGAATAATATCAATAAGTTAGTAGGTAATTAATATAAAGGTGAAATATATATTTATGCATACAGTTGTATAAATTTGTATCTTATGCTAATAATTTGTTCAAAAATATATTTAAAGCAATTACGTTAGCAAAGCATCTATAAAATTTTTATATTTTATTAGTTAAGTTTATTATTTTTTTGTTATTTTTCTTAACAATGAAAATCAAGTGACTGACTGCCTTTTGTGTGACTGAATATCATTCACTCAATTGACCTCTGGTAGTCATCATTTCATGCCATCAATAATAAATATTTTATTATCTGCTTATCTCTCTAGAGTGTTGCTAAAAAAAAGGCAAAAATCAACAAAATAAATTTTATATTTTTTATACTCACATTCACTCACTATTCATACCATACCATACCTCTTCATCTTTGTTGTTGCTTTTTTGCATCAACAATTTTTCATTTCTCTTTGATAATCGTGACACTGTTTAGCAGAGAGTCGTCAGTCAATTTATTTGTTGGCTGTCAGACGTCGGGCAGTGGGACTCGTGAGTTGTGTCATGTATTTAGATAGTATATTTGTCGTTGGTTTAGATTTATTTTTTAAGATATAAATAACAAATATTTGAAATTATTGACAATATGGACAATTTATAGAGATACCCTATTAATGATTAAGTTTGTTTTTGTATTTTGTTTTGAAATAAATGTTAGATACATAGATATATAGATAGATAGATAGATAGATAGATAGATAGATAGATAGATAGATAGATAGATAGATAGATAGATAGATAGATAGATAGATAGATAGATAGATAGATATATAGATAGATAGATAGATAGATAGATAGATAGATAGATAGATAGATAGATAGATAGATAGATAGATAGATAGATAGATACTTAGATATATAGATAGATATATCAAGTAACAGACATGATGGTAATGATTGCATTTTCAGTTAGAATTTCATTTTAAGTAATTAAATTACAATTACCAATAATTCTGATTGGTTATTGGTCAATTAGAAATTACAAATAATTGAAATTAGAAAAACTTCAATTAAAATTAAAAGTAATTGTAATTGATTTGATTGATTATTGGTCAACTAGAAATTACAAGTAATTGAAATTAGAAAATCTTCAATTAAAATTACAATAATTGTAATTGACCATTTAATGAACAACTTTGTATAATCATTGCCCTCATCCCTTTCAAGTAATACACAACCCAAAAGTTGTAAAGTTATTCATGTAATATAAAGGTCCTTTGATTTAAAAAAATAAATTTGATTTGTTGTTATGTCAACAAAAGTATTGTTAAAATTGCTTTTTTATCTTTAATTTGTATTAGGAAATCACAAATCAAAAGTCGGAAATTTAAATTTTATTACACTGCTTAACTATACTTTAAATTATTCAATATCATGCGATATGAATGCAAGTGTTTTATAAATTTATTTATATTTAATGTAATTACCCCTCATATATATAATTTGGTCGTACACATACTAATGGTTATAAACTTAATTAGTAATTAATAAATGATAAGAAATACTTTGTTTATTCTTGTATTTTTGTAGATATTAAAGTTTTTTTTATTTACAAAAAGATTATTTTAACAAATATTGTAGGTTTTAGTAGGAAACAAATGCATAACTGAAGAAATATTTTAAAAAGAATTTGTCAAGGCAGATTTCCTTTAAATAACTATTATATTGGTCCTTTAGAAGTAGAGTCTCCATCAGTAGATTAAAGGTACTTCTGAACAAGTAAAGTTGAACAAAGTTGTTGTGCTTAAATTGTGCAGTTTTAGCTAAATTATTAAAAATATTTAAAAGGAATTATTTCCATCAGATAAAGAAAAATCTAATAAAATTATTAAAATATTTACATATGTATGTAAATATATTCTAGAGCTCAAATGTTAATGATTAAATTGAGTTCAAATATCAACGAGTTAATATTGAAAGCTTGCAAATTTTTAATAGCAAAAAACTCTACACTTATTTATTCCCCATCTATACCGTATTAATTGCAAAATAAAACTGTTGAACCCACCCTCTCTCTTTACGTATGTATACATGTTTGTAAATCAAATATGTAAATATAATTTCACATCTAATCTTTCTTACTTTTCCAAAACATTTCTATTAATTTGCATCTTTGTATGTATACATTTGGTATTTGAATTTATTGTTATCAGTAGTTTCATTTATTTATTATTTATACATTTAATTATGTGTCCAGTAGTTTAACCATTGTACTGTATGGTACACAATTGTAATCTAATTATTACAAACTAAAACTAGTTGGATTGAGTTAAAATTCCCTGCAATCTGTTAATCCCGGTTTTTTGCTGCTGCTGCATATAAATCTGACACAAATACAATATAAGTGCGCGATAATTTTTATATAATACGTTCATTAGTTGATTTTCTATGTAAAAATATTGTTTAAATTACAATGTTTAATTAAGAAAATATAAGTATAAGAGTATTGATCAGTATTGTTAAAATCCCGAGGTTATATGTGAAATTGACACTTTCTCTTTATGTATGTAATAAGGAAATTGTATGTGATTAAAACAAGTATATATTTTCTGAGATCTCTTTATAAAAAGATCTGTTAAACGCGATAAAATCATGTTTTTCATATTTAGCTGCTATGTACTTATTTCAAGTAAAAGTTATTCAAATGATTTTGAGTGAACCTGATTAATTCTCTAGAAATATTTAAACAATGCCTACTTTGGTCCCCGGATTTAAGTTTTTTTCGAATTTGGTTGTATAATGTTGTGTCTGTTTGCATGAACTACAAAACCGGCCCATAGTGTTTTAAATTTACGCAATAAACATTGTTAGCTTATCATATCTTTAAGGTGACAAATATGATCGATCTACACTATGAATATTCTTTCTGATAAATATGTATTACGTTATGCGGTAAAAAAAAACAATTATCATAAAACCTGATTTTACAGAATTGTTCCTATAAAATTTACCTATTGGGTCTTTAGACTATATTCACCGTATTTGATTCAATGCATTTACAAAACAAAAACATTAATTAATTAAAACTACCAGCGCCAACAACCGTATAAGGTCTTAGTTCATTTTTTTTGTTGTTCGTTCGTTTCTTTTGGTTTCTTATCAATAATTTTTATGGGTGTTTGTACTACATTTAAATCACTTCTATGACTGATAACATTTTATTATTAATACGTTTAATTGTCATTATGTAAATACTATATACATATTTATAAACAATTTGAAATGTATGTATGTATGTTTGTTTGTTTATTAGTTGATTGCAATTTAAATATTTATTTTTTATACTATAAAAAAAAACAAACATTGTGAGTAAATATTTACATCTGTTGTATAAAATTGATTAAATTTTTAATTATTTTAAATATTATAATAATGAAAAAAAAATCAGCAAAACATATATATACATATACAAGTAAGATTTAGTAAGATTACTATACAATTATTGTTATTATTCTTGTTGTTATTGTAAAATTACCTCCAGACGAGTTTAATTGTATTTGTAAAGTTGTTACAATTATCTTTGTCATACTTTATGAAATTAGATTAGAAATTTAAATAAAAATAATGATGGTCACATAGTCACAGATAGAGACGTTTCAATAAGGAAATATGAAATGCAGATTTATTTACAATAAATCGTCTTTGAACTGACAAGAAAGACATTAAATTTATAAAAGATTTAGTAAAGAAATTTACATGAATTGACAGTTTAAGGTTTAAAGTATTAAAGCTGTGATACACGGTTGTCAGATCTTACAACGTTGTCAGTAAAATGTCTAATAATCGTCTGAACTTACAATTTTTCTTTTGCAACGTTGTCATAAAAAGCATTACCGAAAATATTGCATGGCAAAATTTGTATGTTGACAGTATTATTAAAAATTTTCTGCGCATTTTACTGCCAACGTTGTAAGATCTAAAAACGGTTTATGCATAGCATTAGTATTTATTTATTTAAACAATATAATTTTTCAAATAATTAAAAAGTAACAAAATATTTTATTAAAATTATAAAAACAATATATTTCGTAATAATTCCAAATATATATTGTGATGGAAAATTTAAATTGCCTTTATAAAACCTTAAGTTTATTAAAATTGCTAAATTTTATGGCAACAGCTAACTTTGATCGGAATACTAATTACCTGCTCATTAGCAGCTTTAAGCATCTAGAGAAAAATTTAATGGATTTTCTTAATACATTTTTTTAAATTCAAATAAAAACATTAACCATTTTTTGCCTTATCTTACACAATTGTTTATCATTTCAAAACAAATTTAAAAAAAGAATATTTTGTTTTCTTTTTCTATATATATATATTAAAATTCAAAATAATATGTTTTGGCTTAAAGCCAAAATAATAAAGCAAAAACCCAAAAAGAACAAAAAAATCATACTAGTCAAATATTTAGCGCGTGAATGTAATAAATCTCTTCAAATAATACACATTTCTTGGTTGACTTGTTTTTTTTTTATTTTGAAATTTTTTGAGGTCAATTTATAGGAATCTTATAATTTGTTTATAAATAAATAAAAAAGAAAATGAAAAATAATAGATTTACAACATTTATAACCATAAATAGACATAAATATTTATTAAGCCCTTTTTTATAATTTTTCTTTTTCATATTAAAGAGGAGGAAGCTTATCATTGTTTGGCCGCTTTAGTGGGTAGCAAGGAAAAAGTGTTCATAAATCAAACTAAACTATTGCATGAAGTGACATGGAAAACCGTTATGCAAATAGCCAAAAAACATACAGTAAGTTGTCATATGGCTTATGGTAACATTTGTTTTGGATAAGATAATTAATTTGATTTTTTTCTTTAGAAAAATGCCGTTTCATATTTTCAACGAATTTGTCCTGGCGTTAAATTGGAACGTGTTTTTATGGATTGGTGCTGGTGGATTTTAGCTGGTCTACCCTTCCAGCATTTAGTACGCATTATGGATTGTTTTTTCCATGAAGGCATTAAAGTTTTATATCGTGTTGCTTTAGTCATTTTAAATCTCTTCCACAAGGAGTGTCAATCAAACAACGAATGGAGTCCGGATAATATTAAGAATGACATTGGCAGTGCTTTAATAAAGTTTTGCAAAAAAATCCCAGTATCGCCGGCCAAATTATTACATGCCGCTTTTAGTATTAGGGGACTAAGGTATTTTGTCTACATTTAACTTATATAAATTCTTTATAAATGTTATTTATAATTTTATTTTTTTTTTCTTTTTAGTTCCACATATATTTCTAGAATATTTTTAAAGACTGAAATGCTATTAAAAAGCCGTTCCGTTTTGAATAGCGGTAATAAACAATTAGTTAAATCGCGTTCCAGCGATAATCTACCAACAAGTCAATCACAAGTCAATATACAAATGATGTCACACACATTAACCATTAGAGAGGTGAGTTTTATTTTTTCAATTTGCTTTAAATAATATTTTTGGATTAAGTTTTATAGTTGGAAATAGGTTTATTGTTAAGGGTTAGTTTATTTTTTATAATTCAAAAACCAACAGCTCAATGTTTAAGATTTAGGAACAAATTTAATAAAAATATAAATCTTTTTATATCCTTCATCTTCGTGAGAAGGTTATACATAAATGGTGTAAGTTTGTTTTCAACAAACACAGGGAAAGATATACAAAATCGTTAAATCGATCTATGTATTCATAAGATCGATAGGGTAAAGTGTTTAAGTAAAGTCTATATTGAAAATATTGTGCTGTTGATTTTCTTTATAGAAATTTATTGATACATATATGTAATGCTCAATTTTAGGATTTTACAAAATTTAAAATTTTTCTAAAAACAATCTCGATTTTAGGTTAAATTTTCAATATTTGTTTTTCTCTTTAAAACATTTAAATCATTATTAAAACATTTCCTTACATTTAAGCTTAAACTTATTATAAGTAGCTTTAGCTTAGTAGTTTTTATTAGTTTTTAATTTTTTATTTTTCAAAAAATTCTTTATAATTTAAGTAACTAACAAACACAATTCTTTTAATAATAAAAAAAAACTAAATAAAATATTTTAAGTTTGTAGTAGTTTGTAAATAAAACTATTTGTTTATTTTGATATAATTTTGTAGTTTTATAAAAACCTATTGCGCTCACCAAAATTTAACTTTTTTTACTTTTTTCTTCTTTTTCTTTTTTTAAATCACTTGAATTATCATATTTAAATTCAAAATATAATTCAATTCAATTAACTTCATAATGTTACATATCGTATCGAATCAAATTTAATAAACTTTCTTTGTCGTAACCATTGTAATGATTGAATCTGTTTATATATAAATAAAAAAATGAAACAACAAATTTTGATATAGAAGGCACACCACACCGAAACTTGTCGGAACTTGGTAATGAAAAATGAAATGGCTTGTTGTTTTTAAATTCCTTTTCTTATTGTTTATTTTACTTTTTACATTTGTTTTGTATTTCTATTACTTTTTTGTTTCTTATTCTTTGTTGAATTTGTATGTTTTACTAACAAAATTTTATCGAAACAAATTGCTTTTTTTTCTATTTGTATGTGAATTCCCCTCTTAAGCCAACATTTTCATTTGCTGTGTAAAACCATGTTTTATTTTATTATTTTTTTTTTAATAATTTAATTTCTTTAAAAACAAACTGAAAACATTCGAGATTGTTTATATATTATTTTATACATACAAAACAAAATAAAAAAATAATAATCTTTTAAACATTTTTGTAATAAATTTAATTTAATATAAAAAATATCTTTTACAATTTTTGTTCTCTTTTTTATAAAAATATTTTTTAATGCTGCCTCAACATTGAAATAAACGCTAAAATATTTACTTAAAAACAAAAAAAAAAAAATGGCAAATATTTCTTTTGTAAACGCTAAACATGCCTTGGGTGTCAAATATCTACAAATCTTCTTGCTTGGGCGTTTAATTAATTTAAATATTTTCTTTTAATTTTCTAAAACTCTTTAAAATATTTCTTTTTTCTTTGCAAATTGGTTTTCTTCTTAACAACATTTTCTACCTTTTTTTTTGTTTTATTTAAAACAAATTTTTTGTTTTTGTTAAAAATAAAGGGTGAAAAATCCCCTGGCCATAGAGCCATAGCCATGGGTGTTTATCCCATACACAATTTAAAGTCTACCGTTTGTCAAAATGAGGATGTAAGTGTGAATTTTTGGTGTTGTTGTATTCTATTTTAAATAATTGTCTGAACATATATATATTGATGTAATTTTTTTGTGAATTTATTATTTTTTCCGCAATTTTATTGTTAGTATTTCTAAAGGAAATTTTTATTTTTCTTTTTCGTTTACATAATAAAGTAAATGTAAAAATATGTTTTAGTTCTTTACTTTTAGTTTTATGCAGCACATAAAAACACTCTAAAGAAACATTTACACAATACATTTAAATTTAAATATTTACTTGGCAGGCAGTTTGACAGTTTACAATAATTAAATACAATAAACAGTTTCAAAGAATTGTTTTAAACAACTCAAACTCAATAAACAGAATATTTTAGTTTTTTAAATTAAGAAAAAGTTTTTAGAAAAAAGTATTTTTAAAGTTAAAAAATCTTAAAATCTTAACCCCCGTATTCATAAATATATTAATCTTTTATTCATGGTTTATTAAGCACCATTTTCATACAATTACTATAATTAACCACCAATAACTTTATTAAGCGTTTATAAATACAGGGGTAAAAGTAATTTATAGCTTTCTAGAAAAATATTTCAATTTTAACAAAATTTTTTCTAAATTATTTTTACTAAAATTTAAACTTCGACTAGAAATTTAGTTAATAAAAGTGATAAGTTTATATATATAATTAAGCTGGTCCCAAAACAAAAGTTGCTGATGTTTCTAACTAAAATTAAAGTTTATTTAATTCTTACCTTACGTTTCTTGAAAAGTATGTACTTGTAACATTACTCGATGAGCTGGATCAAACATAGAAAATGTTTTTTTTAATTTTAGTTGGAAATATCAGTAACTTTTATTTTGCGGCCATTATTAGATAAATAGTGTTTTCTAAGTTTTTGTAAAATTGTTTTCAAATCCATTGTTATCCCCTTAATGTTGCCCCTTTTAACAAATAGAATTGAACGTTTCCTTCTTGCTATCAAATCAAATAAGAATTATAAAATTATTGGTTTTTATTTTCTTTAGAATTTGAATACAATGGATGTAAAAAAATTAATAAAAACCATAAAAGAGAGATTTAATGTAAGCGGATTTTATTTAAAAAAAAAAAATGTGTTAATTTTTCAATTTTTTTAATAGGAGTTCAAAAGTTTGTAGAATCTCCTGTTTTCCTTATTTCCTTTAATATCCTAAATTAAACAAAATCAAAAAGTAACAATCATTACACTTAAAAACCCAAAAATACACTTGACATACCCCCTCATACTTTAAAAAAAGAAACAGCTGGAATTTTCAAATATCAAAATGCTACAATTACAATATTTTACAACTCTGGACAAACGAACAAGACTGCTGACATTAGTTAACAAAAAATTAAAACTTCCAGCTTTTTTTTACCAAGAAAAGTTTATTTTTTTAACTGATGCAACTTTTTATTAAAAAAAGTTGTTTACTTAACTTTTTTTCTTTCTTTTAAACTTTTAATTTTATATTAATATGTTGTAGTTTTTTATTATTAATAATTTTTAATAGCATGTTTTTTTAACTGTTGTTATTTCTTTTATTTATTTATTTTTTGAGTTGTGAGTTATTTTTTATTAACTTTTAATATTTGTATTTTAATAAATTTTTTATTTTTCTGTAATTTAGCTTTTCACATTGTGGTCTTGGCTTCCAGTTAGAATAACAATGTATCAGCCTGTATTGTTATATACCACCGAGGAACATGGCTGCTCTTTAACCACATTTTATGTTCGAGTGGAACAACATGAACCCACTTTAATGATGATTAAAACTTGTAATAATGAGGTGAGTTTATCTTGGAAAAAAATGTTTTTGAATAGACTAGACTAGACTATAGAGTAGACTATAGACTAGACTATAGACTAGACTATAGACTAGACTATAGACTAGACTATAGACTAGACTATAGACTAGACTATAGACTAGACTATAGACTAGACTATAGACTAGACTATAGACTAGACTATAGACTAGACTATAGACTAGACTATAGACTAGACTATAGACTAGACTATAGACTAGACTATAGACTAGACTATAGACTAGACAATAGACTAAACTAAAGACTAAACTATAGATTAGACTGTAGACTAGACTATAATTTTATTTTGTCTGGACAATAGGCTAGACTATAGGTTATACTAAAATATACATATTTTAATAAAACACACAATTTCTTTCTTTTCTAGGTATTTGGTGCCTACTGTTCGTCCCGTTGGTTTGAGCGCAACATAAAAGATGACAAAGGCCAAAGGCAAGCCTACTTTGGTACAGGAGAAACTTTCCTATTCTCTCTATATCCGGAACGAGCTAAATATCCCTGGGTGGGTATTGACAATGACAAAGATTTGGGACATTCATCTGAGCTATTCATGGCAGCCGATTCAAAAATGATAACCATAGGAGGAGGGTAAGTTTGTAACAAACAAACAAAAATGTCTTAAAACAACTTTTAATTATAATATTTTTTCTTGCAGAGAGGGTCAAGCCATTTGGATGGATGAGAATATACGCTTTGGCAAAACTGACAGCTGTAAAACCTTTAATAATCCACCTCTCTGTCCTTCGGGTGATTTTGAAATACGAGTTTTAGAAGTCTATGGTTTTGTGGGAGTTTAAAAAATCGTTTATATATTATTATTATTTTCCAAAGGACTTAAACGTTGAAATAAACGTTTGTTATGTGTTAAAAATTACAAGGCTTTTTAGTAGAGCTTATTAGGAGTCTTCGTGAAAGGCCTTTCTTCTCTATCTCCCCGCCGATTATATATGAAACAATATGTCTTCTATTACTTTATAATAATTTTCTCCTGCTTAAAAAACAGATATGTATGTAAAAGGAATTTGCTTTGTTTGTAAAGGTTTCCCTTCTTACTTACCTACCAGCTATTCTTGCATAAATTTGTATTTCTTTTCAACAACATTAGCATTAACTTATTGTTTGTTTTCTTTTAAAACAATGAAAAAGAAAATTGTTAAGAATTTTTTAAACCAAATTTTAGAAATTAAAGAAAAAAAATAATAAATATGTTTAAAGATAAAAAAAAGCTAGAAGCTTGTTCTTGTGAGAAATATTTACATATTAATAATATTAATAACATCTACATAAATAAAAGTAATAAAATAATTAAATAGTAATTCATTTAAACATACACATATTTACATAGCAGTCACATCTATAATGTTATGTGAAATTAAACAAAATATAAATGAATTAAAGCAAAGGTAGATAAATAAATTAAATCATAATACTCTATTAAAAGTTTTGAAAATGTACAAAATTTGTTTTGAGGCAAAAGGAAAACTTTAAATTAAAGAAATAACAAACGAATTTTTTTGTTCAAGTTTAAAAGAAAAGTTGTTTATTGAAATTGGGAACTTTATTTAAAGTAAGAACATTTTCTTTAAATAATTTGAATTTTTTTATATAATTTAAAAAATCTACTTTGTTGTCTACTTAAATTTTAATTTTTTTTTCAGAATAAACTTTTGCCTACATTTTCATCAAATCGTTTTATTTATCATCAAGCCTTTCAAATTACCACAAACATTGTGTTAGTTTTTTCCAAAAAAAAAAAAAAAAAAAAAAAACGTAAAATCATTATTAAATTACAAAAGAAAAAGTTGTTTGAAAATTATATAATTATGTTTTATTTTTATTATAATTTTAGTTTTTGTTTTGTTATAAACTTTATATATACATATATTTCTTGTTAATTATTAATATCTACCATTTTTTGTTTGTTTATATATTTAGTTATTATTATTTTTTTGTAATCAAAAAAACCTATGGACTGATTTCATTAATTTTTAAAAAATTTATTTAAAAGAAGAAAAAACAAAATGCGTTGTAAAAAATATCATGAGTATAAAAAAAAAGAATAATCCAAATAACACGATAATTCATAACTTTGTATATATATTTACTTTTTTGTTATTATTATATATGTATATTATTATATTATTTAAAAATTTATTAAATAATTTTTTTTTATATTTGTTTATTAACAAATTTCTAATGTTATAATCAAACGAAAAGAAAATAAAAATACATAAAATGAATTCATTTAAATTACTATTATATTATTATATTATACAACAGAAAAAGAATAATAACAAGAAAAAAACATTTGGCTCAATTATTTAGAGCTTTTCATTATTAAGTTTTATATATAAAACAATATAATTAATAAATATAATTAAAAAAAAAAAAATAAATGAAATAAACAAATAATAATTTCAAAACAGTTTTATTTTAGCAGTCTTTTTTACTGGTTTAATTTAGCAATTTTTTTTTTTGTTTTAAAAATAAGTTAAGAGACTGTAAAGAATAATAACTGGACTTTGTTTTAAACAAAAACTGTATTTCTTTAATAATTTTGTCTTACGGCATGTTTTGTTTATTAAAAAAATCAAATAATTTGTCATGAATGTTTAACATAAACTTTTCAAAATCATTTAACAAATCGTATGTAACTGTTAATTGTTGTAATGGAAAATAATAAGATTTTCAAAGTATAAAAGAAAATACATAAAACATTTACTTTATTAGATTTAAATTAAATATGAAATATTATTAAATTAATATTAAAAAAAATATATATATAAATGTGTTAAATTTTAATAATTATAATGAGACAAATAGATGAAAAATATATGCATATGATGGCATTATGATGACATCTTTTAAAATAAACATTTAACAAGTTTACATTTTTATTTATTCTTATTTTTATTATTCAAACATTCAGAAAGGATTTTAAAATTTAAAAATATTTAAATGTTTTTATTGTTTGTCAATAAAATCGCAATTTTTTGCTAAGACATTTACTTTGATGCAATACATTATATTCAGCAATAAAATCGATTTTGAATTTATTGGTTGTTAGGGCAGTTTGTGATCCATATGTAGTATAACTTTTTACAAATCGGAACACAAACACAAGAGGTTCAAATTGAAAAACTAAAATACTAAATTTTACACATGTGAAATACATACATGTATTTCATTCAAATCGTTTAAATATTAGTTATTTATTTCCCTTTTTATTAGTTATTAATTTCCCTTTTAGTATTTTGAAATTAATATGAGATAAAAACAGATCGAACCCATAAGATTTTAAAATCTCACTAAAACGCAAAATATTTCATTAAATTGTTGTTGATAATTAATAATTCTACAGTGCTCTACTGTCAATTTATTTTCAAAACTTTTAAAAATGTATAAACTAAATCCTTTTTGGAAGTCTAATATATTTTTGATTAAATTTTTTTACGAAATTCAAATTGGTTTTTATAAAATAATACATCTACTTTTACATACCGATAATAACTTCTATTTATAATCATTATTAAAATATACTATCTACATAATTATAATAAAATTAATAACTCTCTTAAAGGAAAAAATATGCCATATTTATTATCCATTTACAACGAACATATAATATTAAAAATTAAACAAAAATTAAAAATCTTCAAAATGAATCCAAATTATTTTAAAGACAATAGAGAAACATTCTAAAATTAAATTACTGTGGTCCTTTTTTTCTAAAGGTGCTTTTTAAAAAACTAGGTGAGCCTCTGTAACGACTCACCACCGAGCCATTGTGCTTTCCGTTGCTTAACATCCGAGATGCGAAAACATTACTTCCGTTTACAACTACCCAGATAGGATGGTCTTTGTTGAATTGGCAACAGCACCTAGAGACGTAACTGGTAGACCAAAATACGAGTCCATCAAATAAGCCAAAGACTTTGTTCTTACTCACAGAGAATACACTTTAGTAAATCTGCTATGAATAGAGTTTACTGTGAAGATACCTGGACATGGAAGGAAAATTCAATGCTATCACTTACTTTCATTCATCATTCTTCCCACGAATTTGGGTTTAAAACCCAACCCAACCCAAGAACCTCAACTAAATTACCAGCCAGGACATAGTCCTGCCGGCAACTTTCCACCCGTAGTACCAGATTATATGTTTTTCTCGATCCCATGACAAATCATTTAAAGGAAAGTCCGAGGTGTGAAGTTACATTAACATTTTATAGTCCCGGAAGATTAGAGGTACTGGTAGCACCGGAATTGCAATGACACTAAGATGGAGTCTTTCATTATGGTATCATGCCCTGAGAAGTTGAGACCAATGATTATATTTCATTGTTGTTACCTATGACCTTTTTTTCGTGGATAAAGTCTAGAACTATTTGAATTCGATGTTATCAAAAACATGAGTAAGGTTTTTAAATGCGAATATTTATCTATAAGAAATCGGAACACAAGCGAAAAAATTTAATTGTCCAAACACGTTCAAAATAAAAGAATTATTTTGTGGATTTGTTATCCCCGAAACTAGTTTAATAGACCAAATTTAAAGTTGACAAGTGCAAAAACCGTCCTAGATCTAGTTTGTTTGGATTAAATTCTAAAATTTGTCTCTAATTGTTAATATATTTGAGTTTGTTTTGAAGATAACATTAAACACTTAAAATATTTAATTAAATAATCTGCTTAAATAAAAAAAAAACTAAAAAAATTGCACCATTTATACAAATATAAACCAAAATAAAAATTTTTAATTTGTTTTAAAACATTCACAGCTAGTTTGCATTTTGAATTAAAATTTCTTGCGTTTTCAAAATTTGGAATTCAATATTTAATGATTACGGTAGTAGCTACGTTTTTTGTATGTTATTAATTTAGTGCAGATTCAGTCGATTCCGTTTGCCGTATTAAGTTCAAAGAATTATATTTTTAAAGCAGAAACAATTTAGAACTCAAATCAAAACTAGACAACTTATTCTAAAAGATTTCAATCTTTTTTTTTTATTTTATTACAAAAGATGTGTTTTTATTTTATTAGAAAAGATGTGTTTTTATAAATACTATTTGAAAATAATAAAAATTAAGATTTTTCTAATTTAATAGAATTTTTAAAGGAAATTATTAATAATTAAAATAAAAAAAGCATTACAATCACAATATTAAATGTATATGTAGATTTAATAGAAAAATTAAATTAAAATATAAAAAGAACCATTTTATAAATGTATTCAAATAAAAGATAACTATTTTATAGCAGCATGTTAAATAGAAAAAAATAAACTAAATATTTATTTAAATGTGTCATTATAATTAATTAATATAAACTATTTATATTTAAATAAAATTTTAATAAATGTTAGTTTTTATTGTAAATGTTTAACAAATCAAATAACAATAATAAATTATATATTCAACAATATATTAATATTATTAAAAATTATACTTGCATATAAATGTTTATGGACTTTAAAGATAAATATAGAAATGCCAAAAAAAAAAACATAAAAAATATATTTAAAAAGAAAATATTAAATAATTGAGATTTTACCTATTTTTCATTAAATTGTGGTAAGACAGTCTCGATTTTGGTAAGTTAAACGAAAATCGAAGATATATTATGAAAATTATACCCAATCTTTGTAAAGAGAAATAAAACTTCAAATCTGGCAGCTTTGGTCAGAATATTTTTAATTCGCTCTTTGATTTTTATTATTAAAAGCGTTAATACAATCTTCCTAAAGAATTTGCGGTTAATATTGTTTATATTTAAAATATAAACAGTTTAATACAGTTTTTTTTTTTTTTAAATGTCTCATTTAGTTTACAAACTTCAAGTAATTTACAAGAAAATTTTAATTTGCTTTATCCAGCGCAATGACCGATTTACCACATAGAAATAAATATAAATCCTTTAAGGAATATGCAAAGCATGATATTCCACCAATAGCCGAACTAATAAAAACCGAGGAGACCTATATAGAAACATTGGAAAATGTTGTCTATGGGTAAATTTCTACAAAGAATTTTAAATTGATCAAAACAATTTTAAAGTAATTTTCTCATCTTATAGTTATATGGCTGAGTTTTTTAAAGAAAATAGTGAAATTCCTGCACCAGATGATCTAAAGGATCATGATTGTCAATTGATTTTTGGCAATATAAAGGAAATCTATGAGTGGCACAAACGGTATGTAGGAATAAGTTTTTTTAAAAAAAATCCATTTATATCTTTTTTTATTTATTTTCTAGACACTTCTCAGAAGAATTGAAAAAAAATCAACATTGCGTCCGCAGCTTAAGTAATGTTTTTATTGAAAATGAACATCAGTTTCACATGTATGCAAAGTACATTAATAATAAGCCAATATCAGAATATATAATTAAGAACAATATTCAGTACTTTGATAAAGTCAAAACTTTATTGAATCACAAGCTTACGGTAAGGAAAAAAGCACATAAAACATAATTACAAAGTTCAACAAAATGTTTTTAATCCAGAGTGTACTTAATGATTGATTTGACATACTGAATCAGGGCTCAGTTTCTCTATTACATCATGGTTTTCGAGATATCTAAACCTTTAGATTGACAAAAATCCCTGATGTTATAATAATTTCTAATTCATAAAGAAAAATTCAATTTGAATTCTGCTTACAGATTGAATCATATATGATAGAACCAATGCAAAGAGTGGTTCGCTATAAAATACTTTTGACTGAAATTTTAAAACATCTTAAAAAGAACAAAATGGAGGAGGATTTAGACAGTTTACATGAAGCCTTAACTGTGATAGAAGTAAGCAATTATAAAAGATTTTTAACAAACAATATTCTATTCATAATTTTATGTATGAATTTCTTTTAGAAATCTTGCAATGAAGCCGATGAATTCATGATACTTAATGGTATACAGAATTTCGACGGTATTATATCGGATCAAGGAAAACTTTTACATCGTGGTTATTTACTGTGCAATTATGATGGTAAAAAACGTAAATCATACGTTTTTTTATTTAAGCGCCTTATTTTATTTACGAAAAAACCAGAAACTAAAGGAAATCGAAGATATTCAATTGACACGTATAATACTTGTCTTCAAATACCGGTAATTTTATAAAATGCACACATTTTTTTAATTTTGACAGTTTTAATATTTTTAATTAATAATAGATGAATAAGCTGGAACTTAAAGAGTTGACAAATAGTAAATTTTTTCTTCAATTAATGGATCCAAATGTTCCCAATTGTAAAGTTATTTGTGAGGGAGAAACAAAGGAGGAATATAAAGAATGGTTACAGGCGATCAAAAAACAATTGTCTTTACAAAAGAATTTAATTCATGACTTAGTGCATCCAACTGCTGAAGATGAAGACGAAAGAGAAGTCCTGTAATAGAAGCAATTTACAATATTCTTGTATAAACCCAGTTAACAATTTACATGTGTATATCAAAATCGTCACCATTTTGTGAAAACAATCGTATATGATATCAGTACTTGTTCTTAATTTTTTGAGTCTATTTCGTTTCCTGGAAATGCACCAATGTCTATTTAATTTATTATTTCACTTATTGTTAAAATGTTGAAAAAATCGTTCACTAATACATATTTATTAATAATAAAGTTCGAAGGTAATGGCAAAAACCCTTTGTAAGATGGAAAATTATTACATTTTAAATTATAATTATGGCCATTATAACTCCTTGACGAATTACCACAAACAAAATTTTTTAATAGTAATTTTTATACAGTATAAGGACCTCTTCAGAAATTGACCACTAAGTGCCGGTTCATACAGGGAAACTTTTGATTTTGTGTGTGAGAGAAAGACGTGGTTGATATTTCTTTCACACAAACAAATCTAAAGTTTCTCAAAAAAAGTTTCCTTGTGTGAACCGGCACTAATAGTATAAAAGCAAAGAAATATGTATGTAATTATAAAACAAATGAAATTAATGTATGAAGTTAAAATTTATTTTGTATATATGGACCTGTACCTGTATGGATAATTCCATTGTCTAATGGCTATTCATTTCACTAATTTATGGATGTCCTTTTTTTAGTAGTGTTTTGAGTAATATATTGACTAAAACAGCAAGTTGTTGTGTCTGGAGATCTTGATAGGCAATTAATAGATTTGAATCCTATTACCCCACAACTACACTTAGACAAACTTTTAAGTTCATTATCATGCTGAAAATACCATATAGAGAGAAAAAATGAAGGATATGGAAGTTTATCATGCTGGTTAAATACAAATATATTTGTATTATTTTACTTCCTGTAACGTTTTATATAATTGTATACCTAGTAAAACTCGTCACTTTCAAGCGTTTTTTAACATGATAATAATAAAAAACCTTTGCAAAAATAGATCTAAGAGTAGTTGTCGGGAAAAAGGACTAAAATTAACTAATTGCCCTCAAAATCTCCAGATTAAAATACTTAGAGAAGCTTTTACGCATTTTTAAGCACACAGTTTCAACTCGACTTTTTAAAAAACATAACACATTGAGAAAGTCTTAAAATCGGAGTGGTAATCATTACCAACTTCATTTGTACGAAGAACAAAAAGTTGCTCAAACAAGTATTTATTATCTCCATATATAAAATATATGGATTTATTGAAGGATTTTATCAATTTGTTTTAAAAAGTACTTAAAATTACCCCATACAATCATCACTTACTTTTATCTAAGTTCTGTTGTTATTTTTTGTAGGCCAAACATAGCATCAAACAAGTGCATATTTACTGTTGTTGTTTAACACTATTACCATTGTTAAGCATTTTATTTGAATCCCACCTCACCCCCTTTCAACACTACTTTACAACATTCTCTTTACTCTTTCACTTCATTCACACTCAGTTTTAGCGGAATTTTTGCAACGTTCGGTCGTGTTTTATGTATAAATCTGTTTGTTTCTTAAAATTTATATTTTTTCCGGAGAAAAACTTAAAATTATTTAGTGAAATTATGAAAAAAGTCTTACTTAATATGTGTAGAAAAGTTATTTAATAAGAAAATAGTTAATAAGTCGTCAAATTGCAGGAAAAAAGTGTTAATAAAAAGCCGGTCGTTTGTTTTTCTTTTAAACGCTAATATTCAACCAAACCACTAATACTCGACATTCTCTGTACTCTTGTTCTTATTCAATTCATTCACATTCAGTTTTAGCGGAATTTTTGCATCGTTCGGTTGTATTTTGTGTATAAATCTTTTTGTTTCTAAAAATTTATCGTTTTCCCGGAGGAAAACATAAAATTATTTAGTAAAATTACGAAAAAAGCCTTACTTAATGTGTGTAGAAAAGTTATTGCATAAAAAAATGGCTAATTAGTTGTGAAATTGTAGGAAAAAAGTGTTTAGAAAAAAATGAAATGCCGGTCGGCCTTTTCTTTTGTTATTTTTTGCTTATACATATTTAGAAGTTTTGTTTGTTGTTGTTGTTAATACCAACAATGCCATGTAAATTTATGTGGTGTCAACAAGTGTTTATTTGTTTGTGTGTTTTTTTTCTGTATTTGGGCAAAGTCACAAAGAAAGAAAAGGTATGTGTATTTTTGTTTTTGTATACATAAGAGAATCTTTTTAAATAAAGAGAAACGTAAATTTATCACTAAAGAGTTATTTGCATTTGGGAATATTATTGACGTTATGACATTTAGAGTCTAAATGTCATAACGTCTAAATTTTAGACGTTATTTCTTTAGTTTATTTGATAAAAAAATCTTAAACTTACATAGGTACATATAAAGATTTTTATAAATTAACGTAAAAATTACATAAAATTGTACAAAATTATTTACCTATCATGTTTATATTTAAATACCTATATATATGTACATTAATGACGTATGTACAGTTGTGTTCAAAATAATAGGAGTGAAAATTTGAAAATTTTTAATATAAATTTTTTAGGGAAAGATTTACATTTTTAATTAAATATTTTTATAATTTATTTATTTAACTTCTTCTCTAATTTTTATAACCGTTATTTTGAATGTTGAAGAAATTTATATAAAAAAATATAATTTTTTTTAATTTATATACAAAATCTATTATTCAAAATAATAGGAGTATTCGATTTAAGTTCAACTATTTTTAAAATAAAAACAAAAACGAAAGCACTTTCATCTAAAATCTTAGTAATTAATGTGTGTCAGTACAACATCAGTCATTTTTGTAAAGATTTAATTTAGAATTTGGGTATATGCACCTCCGGAACTTGATGTCCTTCCGACAACGGTTTTGAGGGGTTTGATGGCACATGTCGTGGCCGATTATCAACAAATATACAGTAATTTATTCAGAAAGCCTTAAAGGATGTTATACGCGAGGTCTTTTAACGTTTTGATTTAGAATCAGTAAGTCGAAAACCTTGTAATGGCCTACTTCTTATGGAATGAGCTTCCACCAATTTAGAATCAAAAATATTTTTATACGACAACACCGCCTTTTTTTAAATTTGTTTATTGGGAATATGAGAGCATATCTTGGACTAATATGTGTACCTACAACTTTTGGGTTTCACTATATGCTTTATGGTCTGAAATCAATTTTTTTTAAAAGATTTGTTTATAAATTAATCTGAACGATCTGAATATTGATCACGATGTTTAATAACTACGATTTGGCTTAGTTTCACTAGTTTGAGGCGCCCTAATGGGATTAATTTAAAAAAATGATAAGCGCTTATGGGAAGCTGTTATAATTTTTGAATGAAATGTTTATTTTTTATGAGAGATTTTTAAATATCTGACTTCCTAAAGTATTCAAAAATTCTTCTAATGAAATTACCATGAGAATTTTCATGTTTTGTTCGCGATATTTTTATAATTTTCAAGATATTTGAAGAGATTTCATTTTCGTCAATTCTGACATTATCTTTCAGGATTTTAAAGGAAATAATTGTGAACTGACTTTAATATCATCTAAATATAACAGTTTTATATCATATTTTAAATATTTACTACGAATAAAGAAAATAATCTAACATAGGTAAGATAATATACAGTACTCCTATTTTTTTGAACAGTCTTAATCTAGGATATGAATTTCGAAAAAAGTTAATAACAAAAAAAAAAAAAAAACAAATGAACCTATTTACAAAATGACATTTGTTTTATATTTTAAACACTTAACAAATAAATATCGTGAAAAAATATTTGATTTCTTTAAATCTTTCCTTTTTAAATTAAGCTGCACAATTATTTTTCTGTCTCACTCCAATTTTTTTGAACACAGCTGTATGTATTAAATGTATACAAACTTTTAAATGAGTGGGTGTTGTTCCGATTGCTGATGTTTTCCAAACTGTTGACATTTTCTCAAAAAAAAAGAAACAATTAATATGTAAAGGAAAATTTTAGATTTGTTTCTATTTATTAAAATAACAAGAATTAGTTTAAAGTTTAAACATTTCAACTACACACTATAAACAATATTGGAAATGGTTACATACTAAGAGTATTAGATTTCACTTTAAAAGGATTTCTTATGAATTATTCTAATTTAAAATCTTTGCCATTATAACAAATATAAATATTGATAAATATTTTAATAAATAATTAGACACAACCTTGTTGCTCCAAGCTTTATTGCAAAAATTCTCATTGTCACAGACAAAACATTGTACATCTTGAAAATCCATCATAGATGGATCCATGCGACAACCAATTTCAGTGTCATTGACATCGCCAAAATAACAGCTGCGTACGTATTTTAGAACTTTATATTCTATAAAAAAAAAACAAAATAAATTAATAGAATAAAAGAAAACTTAAGTGAAATGGTTGTTGACATTAAAATTTAAATTGTTTATTTTATCTCGTGTTTATTATATTTTTTGGCAAAAGTTTTCATTGTAAACGTAATCTAATTTCTAATACTAGATATATTTTTATTTTAGTTGATTAAAATTTTTCTTTGGTATTTGTCCTATATATAGTTTATTTGTTTAGTAATATTATAAATTTATTTTTTATTGCTGTTAAAATACTATCAATGAATTAATTACACTGTGCCAGTCACACATTTGAAGCACAAATTCGACCGACTGTGCTCTATTTACCTGCCACTTCTATACACCAAGCAAAAGCTTTGGAAAAATAATGATATCAACTAGGATTTGAACCACAAGTTTTTTTTAAACAATGTCATCGATAACGACTAATCATTAATAGGTAATGTATAAAATAACTACATAGATTACTCATTACCAACATTTGAAGGCATTTTGCTGGGTATGTATGGGTTGTGGTCTCGGTAAGCTGTTTATCCTTTAGTTTGGAGGCACATTATACGATAAGCGTCACGAAATGTTAATTTAAAATATATTTTTAAAATTAATATTCACCAGTCTGGAAAACTACAAGTCTTAATTATTAAAAAATCCTTAGCATACATTTAGGCTTGCGTACATTTAATTTGTATTTACATGTTATTTTGTTTGCGTGCAAACAATTACGATATTACATTTGTAATCTTGATTTGTAAAAAATTATGATAATTTTAAGATTTTAATTTTTTAATTAAATGCTGTTTAAAACTTATCACAAATTAGATTTTTTACAATTTCCTGCTCTTATAAACATTTTGCCAAAAAAGCTAAAATTATTCTTATATTAAAAATAACAATATTGAAATATTAAAACACCCACGTAATGACCAATTTAATTATCTTTAAATGACATGTGTTCTATGTCTTCTATTGATGCAATAAATGAAAGAAATGAAAAAAAATATTTGTTGAAATTTTTGTATTAGCTCGCTTACCTTTATAGATCTTTTTCATACAAGCTGTTGCATTCAAATATTCCAAATCATTTGAAAGATAACGTGGTGGGGCCACATGATCGCAATCGATCTTAAAATACTCCTCCATGTTAAAGTCTTCGCCACAATTGGTTTCCGATACCGATTCACAATTGTAACATTGTATGGCGGAAGCTGGTTTAAGTATTCAAAATTGTTGTTTTCTCAAATTTAGTTTCAAGTAAGATTTAACAAACCCACCTGTGATTATGGAGGTTGAAAGTAATGTTATTATTACCACAAATGTGTGCGTTTCGAATGCAGTCATAGCGATGCTCAGTTGTTTTTTTTATAATTTTTTGTATTTGTTTTATTTTTCTGTTGTATTTTTATAAAAAGTCCATTAATTTTTTTTGTTCTTGCTCTACTTTAGCTTTTCCTGCTTGTTTTTTAAAATTTCCACTTATATTTTTCTTTGTAATTTAAAATTTTTGTTTTGTTTTTTGTTGTTGGTTTCTATTTTCATAAATATCAATTACGTTTGAATTGTATAAACATTAAATTTTTCATTATTGCTACAAACTTGAATATGAATATTTTGAAGCAAACATTTATCCATTCACACAAACTTTTCGTTTTTGGTATTTCAGAATATTTATTTTATATTTTTCTTTTATTTCAAAATAAACTAAACTGCTGCTGACTAATAATAATACTTGTATTGCGGTTTTTTAAATTCTTTCATTCTCTAAATTTGTTTTTAAAATTAAATTATTTCTTTAGACGTTCTTTTCACTTTCGTGCTCAATTTTGTACTGAAAATATGCTGAAAATAAATTTTCCAAATTTTCCTCTTTTAAACAAATGTATATCTATTTTACTTTCTGTATTTCAAAACTATTTTGGAGCGCTAAATGGCGTAAGGTGCCAAATATAATCAAAGCGACAAGCGATAAACTACAAGATTCCAAAAAATTACAGTCTTTGGCTGTCTTTCTCTAAATTGCTTAGAAAACATCGTATATATTTTTATAAATTTTTCATTTTGTGATCATTCGCCTGTCGTTATAATTATAAAAACTTCTCCTCCTACAAGAGTTCAAATCAGAAAAAAGTCTCTTTTTATTTGATTATACAAATGTAAATTATTTTCATTTTGGCGCTCCTTTAAATTCTATAAAAGAAAAAGCAAATTTAAGAGAGAATGAGTAGAGAAAAATTATAAACTGTTTAAATTAGAATTTTCACACAAGTTTTTTTTCTTTTTTTTTTAGCAGTTTATATCCCTCTTAAATGTGGATATTGTGTATTTTCTGTTCATCGTCGGTCGCATTGTCTAGCTGGCAAATATTTTATGTTTTATTTAATTACTTTTATTGGTCAGCCTGTTCGCTTAATTACTTTGTTTCTGGGAGTGTCTGGACGAAAGTATTCTAAATTCAAGGTTTATATTTTTTATGTGTATGAAAAGTTCACTTATGTAGTATGTACACACATACAGTGTGCGATTTAGTTATAGAGACATCGAGACATAAATTATAAGAGTTTGATCGATTTGTTCCTCTAATGATTTATATATGTATATAATCATATACGAATGTATTTACTTTAAAACAAAACAACTTTTGTAAGTAGTTATTTAAGTAATTATTTGTAAGCGAGTGCGATAAATACTTGCTTCCAATGTCATTACCATTGTAAAATAAAGAATTAAAATAATGGGCTGTTTTAATATATACTTATAATTATTTACTTTGTTATACCTGTATATTAATTTGTTGTAGTTTTTCTTTTTATTTGCATAACTTAGGGATTTATTACAATATATAATGATTTCATAATAATTCCCTTAAGAATGATTTTATTTGTAAACGCTTTTACAAGTTTTATTGTAGTAAAATATTCGGTATGACAAACAACAAATTACGGAAACTTTTTAAAATTTTAATTAACCGTTCGAATAAAAACTTAAGCGTTTATAGTGGAAAGGTTTTATAAAACATCTTTAATTCGAAAGATATATTTTGAAGATAATTAAAATGGGTGATACAACTGAACTTCCCGAATAGCACCTTTAAGATCATATTTTTTTTTGAATTTCGAGAAAAGGCGACAAACCTAAGTTTTATACTTGCCCTGCACAATTTTAAAACATTTTTAAAAAATTAATTCTTCTCTTAAAAAAGAGAATTTGGCAATGAAATATAAAATAACTGCATTTTATGTAAACCTTGATTCGTCCATCAAATTTTATAAGGATCGGTCACCATTTTCATCAAATGTGTTAAATGCTTCATTATAGAAAACAAATTACATTTGAATCTCTTAACTGGTGTATTGTATAATATTGTGTTCCACTATGTAAAACATCGAAAGATTTCCTAAAGGTAATGTTTGTTTGGTATTGAAAATACACATTATCGGTCCACGTCTTCACATGACCCCAATACAAGTGGCCCTGCAAAAAACATCTATGACAGTCTTAACTTTTTAAAATGTGATTATTGCAATGAAATTCGACATAAATAACTCTTGTAGCAGTACACATTTATTAATCATTATTTTATTATTATATTTAATCATTATTTTATTATTTAAAACTATTTTTGAATTTAACGTCTAATTTTAAATACATACATACATTTTTATCAACACTTTAGTTTAAACACGACTCTGTATAAATTTATATCCAAATTTGAATGTAACGCTTTGTTTAAAATGCACCACTGTATGAGGACACATCATATTTAAATTTAACGCATTGTTTGAAATGCACCTCTGTATGAAAACATATTGATATTTGAACTTAACGTTTATTTCTACATACAACACTATGTTTATTTTGTATACTATTATAAGACAACTCTGTGTATTGATATTATACCATTACAACAACCATGCTTGAAAATGGTATAAAAGCAGCGACATTGCTGTGTAAAAGTTAAGTAGCATTCTGACTTTCAACAAGCAAAGAACATTGTCCAGACTTTATTGTACCGGACGTGTGCTTTCAATTGAAAAAAGATAAAACCTACTAGTTTATTTTTAAAGTGAATAAATATCGTTTTATTTTAAATCCGATTTGTGTTTTTGATGACAACATACAATCTTCGGAATAAGATTGTCTCATTGGCGCCCAACTCAGTGGCCTCGAAAAATTTAAAAGCCGAGGAAGAATTGAAGAAGGCCAACGCCGAGGCCGATCATATTGTGGTAACGTCGTCAAAAGCAGCTGAAATTAGCGACAACACGGTTTTCGTTGAAAACGAAGCCGGCAGAAGATCGTATAGAAGTGGCAGTGAAGCGGTTTGCGTAATAAACGAAGACGACCATACCACAGGTGAAAACGTAAACGCAGTCAGCATGGCAACATTTTCTGCAGAACAATTTCAGCAAATACTAGCAGCTATGGGTGGTAACAGCAGAGGCGGTTCGTTTACCCAGTGTACAGCGCGCTATAAGGGGCAGCGAGACCCCGCTGCTGTAGAGGAATTTTTGGCTGCCATCAGTGTGTTTAAAGATATCGAGAAAATTTCTGATAGAGATGCATTACGTGGAATGCCCCTACTGTTTGAGGACTATGCAGCCTCGTGGTGGATTGGTGTCAAAGACACAGTGACCAGTTTTGAGGATGCGAAAGCTCTCATTCGAATAACATTTTCGCCACCAATACCAGATTGGCGTATTTTTTCCAACATTTTTGAGCTAAAACAGCAAAAAAGTGAGCCTACGGACAGCTTTATTTGCAAAAAGAGACTCCTGCTGTCCCAATTAAAAGTGCCTGTATCGGAGGAAGTTCAGCTTAATATGATATATGGTCTTCTAAGTATGACAATTCGTGAGCGTGTTCGCCGTGAGAATGTAAGAACATTCAGCGAGCTCATTGCTGCAAGCAGAGAGGCCGAAATATTTGTAACAGAATCTTGCCCAGCAACAAGTAACATGAACATAAAAGAGGAAAATGTTTCTAGCAGCCGTTGTTGTTTTTGCCGCATGAAGGGCCACAATATTGAAAGCTGTTTAAAAAAGAAAAAACGTGATGAGCAACTAGCCATACAACAAGTAGAGGAGCAGCAACAAAGACAAGTAAGTCAACCGAACAACACTTTGCTAAGAAAACCAACGTTTTCTTGTTATGGATGTGGTGCTCCTGGAGTGTATCGGGCCAATTGTCCTACGTGCAGCAACCACTCAAAGGAAAGCCCACAATACTTGGCATTTAATTCGCTGTCATCTACCATTATTGGTCACGCATTGCCAACAACTCATATAGAAATTTTTGGTTTAAAAGGGGAAGCAGTTTTCGATTCTGGAGCAAAAACGAGCATAGCCAGCCTCAACCTAAAGAAGATCTTAACTAAAAACGGTTGTGTGTTCCAGGACGTTCATGCGGAGGTTACGTTAGCCAACGGTTCCAGTACCACAGGAAAGGTTATGCACACCATTTGTGACGTGGTAATTGGCGGTAGAATTCGTAAAATACGACTTGTCTATCTTCCAAACTCCGATAAAAGCCGAACCTTGCTTGGAGCGGACTTTTTGGAACAGGCTGGAATAGTCCTGAATATGGCGCAAAGATGCTGGTACTTTGAGGATGATCCAAAAGCCAAATTTTTGTTTAAAAATCCTATGGAAGTTGGTATTTTTAGCATGGACCTCAAGAGTGACGAGTGTTCTCCATGCAGTAAAGCTATGAACGAGGTTTCGAAGTTCATCAGTTTTGTTGAGGACAAGAAGAAAATTTCACCCTTATCGAACACACCTAAATGTTCGAATGATTATTCACCTCACTCTATCCAGAGTATATTTCGGGACGCAATACCTGTTGGAGAGAGAACTCCAGGTGAGATATCTTCACTATTTGGTCCCCCAATTAAAGCCAGGAAATCCGAACAAGATGCATACTTGGCTGAAGTCTTTTTGCCCTTATACTCATTGGATATCCGCCTTTTAAAAGATTCCGATGATATAGGGCTGACAGACAAGAAGCACGAGGACTTAGACAAACTTCTGATGTCCCACATTCCCAGTTGTAACGCTCTTGGGACAGTTTTGCTCCAGGGGGAGGGTACAGAGGATCACCAACATGTTTCACACCCACTGGAAATTGATTCCAAAGTTTTGGCTGCAAACTATGGGTTTAGCAACTACAAATACGTGCCAAAAATAGATAGTCCTTACATCGTAATGGACAGAATAGGAGCAACTACATCTATAATTACTCATGGAGACGACATAACTATACCATTGGATACTTATCACGCATCAGATGAAGCCATAACGCCAGTACAGATGAATAGACGAAGAGGACGCCCACCAAGAATCTAGCTGCTGCCTCACCGGGACGTTATCGGCATCAGAGGGGGAGTCTGTAGCAGTACACATTTATTAATCATTATTTTATTATTATATTTAATCATTATTTTATTATTTAAAACTATTTTTGAATTTAACGTCTAATTTTAAATACATACATACATTTTTATCAACACTTTAGTTTAAACACGACTCTGTATAAATTTATATCCAAATTTGAATGTAACGCTTTGTTTAAAATGCACCACTGTATGAGGACACATCATATTTAAATTTAACGCATTGTTTGAAATGCACCTCTGTATGAAAACATATTGATATTTGAACTTAACGTTTATTTCTACATACAACACTATGTTTATTTTGTATACTATTATAAGACAACTCTGTGTATTGATATTATACCATTACAACAACCATGCTTGAAAATGGTATAAAAGCAGCGACATTGCTGTGTAAAAGTTAAGTAGCATTCTGACTTTCAACAAGCAAAGAACATTGTCCAGACTTTATTGTACCGGACGTGTGCTTTCAATTGAAAAAAGATAAAACCTACTAGTTTATTTTTAAAGTGAATAAATATCGTTTTATTTTAAATCCGATTTGTGTTTTTGATGACAACATACAATCTTCGGAATAAGATTGTCTCACTCTCTTATAAGCCAAATTCTCTCTACCAAATTGTATGTAGATCGGCTCATAATTGACCCTTCCTTCCTATATAAGATCCCGTTTAGAATATGACTTTAACGCTCATTACTGGCTTAAAAATACAAGTGTAGCTATTAAATTATATTTAGGCTCTATTCCAAATATCAATGGGTGGGTGTATAAGATTTGGATGTAACAATCTTACTTGGTTAAAATCTTACCAAAAAGGTTAAAATAAAAAACTTTTTGGTTATTATATATTTCTATAAAAAGTTCTAACAATGACCAATGAATGATCTTTAATTACTAAATCTAGGTTGTATAGGGATGCTAATACAGTAAATCCGGATTCCATAAATGCTCGGATTGTTAGGAATTATCCCTGTATCTCAATTTTCTTTGAGCGTGTGATTTTAAAATCAAAAAATAAATACGGGTAAACATTCCTTATCATATTTATAATTATTATATTAGAAGCTTTAAGTCAAAGGAGTACATACATATAAACCACAAAATTAACATTTAGTTTTAGTATAAAATAGCTTAAAAATAAAAAGTTTTATTTTAGATAATTTAATTAGTCAAGACATAATCCATTTTATGTCTAACAGATCTAAACTTGTGTACTGTTAATTTTAAATTATTCTTTTTTCAATTCAATTGAAATGATGATAATTGACAGTAAAAAGGCATTAGCAACATGCTACAATTAAAAAGTCAAAGGCCGAATTTTAAATTTTTGTTTGTTAATACTTTCACAAATAACACGAATACAATCTAAATTAATTTAAATCATATGACTAATTTAAAGAAATTATACAGGAGAAAAACTTTTTTTGGTTTAAATAATTTGTATTTCATATTATTGCTTATAAAAAAATCATAATATTTTTTGTATTTTTCTTCATAATGAAGCTTAAACATTACATCCATAATTAATTAAAACATAAATACTTACAAAAAATAATAAAATAAAAAATACATATTTTGCAAGATCTCTATAGATCTAAAGAAATTACTCAAGGCTTAGAAAGGCTGATTTACTTGTATCATTTAGTAGAGTTTTAGACTTAAGAGAATATACGAGCCAAGGCAAAGAAAGCCAAAATGGTAAAAGCAATGGGTGCCATTGTTGAGGAACCATTACACAAATCACCCGAGCAAACATCACATGACAGTTGTTTAACAAAAGGCAATGAAGGATCAGCTGAACAGCCACCTTGGGTATTGGAAATATCGCCAAAGTAACAAGAGCGCACAATTTGTGGATGACCGCTTACTGTAAAGAAAAAAACATTTTTTTTGAAAATAAATAAAAATGTATAAATTATGTAAATAATAAATAATTAAATAAATTAAATAATAATTAATAAGTAATTTATTAATTTAAATAGTTGTAATTAACCATTTTTTATATACAAAAAGTTTATATTTATTTGAAAAGTTATACAACTGTCAAAAAGTAAAAATAATAGATGGGAAAAATATAAAGTTCAGTGTCAATTGTTTAGAATACAAAACAAAATTTCACAAGCAGTTGATTATTACTTTTCAAGTTTGTTTTTTAACAATAATGCAATTTTTACAACCGCAAGTATCAACAAATAAAAGATTTTAACGTGACTAAATATTTTTAGTAAATTTTTTAAAGATTCCAATAACTAATAAAAAATTTTCTATTAATTCAAAATTCTTAATTTTTAGAAAACTTCCTAAAAATTCTAATTTTTATTAATTTTTAAAGAATTTTATAATATTTTTTGTTATTGGTTATACTGTTTGACATCATTTATACAATTAATCCATTATTAAATAGCAATGTATTAGAAACAAGAAAAAAATTAAATTTATATGCACGACTGCGTGAGAGCGGTAAACGAGTTGAATTATGAATTTCATTGATATAAAAATTATAATCTAAAAGTTATTGCGCATCTGATAAACGAATTTTAAAACTAGTTAAGCTGTTGTTGTTTTAAATAATTAAATTTATTTAATAAATCTAAGTTTACAAACTTAGAAGTATGACAGAAAATGTGTCATCTACAGTGGGTAGTGGGTAGTGGTTACGAATGTGCTTAGATTCACTTTCTTTCTTGATTCAACTATACATACATACATAAAATCTTGCACATACTTATTTCTTGGTCCAAGGTTTATTATTTCGCATAGATCTCTTACAACCGTATTCCTCAAATAGGGCATGTAAACTCAATTTTCTGGTATTTCTAAATCGACAGAACCTATTTTGTATAATTCTTAATGTTATTGCTGCTTTTCGTAAAGATTGGGCTTTGTTTCAGCCATTCGTAGTCCCCATACATAGTTTCCTTCAGAAAATATCTTAAAGATCAATAATTTACTTATAAATACTAGTAGCACGATAAAAAAAGCATAATCCCTTATTTATCTTTGCCGCCATATAATCCCTCTTTCAGAAAAACATTTTTTTATTGTCATCAAATTGTTAAAATATCATGGCAAATAACAACTTAAATGCTTTATTATTTAAAATAATTCACATTTTTACACATTATTTATTAGTCGGTTAAGTACATTCTTAATTGTTTATTTATACTTATTTAAAGATATATCTATCTATATGGGTACACTTTAAAAGGTCTAACGGTATACGAAACTATTTTCAGTTTACAGCCTACACTGTTAACCATTTTTAGACTTCTATATTATACAGTGAAAATATAATAAAAAATTACGATAAGTTTTAAAAATTAGTCATACTTTATATAAACATCTGGTTATCTCAGAAGTAATGATAATGAAAGTAAAGGAAATACATATTTGTTAAAAACATATGTATATATATTTACTTGATAATTGTTTTTATTAATATACTATATGTATTTGCAAAAGTAAGATGTATGAACAAGAGTTAAAATAAATTTAAATTTAAAAATTATCTTTATCCCCGTTGACCCGAATGTATTTATTTTAAATAATAATCTGTTGGAAATATTTAGCAATAATTTAATTCAATTGCATTCCAATATAAGAAATAATTTCATTAATCAGATATTCCACTGAATGCAGAAAATATACCACAGAAAGTTTTTGTTTCTATTAGACGGAGAGATATGTTTCTAAAATAAAAATCTTATAAACAAGGACAATTTTGCGGAAATTTTGTCCCTATTTTTTGTGTGGCTCCTGTTCGTGTTTGGGCTATATCATCTTTGAATCTTATAAGCATTCCAAAATATATGTCTGTGGGGCAACGATCATTATTACGATTTATACATTTTTTACATCACACCCTTATGAAACTTTCGGTGGGAAGTTTGAATATATTAAATTAAATATATATTTTTTCGTCGACCAAATTGAAACTTTATTAGAGAAATATTTTTCAATGATTTCCATAAAAAGTGTGTAGTGACATTTTTTTTTCATTTTAATCAGTTAGTCACTATTATTTGCTTCATTTTCACCAAATTTGGGAGTGACTATTAGCCAATTTTATAACCAATTAATTTAAATATAAAAATATCAAATGAATATGACTAAAATGTTCTAAAATCAGGTAATTTTCTCGTAAAAACAAAATTAAACAATTTGTAGTCATTAATGCGATTATAACACCATATCACAGAGATTTTTTAAATAAATATTTACAACGCAATAATTTATTAAAGCGACTTGTCATGGTAATTACTTTAATCCACAAAAAACACGCACCCCTTACTTAAACATCCCCGACCGACCCAACAAATCACATTCCCAAAATGACATCATCTTTACCTTAAGAGCAAAACATACTAACTCGAGTTAATACACCTTTTTGGATACAAATCATAAACATGAGCTCAATCATAATAGAAAACAACTCGTTACTTTAATGTTTTTAAAACAAACAAAAAAAACCAGTTCACATTTCATAACTCTCATGATAAGTGAGTTAGTTGTATTTTGAAATAAAGTTAATTGTTTTTTTTTTTAAACTTACCGGCTTCTAAGGTTTTCTTCATGCATCCAGTAGCATTGCGCACTGGTAGGAAATTGGCCAAGAAACGGGGTGGACTAATGCGAGCACAATCGAATTTGAAAGCATCGTCAGCTTCGAAATGTTCACCACATTTTGGATTCGACAAAGATTCGCACTGGTAACAATGGATGGCAAAAGCTGTAAAGAAAATAGAAAAAAATGATATCAGACATATGTATATACTTAGAATAATAGAAAATTCAAATATTTTGCGTCCACTTTTAAAAATATATTTATTATATTTTTGTTATTAAACATTACTACATACCCGAACAGGCCAAAGTTGCCATGATTGCAACAGCCAATAAATATTTCATAGATGACATGATTTTTATTTTAGTTTTGATTTTTTTTGCTGTGTGTGTTTATTATTTAAATCCAAAAGAACTGCAGTGTTTTTATTTTAATTTCGAAATTGTTTTCAAAATTAAATTCACTTTTATTTTTTTTTAGTTATCTGTGATGAGTTCCACCAACGACCAACGATCTTCACCTACTAACCAAATCTAAATGTTTTGTTGTTTCTTAAACTCTGTCAAATGTTTTCTTCGCATCATTAAACATTTTACTCGTTTGTTACTCTTTTGAATTTTTGTTTAAAAATCCTCAACACACAGTAAGTTTTAAGGGGAACCGGATTAAAATTACTCAAAATCTTAACTCATCGCATTGAGAGTATTTTTAATGGGGCGGGGGGTGTTGCTGGTTGAGTGTTGTGTTGTAAAGTAAATTGTAAATAGTGTGGTTGGTTTTCTTGTTTCTTGTGTTTGTTGACAGCATTCATTTGTTTATTAGAAAAAACTGTCGGTTTTATTTAATGACATCATAATTGTATATATAAAGTGGTGTGTTAATGATCCAATAGGAAATTTATTAAAAATTTTAACTTTGTAAAGCTATATATACACGATTGCCAGATCTAACAATGTGTAAGAAAATTTTTAAAAAAAAATGTCTAAAAACCGTGTCAATTTACAATTTTTGTCTTGCAACATTGTCAGAAATGTTTTTTCTGACAACATTTAAAAACAAAAAAAATCTGTCAACGTTGTAAGATATGACAAACGTATATCACAGTTTTAACACATATTGTTTCCCTATTGCTATTATAGGGTAAAAATCTGTCATTTATCCTCACTTTGAACTAAGTTGGAACAAAGTGTCGAATTTTGTACCATGAATGCATTATTTGCGGGTACCTATTGAAATCGAACTTCAATTTTACCATCTAATTATTACTGACGATGAAAAATTTGTTTTCACGTAGAACATGAAATCCTTATATCAATGGCGTCAAAGTAGTGCTCTTTACTTGGACCAAAATGTGCTGAAATTTTAACTGACAAGTTAAGCGACCAGTCCAAAATCTTGGAGTATGTCCAGACAAGGTTGTAAAACCAAGACTTTTCGCAAAAAATTTTAATTTTTCCTCATAATTTTCACCAAAAATAAATGTTTCATAAAAATGTAACTTTTTACTAATTAAGAAAATACTAAGTAAAATTTTTAAAAAATTTCCAACAGAGCCTGTTCTGCTGTTGTTTACAAATTTTTAAACAACTTGTTGATGGTTTGTTTCTCTTTGATAAAATTTATCACTCATTGTTTGCCCTCTTTTCGAAAAACTACTCAGCAGTAATAAAAATATTTTATTCTTATTAAGATTTGAACTTTAGGTAATTTTTTTGGAATGATGTCAGTTTTTTATTTGGTTGTTTTTTTCTAATACGACATAATATTTATTTATTTTTTTCTTTATTTTTTTGTTTATTTCTTTATATTTAATATTCTTTAAGCATATTTTACGCACAAAGTATATTGAAACTTTCGTCTAAGTATTTAAACATTTGGCAAAAACAAATTGAGTTTTTTTGTTAAAATGGGTTAGAGGAAAAATCATTTCGATAAACAAAACTAACAATTAGATTTAAAGTCTTTTGAAATATAATTAAAGAAATGCTGCCTTATTCATAACAATTTATCTAAGTTTTATAGAACAAATTTTGTATGAAAATTTGCTTAATAAACCTTTGATAAATTGTTATGAATAAGGCCCATACTTTTTAAGTTTATTGTTTTTCATAAAAATACTCAAATTCTTTAAGCCCTATTTTATAATTAACACAAATCAACCTCTTTTGTACATATTTCCCCCTACAATTTTGACTTTAATATTCAAACAAGCGGAAAAACCAAGAAACATATTAATTACATTTACATACAATATTTACAATATTCTGTTGAATTATACGCAATGTAATCTAAACACGCAATTTTAAAGGATAAAGGATTCTTGACACATAAAAACATAAAACTATTTCCAAAACGTGACTTCATTTCATTATGATGTGTAATGAAAAAAATTAACAATGGGGTTGAAATATTTTATAGAAATCATTTTTAAGACATATATATGTTTTTATTTTTTCGAATTTCCCCTTAACAAAAATGTGCTCATTAATGAGTGAGCTAGTTTGATTTAAATATATATTTAAACTGAGTGCTTATTTAATTCGTTGTCATAAAGTTCTCTTGTAGGAGTACGAGTGAATAATGAACAAGATTTTTAATAGTAATTAATGGAATTAAGTAATTAAGTAAATTTTCACGTATTTGCTGCAATAAAATTAGTTGTTGTTATTTATCACTAATGAATTTTTAACAGCAGATAAAAAATACTTAATTACATAAGGTGTAGAAAAAAGTCTCCTTCGAATATTTAAATATTTCAGAATTACAAGTTTAAGAAAATTTTAGAAATAGCATCTCGTAAAATTTCCAGATTTTATATATTTTTTAGTGGTTTATATTATAATTTGAAAATTAAATTTTCCGTGTGATATATTGAAGTTAAGTTTCACATTAAGGTAACAGACTTAGTTGGTGAGATTTTGAAGTAAGGTAGTTTCTAAATTCACCTTATGATATGCACCGTATAAGTTCAGAGGTATCCCTCTGAAAGCAGGATGAAACCACAATGTCCCGTAGTGGCTAAAGTACTTCTATTCTCGATTGATTTATATTTTTATTTCTACATAAATTGTTAAAGTTTCCTGATTAATATATGTTGGTTTTACGGGTCTACAAATCGATATTGTAGATTCAAGTAATATGATCAAACATTTTGTGTAGAAGCGAATGGATGGGATCGTCAAAATCAGCAAAATACAGAGAGTTCTCAAATAAACTGCCTTGTACTTGTACTTTTTCTTTTATTCGTATGTATGTTCATACATATATAAAAATTAAGCAAAAACAGAGAGAAATATTTATTTTTCTCCTTGCCTTTTGGTGGTCTAAACCCAATATGATAACGCATTGAGACATCAGGGATTTATATAGATCAGGGATGTACGTTTTGTTTTTACCAATCATGTAGGTGAACACAACAAATATAAATTATACTACTCTGACTTTATTAGAGTTTGCTTACGTAAAGTGTGATCGTGTGAAGAGCGCTTTAATGTGAATAGAGTGTTGGATGATAATTCCAAAAATTCTCTAAATTATTAAATTAATTTCAAAAACAAATCTTATCGAAACACATAAGCCACATGTTATTGAACTCCTCAAGAAATAACAAGAAAGAAAGTATAGTCGGGCGTGACCGACTATATGATATCATATAATATATTATATAATATTTATTTGTGCTGAATGTCATCGCTGTGTGAATAATGAACATTTAAGTAATTTTCTGAGAGGGACTCTTTATGGGAGCTAGGGTCAAATAAGGGCCGATCTTCTCGAAATTTGGGTTTTTATAGAAATACAACATTATTTTCAAAAGGCTTCATCTTCTGGGACAAAAGAACGAGCGTGTATCAAATTTCATCCAATTATCTTGAAAATTCCAAAAGGTTTACAGTGACAGCCAGATGGACGGAAGGACGTATCGACTCAGAAAATTATTCTAAACCGATTGGTATACGTAAAGGTGGATATAGGACTAATATTTTTGTGTGTTACAAATATCAGCTCAAACCCAATATACCCTCGACACTAAAGTGCTAAACTTGTTTAATTTTAAACAATTTTTTTTTAAAATACCATTAATTTAAATGTTTATTACTTCGCCTCATACCAAACAGAGAAATAACGTCACTCGCTGAGATATAATTTTGTTGCAGCAGCCATTTGTCTGCCGATAGGTGTTCATTCTAATTGAAGGATACAAAAACCTAATTTACATAAATTTAATTAAAACTCGTTTTCACCTCATAAGTACATTTTTTTGAAACTTTATTAGTCAGACAACAATTTGTTGTCTAAATTAAAATAAGTTTCATTTAATTGGATTTTAAAAAGCCACATGCAACATTATCCTGCATGTTTTTGCTTTGTTGTTAAAATTTGCTAAAATCATATTATAGACATTAAGGTTGTTTTACTTGAGCAGTAATTTGTTTATGAGTTGTCATTAGTATTCATTAGAAAGATACTGTGGATATAACGAATGATAGCAAATGAATGATGTAAATGAAAATTTTGTAATAGAAAATTGGTTTTCTACAACATGTTCAAGAACATGCCTTTGTCTCTGTAAACTACATGCGGGCGAACATTTTGTTATTGTTGAAAGATCGATATTGAAAAAAGGTTCTGGGAGAGAACAAGTGCAAACTAAAAGTTAACCTTTTTTAACAAATTTGCAAATAAGTATTTCCTTAAAATTGTATTCTATTTAAGTTCGATATTTTGATTATAATGTTAAAGAACTGTGTGTTCGTTTTTCCTCTATTCCATTGTATTCATTAGCTTGTATGTAAATTAATGTACTTTTTTCGTGCAATTCTGCTTCATTTCTTTTAAAATATTGCGTGCGTTTTTCTTCTTTAAATTATAAACAAAATCTGTCCTTGAATATGTTGCGTTTAAAATCTGAAAAAAGTCCTTTTAATTTCCTTAAATATTTTAATCTTTGCGTAATGATAAACTCATGATTAAAATACTTATGTTTTTCATTTTTTAAAAGGTTAACAATTTTATAATTTGTAATTTAAATGAACTTTATTTTTTTCATTGTTTTTTTTTTATAATAAATGTTATGATTCATATTTCGGCGGTTTTATTATTTTTTTTTTTTTTTTGTATACATTGAACATCATATTTTTCTTTAATAAATTATTTTATATGTATTTATTTTATTTATGTTTTTAAAATTAAAAGAAAAAATATATTTTATGTTTAAAAATTTAAAATGGAATTTACTATAATTTGAAAAAAACGCCAAGCTATTAAAATCTTCTAATACCACAATAAATATTATTAAATTTAAAAAAAAAAATATTGAAGAAAAAAATGCCGAATTAATTTACATATTCGAAGTGTTTAATGTTCCTTTTTTAATTGCATACATATTATTATATAAAAGGTTTTTATTGAAATATAAATAAAAATATTTTCTTAAATTCTTTTTTTATTTTATTATAAAAAATCGTATCGCTAACATTGTGTTTTCGGTATAATACAGTGAATATAAAGCTTTTTTATAAACTTTTTTGAAAGCTGTTATAGCTAAACTTTTGTATGAGTGCTTAAAATGAACCAGGCATGGACATATGTATAAGGTTCTAAATTAGGAAAATACTTAAAAAGTTACTTTACACTTAATAACTTAAAATATGTTAGAAGCATAATTATATGTTCACTGTGTTTAGTAAACAATCCCGTATATGATGGAATTCTAGGGATTTGAAGAGGTGTGATGATTTTCGATCGAGGAATGGTTTATTATTTTCTTGCAAAATACTACACAGATAACAAATTACTTATAATAATTATAGAAAAAATCGTTTTAGTCGATCTCTATTCGATTCATTTTTAAATATGTATTTCACCACATACCTAAATATTTTTTAAATATGTATTTCATCACATACCTAAATATTTAGGATTAATCTTCGGTACATAGAGTTCAAAATACTTCGGACAAAATTTTGCATTTTTTATCGCAACGATATATTGACAGTTTTCATACTGATAACTGAAGTTGAACTTATGGACATGTCTGTACAATGTTCGGGATCTTATTAAGAAACCCTTAAGGATAGAGAGAAGTTTGACGCTTATCCTACGAGAGCCGATATCGCCTAGGAAGCACCATGTGTAACATAGAAGATTTGGAATCTTAGAAAGACTTCGCAAACTATTCAACCGAACATAACATAAAAAGATTAGAATATACCAAAGTTAATACCAAGTAAACTTGAAAAAGTATAACAAAATAATTTATAAAAAATCCTATCCAAATGATATGGGGATAAGGGTAGTCAAAACGAGTGATAGAATCAACACCGAAGCCTTTTCATTTGGTGTCGCCTAGCTTATTTTCTCATTGAATCAATTCCATTTCACAGTTAAATGTATGATTGTGTTAGGCTGCTAGTTTATATGTCAATCATACAATCCAGATATAATATACGCTCCAATATAAATCCCACCTATTATTCCATCTAATGCATCAACAAGTTAAAGAATTTTATCTAAAAGGAACTAAAATTATTGCGTGAGATACTACAATCACATATAAAACACGTGTGCTACAAAAAGTTCATGAACTTTGAACTTATTCAAGCCTTACATGCATTATGATAGTTTAGTATCTGTTATTAAGTTTTAAAATTAGTTGATAGGAAGAAACTATATGTTACATGTACTCTCTTCTTTTGAAAGGAGGTTAAAGCTTGATACCAATTTATAAGCTGACTTTTTTCAGTTTTCAAATTTAGTTTTATTAATTTTGAAGAATTATTATTATTTGGTATATGCATGAAGTAATTGTTTATTAAGGCAAATATTTTTATTTTATACAAATTTAAAACAAACTAAAATACAGTTAATATTGGCATAAAATTTTTAAATTATTAAATTTCTTTTTAAAAACAGCTATATTTTTATATAAACAAAAACTTTTTTTAATAATATTTATCATTTTTAATTGCAGGAAACCGGAAAAAATCGGAGGTGAGTGGGTGTGTGTATTGTGTATTAAATTAATTCTGCTTTAGGAATATATGTAAATTAAAATATTTGTGTTGAACTTGAACTTTTCAATTAGTTGCATGTTTAATTAATACGAAAGTATGTAGAAATGACGTTTTGCTTTGTAAATTACATATATAAAAAACAAATAAATTTTAACATAATTTAAAATTAAAATCTAAACAAATTCAACAGCTTACAGCTACATTTACTTAATTTATAATGCATTTTAAAACAAATATCACAAATTAAAATTTATAATTTAATTTTTTTTTTCAACTGAATACCAAATTTTAACTTAAAATAAATTTTAAAAATACTTTACATAAGTGGACTGACTTTTTGTGTTCACTTATAAGTTAAATGGCTGTTATTCTTAAACATGGAATTGTCTTTTTGGAAAATGTAATTATTTTTTTTTTTTTTAATTTATGCTAAAATTTAAACTCTTTTAGTTTTTATGGCTAAGAATAATGTCAGCAAAGTGGCGCTGAAGAGAATACTCCATGAAATATCGAATTTAAATGCATTGTTACACTTATCGGTTAGACAGTCCTCACAAAACACCCGATTAACATTCTTTTCGGTGGGTTCATTTCGGCAATGATCCAAAGTATCTGATTTATTGGTGTAATAACAGAAACGTTTTACCACCTGTTTGCCATTAACTAGAAAATTTAAAAATAATCATATTAAAAAGGATTTAGTTTGAATGTTTAGAAAATACTTACTTTCTTCTATGGTTTTGCGACAGACGGCTCTTTCATGTTCAGAATTGATGGTACTGTTGCAGCTGCGCATCACACTAATATTGCGTTCCTTTAATGAGTCAGGTATATTGCTTTCCTTAAATTCATTGCCACAAAAGTCTTCAGATCCATGGGTATCTGAACTACAATGCCAGCATTGTAAATAGGGTTCGGCAGCTAGAAATTTTTAAGAAATATGTTTTAGTTAAAATAGGTTTCTATATGCAATTATTCAGTTCATAATATCAAAAATACAAGTTTGAGATCTTTAATGCTACAAATACAATTTGTAACTCTTAATGGGTTTATATTTGCTTGATTAATTCGTTTTCAATTTTCCGTTTGTCTGTCCGTCTGTATGTATGTATCAATGTATGTTTGTCAAATCCAAATCTTTAATAATTCTATTAGGCATGATTTCTAAGTTTCCTATTTTAACAAGAATGTGTGTTGGGTATATTCAAATCATTCACATAAATTGTTTCTGGTTCAGTCCATAACTAATCAGGGGTCCATTTTGAAAATCACAAATCTTAGAAGTTTTAGTTTTTTTCACATTTTTAGAAAGTTTTTTTTTTTTGCTGATTGTCGCCAATAAATGATACTCCTAATGAAATCGTATCTTCTGCAAGTCAGGTTTCTTCTGATTAAAATTTTGAAATTTATAATTACCAAAAAATTGTAAAAGGACTAAATTAGATTTAACATCAATCATTTTTGTATTACAACCTTTTAATAAATAGGTCTTTGTAATAATGCAAATAAATATAAACATACATAGATATTAATAGGCACAATGGATAGTATAGTAGCAGGGCGACATACAAACATAATTTCCTGGTCATTAACTAGAAAAAGTAGTAAGAGCCTACAAACAAAATAATTTAATTTTCTATTGAAAATATACACATACATACTTATGCATGTATATATCTTTGGCAGTGTACATCTACAAATATTTATATCTGTCTTCATATATATAATCTATAATAAAATCAAACAATTACCCTTAACAGACTACCGTGAAAATTTACTCCATTCTATTAGATACTTTACATGTATGAATGCATGACTACAACAATAATTTCTTGATGATGTCAACTTTTATATATGTAAAAAAATAAGAACTTTTTACAAACAAACTTACACGCGCTTTGGAAAAGCTCAACAATAATAATAAAATAAAAAGAACAAACATCCTACAAAATAACACGCTGCCCACCATAACATAACAAAAGGACAATTTGTAAAATTCTCACGCGTTTCAATGGAATAAAAATAAAAAAGTATTTGTGTTTATTATTGTTGAGATAATTTTTTTTAGTATTTTGCTGAGTTCTCATTTTTAAGTTCATATGTATTTTTTTTAACGTTACATTGTAATTTTGTTTTTTTTGTCGTAAATTATAAATATTTTCAACTTGTTTACGAGAATTAAGGTCAATGAAATAGAAATTATTAAAGAGCGAGTACGAAGCGTCATAGATAACTATTAGGAGTGTTACTATTGTAAGCTGGCAAAAAGATGTTTTGTCAAACAAAAAATAATTTTATTTCATTTTACAATATTTATTCAAAAGCTGCAAAAAATTATTTTTTTTTTAATTTTTTATAAAGATTTATTTTTTTAGCAAAAATCCCACTGTGCTCTATCTTTTCGAATAGCTGTTTCAATATTTATTTCATCGCACATATGTTTATTTTTAATTAAACATTTAAATATTCCAATAAGTTAAAAATAATTGTTTGTCTTCGATAAATTGGATTTTAATGATGATCATTAAATAATGTACAACTTAGAACAAATTTAAGATTTCATGTATCGAGCAATATTTCAAATAATTAAAAATATTCAATATTTATGATTTATATGAGTCAAACAAGATTTCATTTTAAACCTAATTTCTAAGGAAAACTTTAGAATTTTTCTCAAATAATTAGTTTTATAACGAGTACAAAAAGTTTAATTTGTAATAAGTAATGCATAAGTTATTATTTTAACATGTTGATAACATTGAAGGCATGTACTTACAACGTTCGCTTACAAATTGGGTGTTATTTAAGTACTTACTACGACCACCTGCAAATAAGGATTTAGATTTCGAAAAAATATATATTTTTTGTTTGTAGCAAATTGTAAGTCGTTACTAGATTCCTTCTAAGTAATGCACACGGTAGTTGTAGTAGTCATTGAAAAGTCAGTTGTTAAGTAACTACAAGTCATTACCATGTTTTGCTTTGAAATAATTTCGAACAAAAACCTATAGAATCTATAATATACTGAATTCTCTGAAGTGTTCAAACTAGTATGTTTAAAAACTAAATGTAGTTACTCTAACTTTTAGGAGGACCTGCTTTCAAGGATAAAATTAGTTCCTTTAGAAATTCGTAGTTCGTTTAAGCGAATGTTCACAGTAGTACCTACTTATTTATGTTTATTAACGTAAAATTAGAAATTAAATTTAATGACGAAAGAAAACACGAGCATAATTTTAAAATCATCATGACGAAAGATATCATACATATGTTGTGGGCTGGGCGACTGATAGAAAACGATTTGTTGAAATACATATAAACAGCAAGTGTTCATCAGTTTTATGTTATTTTGCAAAATGATGAAGCTTTTTTGTTTTCAATTACTTTTAATTATTATTTATAAAATTAAATTTTAAAGTTGTTTAAAAATTTCCAACTGTTATTTGAACTAGACAAAGGAGTAAGGACTGTTTGTCCTTCAAAGTGTCTAATATCATTGTATTTATTATTTAATTATAGTTTTTTATTTGGTAGTTTTTTATTTCAAGTTAATTCCTATGGGAATCATTATTTTAAACAAAATTACATTTTAGTCTGTGTTTTGAACTTGAATAAATTACTGAAAAAGTAATTTAGTTTCAGTAATGCGTAAATAAAAATCATAATTTTTTTAAGAATTTAAATATTATATATTATAATAATATAGTGGAGGTTTTTAAGCAATATGAAGTAACACAAGTTAGGGTTCTATATTTATTTACTCCAAATAATTGTTTCTTTAATTTTACGACACACACAATATACCGTCGCTGACACTACCTTTAAATTTGATAAAACCAATATAATTGTTATTTTATTGTATTAGGTTTGTCAATTCATTTGTCATATCTATATAGACCGATTTTGCTGATTTTAACTAGGAAATTTTTCGAAAGCATGACATGAGGACAGATGAGTGAAAATTTTCTTCGACTTCACTTTCCAATTTTACTGGGTGAACTCTTGTAACGGCTTACGACCACCCTATTGTGCTCCACTCACAGGTAGCTATTTGCTCAAATACTTAAGCTATCTAATTTCTAAACATTGCTGTCACGTTGCTTAACTTTCGAGATGCAAAAACATCACTTTCTTTTGCAACCACGCAGATGGGATAGATAGTCTCTGTTTAGTCTGCAACAGCACCTAGATATTTAACTGGTAGACCGAAGTACGAATCTATCAAATAAGCCGAAGACTTTGTTCTTACTCACAGAGAAAAAACTGTAATAAGTAAATCTGATATGACGAGGAAGAAAAAATTCAATGGTATCACATGCATAAGATACCTTTTACCCATCACCATTCAACCCTGCACACTTCTCATTCATCTGACACACTCAGAAAAAGGCAAAATGTGACAGTCTCACCCTAGGTATACGGGCGGATGAGATCAGTATACACCTACGTTCATCCTGTATTATATACATTAAACATATATATTCATACATATTCATAAACAAATTTTTAATTTATAAACGATTTATAAATAAAATTTCGTATGGAAATTTGATAAAATGCTGTTTATTAATAGGAGGTTAAACCAAAGCTTAGTCTCACAGTCACTCCGACAATAGAATATATACATTTCACCGTGCATCAGTCTTTTAACCGCAACTTACGTTTCCCGCGAATTTGGGTTTAAACCAAAGCAACTATATTAATCCTGAACCTCAACTGACTGGCCAGCCAGGACAAGTCCTGTGGTCAACTGGCCACATGTCGAATCATTAAGGATATATGTACATCTATATTATTTGGCAAGGTGCCACGCCCACCTATACGTTTTAAAATCGAATATCTTAGAAACGGAAAAAGCTGAGTAATAAAATTTTGCGTGAAAAACTTGAACATCATATAAGGACAAATAGGCAACCTAAGACTTTTCCATTGAGAATATATAACTCATACATATTAGAAGGAAATCAAGAAAAAAAGACCCATGACATATGTGTAGTAAATTGAATATATTTAAAAAATAAAAAATCAATTTTTTGCACAGAAATTAACAATCATTAGACACACTTTTTATAACCGTCACTGGGTTTTTATGTGGAACTTTACTCATAAACAAGACTAAGGATTTCTTTCTTCAAAAAAGTCATTTTAACAGCATGAAAACATTTACTTGATTAAAGGAATAAGTATTCCAGATGATGGGTAATCATTTGAGCCATGGAAACATTAGCACACAGATTCATACGCATTTTAATGTATGAATGTACGTTGTATGTGTCATAAGCTATCTACCGCTCACTACCCAACTGTCCAACTTTATGAGGAATAAAATAAAGAAAAACAACTTTAAATACAGTTAGTTAGTGCGTTGTTAGAATACGTTTTATGTGTGCGTGTGTATTGAATAAATTGAGAGGGATGATAAAAAATACAGCATACTGAATGGGGCAAAGAAGGACGGAGTGTGAGATGTGTTACTTAACTAGTAAACTATTATTATCTGGAGCAGGCGTCTACATGGCGCCCAGACATGTACTGGAGACACACAGATACAACATAAAAACATTCATGGCTGAAGTCTGTATACAAAAAGATTTTGACTGAAAGGATTTTTCTCTATACAATTATAAAACAAAAAAATTATGGTTTATGAAAACAAGAGAGATATATAATAATAATGATAATTATAAACAATATGACCATGACAACAATTGATATGTAATTGATATACGGATTTGAAAAAAGGTAACTGAAAAACAAACAACGGAATATGACCTTTAAAATAATCAATTGATGCCAAAAAAAAATTTGCAAAATATTGGTAAAAACTTTATTATGTATTTGTATAAACAACTGCTAAAAGAGGGAGTTAATAATTGCTTTTATGACCTTTTCGCTTCAATACATACATTTATTTTTTGCAAAGTATTCTTATGAAATTTTAAAAAAGTTTTTGCTTTTCTTTGCCTTGACTTGCTGCGAAATAAACAAAACAAAATAAACATAAATCTATTTAGAAAGGAAATTCATATGTATTTCAAAAATTTAGGTCATGGTGTCAAATTGAAAAATCTCCATATTCCAAGTCCATATGATTTTCTTTAACTATTGAAGTATTTTACCACCAAAAGTGGGTCTGGCTGTTAGTCTGCTTATTACCTGCCATCTAACGGCGTCTTACGAAACAGAGCATGAAATATGTGAAAACAAATTAAATGAAATTGAAATTATTGTGGCACTCGGCACTCCCTGGATAAAGAATTACTTTATCCATACTTTTACTAGTAGTTTGCTGTGAATGCATGTTGCTTCACATAAAATTGTTGTTTACAAAAATCTATAAATTTAAATAGAAATTGCAAACCAATTAGAAGGTTAAGCTTTCATACTGAGAAACGGAAATTAATTTGCTAATTTTTTAAATTTCAAATATTAAAAATGAATATTAAAAAGTATTTGTGAAAACTGTGGGATTTTCTTTTATGTAGAATGATGTATTATTTGGTATGGAATTATACTATCACCCTTTGGGAATTACATATTCAATGTACATATGTATGTAATTTAAAACGACAAACTAATTTTTATATTTGTCATTTTATTTTAAATTCTCTTTTGCATTTTTTTTTTGCGAAAAATTTGTTACATCTTTCCTTTTCAAAAGTCTCCTTATACCGTTTTTCAGAAAAAGATAAATTATTTCACTTTTACTTTCATTCCTCATAAATTAAATTTGAAATTGTTGAAAATTTTCTCATGTGTCAAATTGTATTTACCACCAACAATAAATGAAACACAAAAATATTACTTTAAATTTAAAATCATAAAACGTACAATGATCTACATAAATACAAATAAATAAATTGGCAGACATTTAAAAATATATACAATTAAAGACAAAAGTATGACCGACTTTTAAAATGGAATTTTTGGCAATAAATGCAGTGTTACTTAAAAAAATAACATAGTGCGTTTTTTTAAACATAAGACATTTGTAATGAAAACAAGGCTAAAAAGGAGTTAAACATAGTACTTATATATAAGAATTAGTTCCACTTAGTTATATCTTAATCAGTCTCACTATGTGGATACCTAAAATTAAATTAATCCTTAATATTTTTTAAAATTTTCTATAGTTTTAATAGATTTTTTGTGCATTGAAAACCCATTAAATATTTTGTGTTCACCAATTTAAATGAATTCGATTTTATAATAGATCACTTTATACAACCACGTGTAATTATTTTAAACCTATAAATCAAGCACAATTAAAATAAATACAAATCAAACATTATTGTTTAATAGATTTACGTTTGCTACAAAATAAAAGAAAAAAATATTTTTCAAATTTTGCTCTTGTTTGTAAAAACACATTAAAATATTCACTAATTCTTATTTTAACCCTTAAACGTATCATGATATTTTGTTATTTAGTGTGATTTTTAATCAATGATACAATTGTATTGACTCTTTGTCGAACTGCTGGGAATGTGTTGTAGCAGAAAGTATCTACTCTCTAGATTACTGTTAAACAATAGAGTAACTCAAATATACTCAAATATTCATTCCAGTGTTTCTTATAAAAATGTTGCAATAACATGTGACTAGAGCAAAATAATAATGTGATCAATATATATAATTTTAGTAAAATATGGCAGTAATATGTTATTCATGTTCAACATGTGTATAGTGATTAAAATTCAGTGTTAAATGGAAGAGTCACGAATTCTTGATTGACATAATTATTTATCCCAAAAAATATATAATTTTTTTTCAAAAATTTTTGTAGCTCTTAAGGTTTAAAAAAATTCTATAATTTCTAAATTAAAACCCGAGAAATATAATTAAATTTGTATAAACAATACAACAATTGTGTAGCAAAAAATACCGAACAAATCATAACAATGCCAAAGGTCTATGGCTACAAATAGAATTCAAATTCATTGCAAAGTCAAACAAAATATTTTGATAGAAATTATCGATTCTTTAAATATGTATTTTTGTAGATAATTCTAAGAATATAAACTAAATGGTACAAAGATAAACATGTCAGTGATGGAAATTAGACTTGATGTCTAGGATTAGATATTATACAACCACCAAGGTGGTTGTAATTAAATATTAAATAAACAATTTTCAAAATGTTGCTAGAATTAGCCGAGATATCATATTTGAAGGGACTCAGTCACAATATAGTGTGATTAATGTAAAAAAAACTGGAATATTGTTGAAGTTATTTATATACATACATACATACATACATACATACATACATACATACATACATACATACATACATACATACATACATACATACATATATACATACATACATACATATGTAAATCTATTATAAAATCAGCTTTAACTTTTTTCGTATTCTATTTAAAAGCATCAAAAAAAAATAATATAAAATAAAGTTAATTATGTTCTTTTAGAATATTCTTTGATTTAAAAAAAATCAAATGTATTTTATTCATGTTCTTTTTTTACGAGTACTCCTACAAGTACTTGTTGTTTTTGATAGAAAATAAATTGTTTAATATTTTCTTGATTTTAGTGTAGTGGTTTTTTATTACTTAATTTTAAACAATTAAATTGTTTTTGTATTTTTATACACTAAGCGCTATATGATTAAGGTTATTTTGTCGTTTTATGACATTGTTCGCAAAACATAGGATTTGATCTAAAATCTTGAATTATAACACCGTCCGACACTCAAAATTAGACATGAACCGGATGATATACGTCTGAAACTATAAATTTAATGGAGAAAAATTGCTTTGTTAGTTTTTTATTTCATGATCCTGTGTCCTTTTTAAAGGACTTCAAAATTTTAAGAAGTACATTTTCAAAAAATATTTTAAATTACTTCTACTGATCAAACAATGCCAAATTTGATGTCAAGCTAACAAAAAGAATTATAAAATAGATTGTGTTTTAATTTTTGTTTATTCTGTCAGGATCGAAAGATGCATAAAAAAATCTTTCAGAAATTTTTTGAAATATAAATTTGAAAATTTTAATAGATTTTTAAGGATAAGAATTTTAAAAGACATTTTAGACAGATATTCATCCTTACAGTATAAAATAAAAATGACACAACATATTTCCCAACTCTTCTTGTTGGCTTGACACCAAATTTGACATTGTTTGATTAGTAAAAGTATTTTAAAATATTCTTTGAAAAATTTACTTTTAAAAACTTTGATTACGAAATGAAAAACTAAAAACGCAGATTTTTTCCCTTAAATTTATAGCATCACAGGTATATTATCCGGTTTTGATAAAACTGTTACAGCCACCTGTTACCAAGTAATACAAGAAGGAAAGTATAGTTGACAATGTTGCAGCAACATGTTTATAGTAAAAATAACTAGTTAAAACCAAGTGTATTCAAGTGCGAAATAAATACAGCAAAACATTTTCACAAAAATGCCTTTAATATTGTAATATTTAATATAGGTTAAGAGTCTTATATATAAATTTTTATCAAAGGCTTATAAATCAAAATTTCATACAAAATTTAGTTATATTTTTTAGTGAAGTAAGTTTTTCACTATGCCTAGTATTTCACACGATTTTGTTTATATACAAATTTAACCGCGCGCCAGGTGATTATTATTGACCTTGCTTAAACAGATGTAATTACTACACAAACAACTAAAACACAAAACACACACTTAAAAAAAGCAATTAATAGAAATTTTTTAATTTCACACAATATTTGCTATTGTTTCTAAAAATATTCTAAATGTTCGTCTTATTTGTATTTTTGAAGAAAAACCAAAAAAAGCATTTTGGAAATATGTACGTAAGTACATATATGTAAATAATTATGTACAAATTTGTTTATTTTCTAAAGTTCTTAAAAAAATACTTTGAATTTTTTACATACTTTTCTTAATTGTAGTGTAATTTTGTTTCATGTCTTTATTTTATTTTTATTACACTTATGTGTTGACTAATTTAGTATTTATTGAAATTTCAATAAATTAAACTTATTGTAATTTGAACTACATAATATATTAAGCGGCCACTCAGCTCAGTTAAATACATTTTGTATTGTTTGTTTTTAATTAAAAACAATACAATTTACTTGACAGTTGGATATTATTAAAGAATTAATTTAATTTTTATGACCTTTTTACAGCAGTAAAAAACTATTGTGGAGTTTTGCTAAATTTATAGTTTTTTGTAAATTATTAAAATGTAATACTTAAGATTGAGAAGAGAAATACATTGTTTAAGGTTTTGGTGCAGTGAGTAATAAAAGTAAATTTATACATTACTAAAGATTGTTAAACAAATTTGTTAGCCCTTTCCCGCACAAAACAAAGTCGCTGATCTTTTTATGGATATGACTTCACCACACACTTTATTTTGACGTATATTGGTCATTTTTTATGAACAGTGGAAAAAGTGTTTTCGAAGGATATCGCAGGATATTATCCTTTTTAGAATGTAAAATTCTAAAAAAATAACGTAATTTTCGTTTGAAATAACTATTGACTGTAGCTGTGAACTAGAAATAAAGCTCCAAATCGAGAAAAAAAAACTAAAAAAAATCTTGGTACACCGGTGTCCCGTCCACGTGAAAGAGTTAAGAAAATGTGAGAGGATGGATGGGTGATAAATCCGACTATATTTGGTGGTATTTTACGACATGAAATTTATCATAAGGACCCCATGTTGACATCATCGTATTATTAAAATACACATTGTCTAACTCATATTTTATTCGATTTGATCTATTTATTGTTGACATCATTTATACTCACAGAAAATGGAATACAACTCTTTTGTATGGGTCTGAGATTTAAAGTCTAATCTGAAGCTAATCGAATGAGTACAGGAGAGAGCGAAGGTACTTAAGTATCGAAGTTATCTAGCTCTATTAATTCAGTAGTTATCGGTTTTACAAAGGAATGTAAATGAGTCCCTCTGATATTTCTTCTAATCTTATACACCTATTTATGGGGAAAATTTATTTGTCATCGATGTAGTAACAACCAGGCTTCTTAGTTCCAAAATAATTCACGAATAGGGATCATGTCGGTCCAAAAATTCTTAAGACCAATTTTTTTTTTAATTATGGCTCGATTTTACAAAGTAGATATTAAAAAAGTAAAAAAGTATTTTTTAAAAGAACTAAAATACACGTTCTTATTTTTGGATCGTAACCTTTTAAATTCCCTAAAAGGACCAAAAAAATCAGGACGCTTTAAAACCATTTAAACTGATTTTTCAAAATAGTTCTTAAATAAGGATTTGGGTTTTTTATGAACCGATTTGTAAAATGCTTTATTTATAATTGTTAAAATTATGACTTTTTAAACTGCATCCTGGGGGCACTAGCTAGCTGAAATCCTGAACCATTAAAAATAGTTTATTGCAATACTAAACAACTAATAAAGAATAGTTGCGATATAAATCAAATATATGTATATACTTATATACTATATATACCATAATCGAAAACAAGAATAAGATATGTAATGATTATTAAAATGACCAGTGAAAAACCAAATTTATTTAAAAAAAAATTGTAATAAAAATTTGAATAAGAAAATAATTTAAAAAAATTGTAAAAAAAATTAGAAAAAAAAATTTAAAGATTTGACAGCTTAAGATGGAAATTGTTCCACACTGCAATGGGTCAACGATTTAATTATACAGTAAATTAAAATTCAACTTTTTTAAACAAAAATGTATTTTTGTCATCAAATAAATATTGCAAAAAAATTTACTAATTTTATTAAATATCTTTTAAATATAAACATTTACCTTTAATTTTGTAAACAACTGTCAAAATGACTAGACTTATTATCATTACTTTCATGCTTGCGATTGATATTTTTTCTGTTCCTTCTTTTGTTGAAATTTCCTTTTATTTATAGAATACGTTTACACTTGTTTAAACAAATGCAAAAATGTATAAATCGGTTTTCTTTCACAAAAACGATCTAAATACGCAAGTGTTTTTCTAATAACTTTCAGCCACGGAGATTGACACTTGAATAATTCAACTCTAACAAAGTTTCACTCAAAGAGAACAATGTTCGTAGGAGAAAAAACACTATTGTCAATAATTGTCAATTAAATGTAAAATAGACAAATTGAAAGTATTTCTAAACATGCACCGTTTAGCTTAAGAAATTATTAAATTTATTATTATAATAATTTATAGCAAATTACTACAGAGTTTAAATATTTCACTACAATTTGTTTATTGTTTTAGGTTAAACAATTTTGTTCTTATTTTTTTTTATAAAATTTTAAATATTTACGATGCAAACACCAAGTGAATTGTAGAGCAACTGATTGTAAAAACCATCACTGATGGCGGAAGAAGCTCAAACGAATAGAAATAATATAAAACGATTTTCGTATAATTTTCCATTCGGTTTTCTGGGCATGACGTAGTATTTGTGTGTTAAGTTGTATGGGATGGAGCATAAAGAATGTGTGGAAAACCCTTTGTGTGTACGTGTGTGTGTTTTTTTGTCTTTACAGCTTGTGGCAAGAGGCGGAAGATGCGTAAGAAAGTTTTCAAAAATTCTATTACATACTGTCATTCTACACTATTGCTACTCATACTATTATTATTTACATCCCATTATGAAATATTGTTTGTTTTCAGTTACTAACTAAAAATATGTAGAAATGTTTGTATGAATTTAATCGAAAAGGATTTGCGAACTGGTGTGCGTGAGTGTAAATAAGAGAAAAAGAGAACAAAAGCTTCAAGGATATATTTTGGCGCCAAATGGTCGTCTAGTAACTTAATGTGTGTATATCAAGTAGCCAGTTAGACGCCCATGACGTCTAAACAATTTTTCATTAGTTGACATTTTAAATTGATGAATGAGGGATGCAACTTATTATTATATTTTATGATTATTATAAAATTTTATCTCAGATTATTTAGAGATCAATTTATTGTTTTTTGTTTAAAAAATGCTAAAAAAAATATCTTATTCTTTATTTACAAAATATGCATTTTTGTATCAATTTACCTCATTGAATTTAAAAAGTATTTTTAACTTTTTGAAAGCTTTTTAAGCATTTTCATATCCGTCGTTTGAATATTTTTTTCAAATTTCTAGTTTGGGGGCCACTGTTGTAGAGGTTCTGGTCTTTGGTATTGAAACATTGCTTCATAGTCAGTGTAAAAATAAAAAATTAAAAGTGTCTTTAATAAGCATAATTTTTTATTTTTAATGAAACATAGATGGCGCAACATAAAATAATATTGTAAAAAAGCATAAATTGTAAGCAGAGTATAGCATAAAGATGTATTTGAGTTTCCAGAATGTCAAATCACATATGAAAAAAATATGACATTTATTGAAACCACATAAAAATATTTTCACAAATCGTCACTCGCTATCATCTCATCTTTCAAGTTGCTATGAGAGAGAGTTGCTGCGAATCAGCAGATTTTGCTGCGCAATCACACAAACACGTGTATTTCTTATGGGAGCTAGGCTGCTGCGTATCCCTAGGCCCACTTTAACTTGACGCAGCACATATAAAAAAATGGTTTTGCTGTGCACAGCGAGACGAAATTTCTGTGCACAGCAGGATGCTCTCTTCTGTGTTTTTGAGAGTATTTTTTTTTAATAAATAAAAAGTTATCAGGGTTGTCAACTTTAAAATTTCAAAAAGCACCAAATTGAAGAACGTGTATTTCTCGAAAAAAGCACTAAGATAAAATATTTTTTAGTTTTTAGAGAAAATATTGTTTTTATATGTACATACTAGAGTATTCAAACGATTAATCGTCGTTCGGTTAATCGATTACTTTTTGACGATTAATCGTTCGAGTAAATTAAAATTGTCAAATCTCAAATAACGAATAAACCGAAATGATATTGCTGTGCACAGCTTAACGAAATTTCTGTGCACAGTATCCTGTTCTCTTTTGTCTTTTCGAGAGAGAGAGAGTATTTATTATTTTTGTAAGAAAATAAAAAATATTATTGTTGATATTTAATAAAAAATATAAAATAATCATTTTATTCAAAAGTATTTTATAAGTTCAAGATTACTAACACTTTTTGTTATTAAAAGATAATTGAAAAATTATATTGAACATAACAAAATGTTATATGTAATAAATAATTTTTATTTGTTTGATATATATTCTAAATTTACAGGAATTTATAAAAAAATTCACAATGAACATTAGGATTATATTGCACCCAAGTGCTATAAAGGGTTAATTTTATTTTTTGTTGTTGTTATTTAAAATATCAGACCATACATTATAAATTCCTGTAATTTTAGAAAATTTAGCAAACAAATAAATAATATTTTGAAATGTTTTAATAGGAATTTACAAATATTGCTAAATTTGACCTCCAAATCCTAAGTCGTAAAGGATTTCCCGATTTATTTTGTTTTGTAAAGAATTAGGACATATTTTCTAAAATATTACAAAAAAAGGTTTTTCGCGAGATTCGCAGGTACAGCTTAACTATAAGAGGTATTGACCTAATTTTTTCTAATATCTCTGTTTTATTCCCTAATATATTGATCATAAATACCCTGGTTGTATTTCAAAAATTTTTAAATTAATTTAACAAAGATTTCAAAAAAACTGAAAATGGAGTTTTTAAACTGCCATGTAAAAAAATTATTTCTTTTTCTTTTTTTTTTGTTGATCATAGCTAAGAACAGGTTCACTATATCTTTTAAGGACAAATACTTATGTTCGAGTAAATATATATTTATTTTATGTAATTAGATTTATTAGAATATTTTATAAAACAAGTTATATTTTTCAAATATTTCCTAATCAAATAATCTGAGACACGTTAATGGCATGGGGAATTTTTAATAACATTCACATTTTTCAAACAATTTTTCTGTTTTACATCTTTTTGAAATACTAAATCTATATACATTATGATTTTTTAAAAAAACTATATGTTGCTAAAGTATATGTATCCTTCGTGCTCGTCCTTGAGTGAATAAGAATGAGAGGTTTTGCTTAAAAATTAGATAGAGTTGAAAGTTTGAACTAAATTTACATTTATAAACTTTATGAACATTTTAGAAATAGTGCGATTTTAGAGCAAGCAGAAAATTTGACGCATGGTATAGAAAATTAAATTGCAAACTAATGAACGAGCTAGTGGCGAACAGCAGGACAAGTGCCGGTATATATGCATATATAGCTAATGATATCTTTTCGTGTTTGGTCAGTGATTGGTTGCTTTTTTTCAAGAAAGAATCAGTTAAAATGCTAGCTTTATCAATTATTTATCAATTTTACTTTTACAGTAACTTTAGCATATTTTTGGTACTCTGCTTAAGAAACACAAATCTTGTAATGAACAATATTATGAAAGCATGTAATTCCTGTGTTACCCCATATAAATTAGTGAAGATGAGATGTAATAGACAATGGCTTTTAGAAATTTTTAACATAAACATACTAAATTATAAATCAAATCCCTGCCATTTTTCACAGCTTTAACGACAACTCATTTGTTAATAACAGATTTGCAATAATATATTTTTAAAACAAAATCAATTTAATCTATAACTTAATAATACTTTTACCAAAACTCATAATAATTTTTCTTCTGCTATATGGCATACAATTATTATTACATAAAATAAATATATTTATACATATTTTTCTGCCACCATTTTTTAACAAATTTTATTTGATTTTTTTCATATGGTTTTTCATTTTTTTCTGATTGTAGCGCGAAATATATAAAAATTACCATAAAACGCATTTAAACCTGTTAAAACTGCCAAATCTGGTAGTTAAACCAAATTAAGTTGATAATAATTGTTGTTGCTGGAGTTGTGTTGCAGTTTGTCGCAAAAGTTGTTGGCTATTATTATTAGTGTTGTTGCAATGGCTGTTATTGTTGGTTTTTATTGCTGTTTTCTGTTTAAAAATACATGCCATTTATTTTAATATTTTTTACGTGTGTATTTTTTTTTGTTTTGTTGCCATTTTTTTCTTACCAAAATTAATAAAAACGCACACTACTAGTAACACACATTTTTTTTAAATTGTTTAATATTTTTTGTTAATATGCAAATCTTAACATTCTGCTTAAAAATCAAAAACGAATGCTTGCCTGCATTAGAATTTTGTTAGCGTTTTTTTTATGCAACACTTAGCTATGTGTAGCTAGGGGTATGATTGTTAATATGTTTCTATCGATTTTTTTCTATTGGCAATCGTGTGTCCGTCACACACGCATTTTTTTATTTGTTCTCAAAATATTAAACAAATTTTATTGGAAAAATTGATATTCGAAAAAAAAAAATAAAATGGCTAACGAGATTTTAAAGCCAAGATTAACAAAAATGACACATATCACAGAGTTTAAGGCGAGAGAGATAACGACATGTGTTTAAGTAATTCATTTTTCATCACTACGATAATGAGCGCAAAAAATTTAGTTAATCGAAGTGGTTGCAATGCGGTCTTTAGACAGGTTTGTGTTGTGTTAGCTTAAAGAAACTAAATGGAATCAGAAATCGAACATTATTAGTCCGAAAGTAATTAATGTTTTTTTACATTTAAAAATTCATTCTATAAAAAGCCGTTGTAATCATTCATTACTTTTTACACTTTTTTTACTATATTTTATATAATGGCCATCGCAGGGTACCTATACCAAACGCAATAGATTTCTTTTTAGCGAACCATGGCTGAACTGAAGTTATATATAAACTGTTTATAAGATAGGACTTTGCTTTAGAATAAAAACTGACAAAACACTCATTTATATTGCTTCCGAAAGGAAAACATTTATCACCACTTAAAAACTAGGACAAAGTGAATTGTTTACCTTCTGTGGAAGTGATGCTTAATGACTTCCGAAGAAGCGAAAATAATAAAATGGGTCTATTTCGCCTTCAAATATTTCTTACTTCTTGTGTGCCTTTAGAAGTAGTTAAGTTGGAATGAAATAAAAAAGACATCCCTCCTATGTCAAACCTGTGTTAAAATCTTCATCATCTGCAAGTCTTTTTCAGTATTTTCTTGGACTGTATTCTACTTCTATTTTCGATTCTTTGGAAGTTAATTTTTTGCTGGGATAAGTATAGTGTACATACAGTTCGACTTTGTCCTAAATAGTTCACTTGTCTTGTTTAAGTGCTAGTTTTAACGCAATCATTTTTGGAAGTTTTTAATAACTCTTGACTGAAATATTTTCTTTTCACAATGTTTTTAAGTGTGCTGTCATTTAAGGGTTAATTACAGTTTGCATGTCTGACCATTTAAAATGTGTTTGACAGATTTTAAAGTTAAGTAAAAATTAAAAAAAAGACTACAAGTCGAATAAATAGTGTTAAGTGCGTTTCAATTTTAAATTTGATATTAAGAAAAGGTGTTTGCAAAAACATGTAAATAAATTTGAAAAACTTCAAAATATTACAAAATGAGTTTTTTTTTCCAAATGTTATAAAGAATACAATTTTAATAGCAAAATTTATTTTTTATATAAAAAAGGCCTCAGTCCAATTTTTGTTATTTAAAAAACAATTTTGTAAAATAACTATTTCTGGAAAAATAAAGTTTGTTTTCGAGAAAATGTTTATTTTTTTATTTACTTATTTTATGATATTCATAAAATTTTAATTATGTATTTTGAAAATAAATCAAAGCAAAATTTTTTATTTCAAAAATTTACTTTTTTATTCTATGAAAATTGTTAAATTAGAATGTCACTGTCAGTGCTAGTAACAGAACCAACAAATGTTATTTTTGTTTTCGGGGCAGAGAGGGACTCAATCAATCTGTTAGAGCGGCTTGTGAATTAATTAAAACCACCGATTTCGTTTGATAAAAGAACATATGCACATACAAATTTTACCCTGGAGCTAAATGACTGAACTGACTCTACTCAAATAAAATAAAATTAACAATGAATTTCTCAAACAAACTACAACAATTACAAACAGAAGTAATATTTGTTAAATGAACAAAAATGTCATAAAAAGTTTTATTCTGCAGTGGTTATGTGAGTTTTTAAACTCAAAGAAAAAAAATTGTTTAATATTTATTTTCTTAAATCAAAATTTTTTATTGAAAAACTTAACTATTTCTATATAAAACTTTAACCCCTGCTTAAATAGTCTACTTTTAATTTATTTAATCTTATTTTTTATAAATTTTTACAAATATTTTTCTCTGAGTGTTTTACACACTAAACTTATTTACTACTCTAAATATTGCAATTTTTTTATTTTGCGTGGTTGACATAATACAATTGTTTATTTTTTTTGTATTTTCATAAACAGATTTAAACAGGCCTGTCACAGAATTATATACCCACTAAAAGTAACTCTCTAGAAAATTATAATTACAAACAAATTTTGAATTCCAATTTAAAATATTAAAGTGGTTTCGCTGTTTTATTTTGTTTTTTTTTCTAAAGTGTTAAATTACTTTCGATCGGCTTGTTCTATGTTCTGTGATAGTCCTGAATATTATAAAATTAAAAATTTTCTTCCATATTAATTTTAACCGCATAGTACATAAATATTTTATTAGTTATTTAAATATTTCCGTTATTGTTGTCTCTTTCTTTTACGATCCCCCATATTGTCTGGGAAATCTGTCAAAAAAAACTCACAATCAGAACAATAATTACAGTTCATCCAATTCGCATACGATAATCACAAAGTCATTGTCAGCGGATGTAAGTAAGCTGAGGGAAGACAATTGAAATTAAAAGGAAAACTCACACACATACACACACACAAAATGAATAAAATGGAACTAATTACTGAATTTTGCGTTCGTTTTTAATCAAAATTAATGTTTAATTATACACAGCAACAACAAGAAATCGCAAATAAATTTTTTTTGTTAAGAAATTATTATGATACTCGTTTAATTAGTTGTTCTGGGAAAGATTTAATTGTTAAATTTTATTCATCTAACCTGCAAGTTTAGCTCACATTTTATATATTGCTTAACAACACGAAGATGAATTTTTACATTTAAAAGCACAATTATAAGTTGATTCTAGCGATATTATAAGCTTCAAGACCCTTTGGGATATCTTATGTGAGCAACTTTCTCGGAAATTTGTGTGTTTTTGAGTAAACATAAATAAAATTGCCCTGCAAAATCTTTACTTACCCTGTAAGCAGGTATGTTCAAAAATAACTGGTTACAAATCTGTCTCTACAGTTTTTTTATTTATTAGTTATAACGCTTACTCAGTGCTCCGTTAACAAGTTATTTTATTGTACTTTTTGCAATAGATTTCACATAAAAGTATAAATCGATGCTTTTTTTTAAAAGTACTGATATAAACTATGATTCGAACCACAAACGTTGGATAGGTGCTTTATATATTTGGACTTATTCTCTAGATAATTGGCTACAAATCCCACTATACTTATTACCACGTAATGTAATAAAAAACTACATTATCTAGATTTCTCATTACCAAAATTTTAAGATTTTTTGCTACGTGAATAACTACATATTTTTGTTCGACGGTAACCAAAAACTAACTTTTCCGGATTTATAACTAGCTTTACAGTTATTTTTTATGTTTACTGATCAATTCTTTTACTCCATGCTCAATTAACAAGCTATTTTATTATTCTATTATTCTATGGTTTCGACATATCTTTAAAAAAAGTTCGAACAGCAACTCTGGTTAGAACCATTAAAAAATTCCTTATTAAACATACTTTATAGACAATTGGCTGTAAATCCTATTCTAAAAATGAATTATTGTTATTGATTACCAAGTAATGTATGAAATAATTATTACCAGTAATACTCATTACCAGATTTTGAAAATATTTTATTGTGTGTATGAAAAATACTTAAAAATGTGAGTGAATTTAGGATAAAATTTAAAAGATTTTTTTACTGTACTTGTTTCGAAATTCGTCGTTTTTATTAAATTAAAACAAAAACTATTATTATTTTTTTTTAATTTTTTTATTGAACTTTTTGTAAAATAAAATACATTTTAAAAAAATTTACAAATGATTGTTTTAAGATTTCTTATTAATTTGCCTAATTTTGTATAAATGTGTTTGCTTATAGAAATGTTTTTTTTTTCGAAAATTTAAAAAAAAAAATGAATAAATTAAGGTTTGTAAATCCCTTTCCCTCACTTCACTTCATTTTCATAAATAAATTGTTTTTATATTTTTATTAAAATATTTTCAACGCAAGGTGAAGTGTTTTACAAAATAAGGGGGGAGTTATTGGCCTGTTCAAAAATGTAACAACTGCTCTGTATCTTATGTTCTGATCTGATGTACGTTCTGAAATGTTACACAGAAATTTTCAATTCATAATGAATTATATTAAAGAACTTAAACTTAAAAGTATTTTGTTTAATATGAGCATCAGCTGAAGAAGTGCAGTGATGCATTGCTGAGCAGGCCTTTACTTAAACTACAAAAAGTGCTAATTAAATTGCACACAGTGCTACAGCGAAATAAATTTAAATAATTAGTTTTATATTAATAAAATTTATTATTAAATTTGTGTAAGATGATTTTAAGGAAATTTATAATTTTATCAAAAAATTGTACACCCTGTAAAACTATGTTATTTTGTAATTTGTTTAATTTTTATGTAGTGAGTTTTTAATCTAAATATTTATATGTATATTAAATGAAGTGTTTTATTCTTACAACTTTACCGTTTGTTTTAACTTTAAAACATAAATATTATTACTAAAGCTTTAAAATTAAACAAAAAATATTAAATGAAAATAGTTTTGATAAACATGACATTTATTAAAAAGATCTGAATATTTATAAATGCATATATATTTATAAAGAAAAACAACAATTCTGGGTTAACCTGCAGCATTTGAAACTGATATCCCAACTACAAATTCGTTAGCTAGTAGAAATGACAAGAGAATTATTTGTGTTAAAAGGCTAACTCATTTGTGGAACTAGCGATTTAGCTGGTTAAAGGTAAACAGTTTCGCTAAATATTTGTATATACGATGATAAATTTAAAAATTTTTTAAATATTTTATTCGATATATATGAAGAAAAATTGCCTTACTTTTTATTAAATAACACAAGAAACCATTTGGATGGAAATATTTGCAATAAATATTCAAAAAAATATTTTTTTTTATTTCAAATTAAATTAATTAAAGCAAATATGTATTTTAGCTATTACAAAATTATATAAAAATTAAAATTCTTTTAAAATTTTCTTAAATTAAACTTTTAAATTAGCTCAAATACATTAAATAACTAAAACTTGTTTAAATTAAATGTTACGAGTTTAAGTTAAACTTAGTTTAAAATAATAATAAAAAACATTAAGCTTCGTATTCCAGCACAAGCTGTAAACTGAGTTTTATTTAAATAATTTTATTATAAATGTAGATGACAGAAGTAATGTTACATAGGGTACTAGACCGGAGACACCATTGCAGCCATCAGAACTACAGGTTTGACAAAACACCGTCTTGATGTAAGAAGAAGTGGTATCACGGGCACATTTATCAGCGGGATCATCGACATCCTCATAGAAACAGGAGCGGGCTATAACACGTTTGCCATAAACTGTAAGAGAAAAAAATAGAGACAAAATAAGTCATAAATTTAAAGCTTTAATAGCAAAAACTTTAAATAAATTTAGTTTTTCTTTGTAAACAAATAAATATAAATATTTTTAACTTTTTTGTATATTCAAATATTTATGTGGCTAATATTTAAAAAATGTTATTTGTTGTTAGTTATTTTTATTTGTTTTTTATAAAAAAAATTAAATTATTAGTTTTAAATTTTTACTGTTTGAACTTTTAATTTATAATTTTAAGCTCTACTGCAGATTTTGTTGTGTAGGCCAAATGGTTTTTATTTTAATTTATTTATTTTTTTATTTTCTTAAATTTGAAAACCAATTTAGGATTCTAATTCTATGGGTATCGTTTCGGTTGTTAATTTTTTTGTCATTTACATTATTTTTTTATAGTACAGTATTGGAGTATTTTTTCAAATGGCTGGCATTTGCAATGCCACTTTTTGCAAAAATATTGACTGTTAAATTTATAATTATTGCGAGTAGATAAATTTTATGCAAATTATAACTACTGACATTTCAACAAGCCATAAACCATTAAAAACTGAATTTTAAAGCATTTTTCAGTTTAAAGAAATGATTAACGATGATTAAATCTAACACTTTTAAATACAATGTATATTTTATTTATAAAAATTAATTTAAATTAAATTATTAAAACAATTTAATTAAAAATTTATTGCAATTTATAAATATATATTTTTCCAAAGTACGAAATACCATACGCTCCTAACCAATAAATTTGATTATTTTTCTACTTAAAAACTTTGATTAAACAATTTATATATTTTTTATTACAGATATATTAAAAAAATCTTTTGATTTAAAACTTGTTGAATGTTGGCTGCTGTTGTTATTTTTGTTGTTGATTTCTGTAGTTTTTTTATTATTACAGAGTCATAGTCAGTAGGCTCAAAACAAAAAAAGTCAAAAAAAAAAAAAAAATGGAAAAACATTAAAAGTTGGCAAGATAAACCTTGAACCGTTTCATATTATTCATATACACGTAAGAAGTTTTCTGAAAAAAGCAATAAGCTGGAAAAACACCAAATGATTTGCAGTGATTTTTACCAATAAAAATGGCTGGTAATAAAATAGTTAGATAGATACAACTCATTTCGTCATAGGCAATATAAAAGTAGTAAACAGTAAATAATAAAATAAGGTGCCTTACGAGCTCACCTAACAGATGGATGGACAGACAGACAGACATACTAATAGTCGTAAAGTAATAAACATACAAAAGCAAATGTAAATAAATGTATGAACATTTAGCGAAAAAAGGAAAAGTAGATCTGGTTTTATATCTATGCCAGAAATACATTGCAAAACATTTAGACTGAAAGTATGAAAAAAAGTTAAACTAAACGCATTTAAAGTAGCGATCGAAAGGGTGTTTCGTAAAAATATGTTAAGCAAATGAAAGCTCTTAACACAGTTCATTACGTTCATATTGTCATAGTATAGTCATGGTCTATTCATGGTCTAGTCATAGTCTAGTCATAGTCTAGTCATAGTCTAGTCATAGTCTAGTCATAGTCTAGTCATAGTCTAGTCATAGTCTAGTCATAGTCTAGTCATAGTCTAGTCATAGTCTAGTCATAGTCTAGTCATAGTCTAGTCATAGTCTAGTCATAGTCTAGTCATAGTCTAGTCATAGTCTAGTCATAGTCTAGTCATAGTCTAGTCATAGTCTAGTCATAGTCTAGTCATAGTCTAGCCATAGTCATAGTCATAGTCTAGTCACAAATAATGAAATTATTAATAATCCATTGCAAAGAACTAATACCTATTCTAGTCCATTTTCTACTTTACAATCAAGCCTTTAATTCATAGTGGTCTACCCTGTCTAGCCTGTTTTGAAATTTAAAAAATAGTTTCATTTTTATGATACATTTTTGACATATTCATTATATATTTAATTAAAAAATTCCAGCCCGCATTTAATAATTATCTTCGCTTTAAAGGAAAGTTAAAAATCAATAAATTTTTATTAAATAATCTAAGACATTTTTATTTGTATTTCGTTTTAAATTTTGTGTCTACAAAAAAATTTAATTATTTTTGATTGCAGTCACATTGCCATGCATACGAGCGAGTACAAAGATACTGCACCAGAATACTTGATGAACAATTGAAACTATTTACTAAAAGATCGTGTCACATGAATTTTATATAATCTAGGAAAAAGAAACACACTGAAGAAAAAATAGGATTATTTAAATAACTTGACTCAATAAGTATTTTAAAGTGTTAAATTATCTTTTCCAATTTAAATTATTTTTTTAATTACAGGGAAATAGTTTAAAAATAAATATCCAAGCATTCTGAAATAATTAATTTTTAAAAAACTGGTTTTAATTTATTACACTTTTATCTGGAAACCACTTTTAAATTTGTAATAATTTTTTAAATTAATTTAAAAACAGTTTTTTAGATTATTTAAAAATAATTACTTAAAATATTTTAATTTTTAAAAGTGTAAAAACAAATGCCCAGATTAATAGACACAGACATAACAAATATAATTGCCACAATTACAGGCACTTTGTAAAAGCAACATATTGTCAGAGACAAACTACTCATTCGGTAAATACTACGATTATGACTATGTGACAGAAAATATTTCTCTGTTTAGTTTTTCCTTTTATACTTTTCTCAAGCATTATTGGACAAAATAAATATGATTTATGGAAAAAACAGACAATGTTATAATTGACTCAACGAAAAAGTAAATATCGAAGTGATATTAATTAAAAACTAAACATTCTAAACAAGAAAAACTTTGCTAAAATTAAGACTAATTAAGTTGTTTAATAAAATTTTTCAAAATTAAAAAAAAATAAATAAATAACTATTTGTTTTAAAGCTCAAATTAGTCAAATGAAAATGAAATTAAAAAAAAGAAACACATAATATTTATTGAGTCTTGTTATTTGATTTACTTAAAATCAACCGTTAAATTAATTACTGATTTTTTTCTGTTTGATTTTGTTGTATTTATTTGCTGTTGTTGGTCTTCATTTGGCTTTTATTTAAGATTTATATGTTACATTGCTATTGCTGCTGCTCATGCGGTTGCATTATGAATTCTAAACATGTTGAAGTTGAGTTGGTCTGAACTACTCGTAGCTAAAGAATGATTGCATCATTGCAACAGCCGTTAAGTGGATATTTTTGGAGGCCTCCAATAATGGAGGAATCTGTATCTTTTTGGGTTGAATTGAGTGACTGAGTAAATAAATGAAGAATGAGTGACACACAGAATGCGCTGGCTGTTGTTCGATTGTAGTTAATTGAGGTACAATGATCTTTTGTCAACTTTATAATTTCAAATCATGTTATATGTAATTGGGTAAGGGAAAAAAATAAGTACATAAATACATACTTTTATTTTATAGGAGTTAATGAATTTTTTAAAGTCATAATAGCAATTTAATTTCGAAAAATTGTAATGTAATAATCTAGTCTATAGTCTAGTCTATAGTCTAGTCTATAGTCTAGTCTATAGTCTAGTCTATAGTCTAGTCTATAGTCTAGTCTATAGTCTAGTCTATAGTCTAGTCTATAGTCTGGTCTATAGTCTAGTCTATAGTCTAGTCTATAGTCTGGTCTATAGTCTAGTTTAAAGTGTAGTCTACAGTTTAGAAATTACTTATTACCTTTACCCAATATAATTAGAAGAAAATATTTGACAAAATGCGTAAACTTGTCCGTTTGTTTGTAAGTATGGCTGTCCGGCCGTTTGTTCAATACTTTTGGTTTTGTGAAACTATAATTTGGGGAATATTTTGGTTTATGCCGGTTGCATTTTATGGTCACAACAACATACAACAACTATTATTTATCTATATATATTTTTTTGTTGCTATTACATGTGATGTTTTATACACATGTGTAGTTGTGTTGTAGCTGCAGTCGCTTTAGTTGTTGCAGTCAGTCTCGTATATTTGACTGGATGTATTTCATTTGATTGAAATCAATTGCAATGCAATTTTACTGCTACAACTTTTTTATATTATTTTCGTCATTTAATTTCTATCCATTTGGTATTTAGGAACAAAAATTGTTTATGGTTTAAATATGTATCTTTCTTAAGTTGTAGTTGTTGTCTTTTCAGTTTTTTCGTATAAAATTTGTTAAATTTTGTTAATAATAAAGTTGGCAGATATGAAACGTGATTGGAATATTTTCTGTTGATTTAAGAAAAAACTATATTTTTTAATTAATTTAAAGTTTTTACTAGGAAAATATTATTATTAAATATTTTATTTCGAAAATGTATTAAAAAGTTTAAAAAGCCGGTACAGTTTTAAGTAAAATAATTTAATTAACTAAAAAAATTAATATTTATGGTATTTGAAAATAATTTGGAAAATATATATTTTAGTTGAATTTTTACAATATTTTTTATTTACTAATTAATTGCGCATTAAAGTCTAACGGTATTTAGACTGTGTGTGACGTTACACGGTTGCATGCTGGAGTGTCAGTCAAGCTTATTTAAATTTATGGCCCATGCAAAATTTCATAGCTTTAATAACATACTTTTTCATTTCTGAAGAATAGTTTAATGTTTACATGTATTATGAAAAACCCCCCTCTGTTTTGAGGTAAATTGGGGGTAAATTTATCTGTAGAAATCGCGGCGTGTGTTTGTCTAGGGTCACACCTTTGTTTAGAGTGTATCAAATTCGAAACACAAATGAGTGCCATGACACTCACTGACAGTCTCCAACTAGCGGCTATTGCTGTAACTGTGTATGCAACTTGCATGTGGCGCTAATTTGTTGCAATTTATATATAGAAATTGTATTTGCAACATTTGGCACAAAGTATGTGGTTAAAATTGTTGTTGACTTTTTGTAAAGTTTTGTTTTATTATTTGGACACTGTTGCAGCTTGTTTTCTTAACATCTCGGACCAGATGTCATAAATTTGCATTTAACAAGTGCGTGCTTAACAATTGTGTCAAAAACTAAAGCAAAACATTACTAGCGCCCACATCACCACTTGCTCCGTCCGTGATACCGCAAAAACATCAGCTTAGATTTTTGACAGTTATCTGGTCATATAATTCATTATAAATCGTGCTTATGTCAGTTATTCACCTGTTGGCAATTTTATATATAAAAAACTTACTTGCAATTTTCAAACAAAATAAATCAAATCTTATTTTAAGTGGATAGAAAAAAAGAACAATTGAAAAAATGCTGTGAAATTTAATACAATTTTATAGTTTAATAAAATTTATGTTAATTTATTGGAATTTTTATAAATCAATAGTAGAGAGCCCTTAAAGTGAATTAAAATTTACTTAAATGTAATAAATTAAAAAAGTGAACATTTGTAGGAAAAATATTCAGAGATTTAAATAAAATTTATAGATAATTCCTCTATAAATAAGTCACACCTTTGTGTAGTTAATATATTATAATTCCATACATAAAAACAAAATATTTCCCATAACAATAATTAAAAAAGTTAAACAACAACTCACCTTCTTGCACCAATTTTTTGCAAACTGGGCGGGCATTAACCGACTTGACACCCACCGAGTAAGTGCAGTTTACATAACTCCAGTAACGTTGCTGATCTGTTATCGAATACGGATCAAAGGGATCATTACAAAATTCACCATTCGAAACATCTGTTGAACAGCGCCAACATTTTAAAACAGCTTCGGCTAGAAATTTAATTACAAAGCTATTAATTGCATATCGTATAAGTAATATAATATAAAAAATAATCTATAATTAAAAACGATTTTTATTATATTTTATGAGTAACATCTAGATGATTCAGAAAGGGGGTGTAAGACAGATTTATAAAATACGTTTTAATAAATTATAGTTTTTAAACAATTCCTATTAATATTATTTAGCAAGTGAACTAAAGATTTCATGTTTAAAATAATTGAATTTCATTTCAATTACCACCTGCCGACTTGGCTCCATGCCTCAAAAACATTCCATTTAAATGTAGTTAATCACTAAAATTAAATCATCTTTTCATCATCAACAAAAAAAAAAAAAAAGAAAAAACACGTAAATTTTTTATATCTTAAATAATTGTTTATTGCATGCACTCTCTGTATTTAAAATAATTATTTTTTTTATATTCACTTTTTTCAAAAAAAAAAGCACACAAAATTAACTCAATTCTGAAAAATGTCGTAAATTTTGTATAAATTTCTGTGGGTAAAATTTTCAAAACATGACACAATTTTTGAAATCATTCAACCATTTATTTGTAATATTTCTTAAATTAAACTCACACAATGTCACGAGGGAAGTGTTTTTAAGTTTTTGAATTTCGTTATTAATTTAATTTGTTTGTGATTTTTTCCCTTCAATCAAAGCTATTTTTATAAAATTGTGTTAAATTAATTTATTTTCAAAAAATTTCTTCTATTTTAAAATGTAACAAAATCTTTGTTATTCGATTTTTATTAAAAAAGCTTAAATTTGTTTTTAAAGCAAAACTAATTGAACACGAATGCCTCTAAGGCTGTCATTGATTTAATACATGGTAGATAATGTTTGAACATTTTTTTTTCATTTAAAAAAAATTATAAACATAAATTTTCAGGCAATATCTCAATTTAAACTGCTTGTAGGGGCCATAAAAATGTCGTGTTATTTTGGTAAAAGAGTTTATTTTAAACAAATTGATATTTTGAATTTTTAATTAATAAAATATCAATGCGTTTAGGTAAAAATGCAAAAAATTACACAATTAGTTAAAAAAGCGTATTTACCCGGAAGTTGGTTTGTAAATGAGAGATAATAGATTTTTGATAACAGAAGGCAGAAAGCTTTTTATGCTACAAATAGAAATTTATTTTCTAGTTCCTTAAGTTGTCCCTAATGTCAGTTTTTGATAAATATTTTATTACAAATCTTTGGTAATAAAAAAGAACAAAATTAAATTGGTTTAACTTTTTAGAACGGACGTGCCTATTGTCTAGTTTATTGATTAGTATTTTGACTAGCTAATAAACCAGTTTAGGTATCGACTAGTATATTTAATAGGTAGCGTGTCATAATATCTAGTGACATAATGTTTATGGATGTTATGACACACCAAAAAGTGTCATAATGTCTGTGGACATAATGACATACTTAAAATTGTCATAAAATGCATAAACATTGTGACACTTTAAAAACAGTAATGTTTTGAAAAATTTGTTTAGAATTTAAGACAGAGAAATTCTTATCTTATTGCTCCTTAAATTTGTGTAATTATTTTTGAACTCTTTTAAATCAATGGACTTGTCAATGGAGTGTGTCATATTGGTTTTTGTCAGCCTACGGACCATTCTAAAATTCAAACTAGTCGATTGACTAGTTTGTTGACTAGAATTTGTCGACGAGTCTGTAGAATAGACTACAAACTACTTTATAAACTAGTGTATAAACTAGTCCATTGACTAGTACTTTATGGATCGTGACGGTCCTGTTGTATTTTCTCTCTGAAATACATATAAATCCTACTGTTCCCTTCAGGTAAAATTTTTGATTAATACTTTTTATTTTGCACAAAGTTTGAGAATATAAATATATTAAAAATATAGATATTATACAAATTTTCTTGACATTAAAATTTAGATTATTTAATTTTTTTTAAGATTTCTTCGAAATAACACGTGTAAAGTATAAATATTTTTAAACAAAAGTATAAATATCTTAAAACAAAAACTCAAGAAAATTTTATAAAATTTTCTTAAAATCAAACATGTGTGTCCACATGCATTTTCAAAACACAATATCAAGAACTTTTCAAGAAATAATAAAAACAATTTTAGCACCATTCGCAGAAAAGCACGCTGGTAAAAATATTTATGACCTAGTTCTATTATTTATTTTAATATGAATACAATGAATATAAATTAAAAAATCTGTTAAACAATAAAAAAAAAATATCTTAAAATGTGTATTTAATAAATTTCACTATTTCTATTTTAAATAATTTATTTATGATACAAATTTATGAAAGAAATAAAAATTTATTACATATTAATGCAATTTTTTTAAACAAATATTTGATTAAATCTATAAATGATTGTTTTTTATAACAAATAAATTTGTATGAAAATAAAACAAATTCAAATTTGCAAATTATTTTTCAACACCCACTACCCTTGTCAATGGAGGGTGTGCCTTTCGTATTCAATATTAAGTTATGAACTCAATAATACATGGAAAATGTGCTCTGAATTGCAACATTACTTTTTTGTTAATTTTTTGTTAATTTAATAGAAAAACTATGTTGCAATTGTGATGTCACAATTTTTTAGTGCACAATAATTGAGTGTATGTGTCTGTGATTTCAAAAAAAATTAAAAAAAAACTTATGCCAAACAAAAGTCAAAGACCCTTTAAAAACAAATAAACTAAAACACACATCACAAATAAACATTCAGTCATTCATCTTTTTTGTAATAAAAATATGTAGGGATGCAAGGTTTTTCTTAAGCAAATGTAGGATTTACTAAAGTGGGAGTATAATTAAATTTGTGTCATCAACTATTTATTTATGCTGGCAAATTATGCTTAGCGTTTTTTTTTTGTTGTTTGCATTAGAAAATTACAATATAATTTTCCAATTGTTGCAACTTAAGTTTTCTTTAGAACATTTGGTTTTTTTCTCATAAGGAAAGTTTTTAAGGCAGTTGTTTATTGGAGTTAATTATACATAATTACATTTAAATTATTTATTGCAAATTAATATGGAACATTTTGCATTTGTTAAACATTAGTTTTGCAGAATGCAGTTTTCGCTAAAGGAAACATTATATTAGGTCATATCAATCCCATGATTAACTAATTTTATAAATTAATTTGCATTCACGCTCTTACTAACAATGTTTCGAATATAGCGAAAAGGGCTTTATTTTAAATTCTGGTCAAAGGAAGCTCCAAAACCAGATGTAAGGAATAAATTCAAATGAGGTCAGATTTGGAATGCAGAGTAGCACCATTCTTTACAAGAGTATACTTTAATCCCATTTTTAAATATTTGTTAATTGTATCGGCTATTGATGCAAAACTTTTTCCTTACGCCTTTAAAAGAGTGCCAGGTATAGCAAGATTATATTAACATTTCTTGGACTTTGTATGTCTGTTCGGACTTATAACAATTATTTTAAAGTTGAAAGAATGCAATTTTTGATGAGCTAATAGATTTTATAAATAAAGGTATCTTTGCTCTCACGCAAAGAAAAAACATAGTTGTGGTAAACATGATCATAGAGCAACATATTATAGTTAAAATTATGATTGTATTCTAAACATATTACTTATTATTTTAAAATATCATATTATGATTAAATACAGTTTAAATATTTTATCATATTATTGTTATACATGACTATATTATGATCCATAATATCGGAATCATGGCTGCTCAATCCTTTAGAAAAGTAAACTTTGGTTTCTGAGTTGCGACTTATTTAACACTTTATTAACCTGTGTATTCATAGGTTTAAATGCTCACTCGCCGTAGACATAAATTTAAATTTCCACCCACTATTTTCATCAATATTTAATAAATTATACATTTTTTTAGAATTTTTTAGTTCAACGAACTCTTTTCTAACTATTATTTGTATTCCTTATCGAATGATTAACCTGACGTTTTTCCCTTTAATTGAGGTCTGCACGTATTTGCCGTTGTAATGGGTTTCGTAGGCTCTCATTTCCCTTGTTTGCAAGTTTTCAATTAAGTTGCAATCAACATGTTGCATTCTACAAATGGTTGTAAATAGAAGCACATACAAGCCTTCATGCCATAAATAAATGAAGATAAGGCACGTTGTACAAATATTTATACCATCGTTTTTAAGTTGGAAAATTATGGAAAAACTATTGTTTGATTGCATGTGTTTTGCGTTGTTTTTTTATTATTTCAAGTTGTAAATTGGAAAATAAAAATAAAATTTGTATTTAATTCTGGCCTTACTATGGGAAACTTTATTGTTTTGTTTCTATATAAATGAAGGGTGAGAATATATTCAATTCTAGAAAGTGTATGTGGTAATAATTTGTTTATTTGAATAAAGTTATGACATCAACTTCTTTATACCTAAAGTAGTTCATAGTGTTCAAATATTTGACAACATAAGTATAACTTCTATGCAGCGCGATTTTGTTATAATACAGCAGTAAGTTTTCACTAAATTAATATTTCTGCTCAAGATATTGTTTAAAATTTTTTATTGATCAATTTCTGATTTAGTCTTAATAAAAATCACTTTAAAGCATAGATTCTAATAATATAAATACTATTTTTAGAAACACTTTATAAACAATAAAAACGCCTTCTGAAAATAACTTGGTTGTCTGCTGTGTATTAGCCTAATTTTCATTATTCAAACTAGCTTTTACAACCTATAATTACTCAAATAAAAAAAACTTCTCACAAATTACTATTTATTGTCAAAAACCAAAACAACCATTATTCAAATGACATTTACTACCAGAAAATCCAACATAACTAAAACAAATTACAAAAACATTACTTAAAAAATCAAAATATTGAAAAGATAATAGTAACAAACATGCGTAAACAAATAAACTACAAACAACAACAAGTTAATTGTATTTTCTAACCGATAACAAATTTTCTTATATTTGTAAAATAATAAATAACCAAATAAAATATGAACGCATTAAAAACCATTTTGAAAATGTGTTGAAGTTAAGTTGCAAGTCCGTCTGTCGGGTCGGTTTATTCGTACACATACTTTTAACGCAACAAATTATAAAAATGAATCGTATTAAAATCGAAACATTTAAACAAACAAACAAGCGTCAAACTGAACCTACTTAAATGTGCGACAAATGACATTGAGACTGTAAAACACTATTTCGTTGTGACATTTACACCAACTGTCAGCCATGATTAAAATCTTTGGTTAACGAAAAATACGACAACAACAAACACTAATAAATCTTGACCAAATACATTTGCAAGGTGACAGTTGAAAACCGAAAAACTACAACTAGCGAAAAGGAACCACAAAATTATTGGACGATTTTAAGTTTGATTTTAATAAAGTTAAGTATTAGAAAGTTAATTTTTTATAAGTAGTCATTGCAAACGAATGCCTAAAAAAGGAATTAAATATCCTTCTCGTTATACTTTTATAGTAAAAATATTCCAATTTCAATATATGTATATTATAACAAAAATTTGATTTAAAAATTTGTGATTTGTTCGTCTGTTAAAACACTTATAGGCAGCGCAGTATCTAGGAGCTAGTTAAATGAAATTTTCCGGAAATATTAGTTATTAAGTACAAATATTTATTTCTAAATATGATTTTTCAATAGTGTACCATATACATTTTCGATCATTTCGGAGCGATTACTTCGGATTTTTTAACCCTGTAAGATATATTCCGAATTTATTATACCCATTCGGCATAGAATCACTTTCTGAGTTTATTCAGTATGTCCGTCTGTCCGTCAAAGGACGAACGCTATTGAAAATGATTGAAATCGGTCCAATTTTTCGCCTAGCCCCCATCAAATCGGACCTCCTGAATTACGTTGAATGTTCTTTTATGACAACAAAACTTAGTTTTATACAACTTTAAATGACACTACGATTTTTGTAACGATTTTGATCCTAGCCCCCATACAAACTGCACTGCAGAAAACGACTTAAAGGTCAAAATTCATCTATAAACACTAATAACACGATTCAATTTTAAATAACTTTGAAGTAAATTCCTCTACCAACATTTATAAGGATAGGCCCATATTTACCCCTACTCCCCTATGAGTCCTCTCGTATAAAATCTCTTTTTTGTCAACAATAAGTAAAAATACTCCGGAATAAAGTTAAAAATAAATTAAGTCCTTTTTTACTATCGTTCCTAGTTATCAAAGTCAACATTAGATACAATTTTCAGAAGAGAAGATAGAGTGTCAGTCAATTATAGACCAAACAGGTTTTGAAGAAACTACTATAAAATTATTTTCCATGGTGGGATTTTGTGATCAATCACGGCCTGACCTTAGAAATAAATAGAGCTGTGAGCAAAATTAGATTTGGGTTTACAAAATTAAAAAACAAGATTTTATATCGTGATTTCTTCGCTATAACTTTTTGAAATTCAGTCCAGTGCTAATTGCCCTAGTTAAGCAGATTTTAAAAATTTTCATATTTCAATTCTAGCATAAAATCGAAGTCTTCTGTAACAATTATCACTGTGTTAATTTTCACACATTCTTTAGCATATGTCAAGCGTGCAATTTCACAAATGACGGCAATTTTTTTATTTGCGTCTTGTTTACAATAATGATGAATTCATTTGAATCAAACTAATTAAAGCAATTATAAGTTATTTAAACATATACTTAAAGTATTAACTAAACAAATGATTTCATTTTAAATGTCATTAATCCAAGCGGCTTATTTTATTTTGTTGATTTTTAAAATTATAATAAAATTTAATAATTATCGCAGATATCTCTGTTCATCCAAAAGCAACGTTATACATTTACAGTGACCACAATTAGGCATCATATTTGTATTTCTATGTTCATTGATTATTGTTTGATATTTTCGTTGGCTTTTATGTATTTTATGCTTGTAGTTGCGAATTTGTAAAGAGCGATTTTAATTTCGTATCAATTTAACATGCCAAAAAATATCAGTAGCTGTCAATTTATTTTAATAATCAATAATAATCACAATTATTGCTGTTGTGTTTGAATATACAACTACCAATTACTTTTTGAAATACTTCGGTAGTTGTAGTACGTACTTATTTATTTAATAAAATTTTTCTAACGACTATGTAAATACAGACCGACACAATGGTCTTATCCGCCAACAAAAAGTGTTTGTAAACATTGTATAGTTTAGTGTGAAAATGTGTTAATTCCATATTACTTATAAACATTTAGATTTGATAAGCAAACAAAAACCTTATTTTGTCTTCTTTTTGTACAGTCCATTTTTGGCAAATTGTTGCGTAAATTTTAAATATTATGGCAATCAAACGTTAGTTACTACATACATTTGAAAAATTTTATTAAAACGACATAACGCTTTTTCAAAATCATCACTTATTTTTTAAAATACATAACAACTTTTCTCTAAGTAAAGTAAACAAAATCGAAATCTATAAAAAATGTAAAATTGTTATGATTATTGCCAATACACTCGTTTAAAGAGAAAAAAATCTCAAATATTGTTAACTTTTATTTTTATTGTACACGAAATTAAACACAGTGTCATGTCAGTTAAATTCGTTTTTTAACCAACCTCCACCATCCACATCCATTCAGTCGAATTTAAAACCAATCAGACGGACCCCATTTAAGTATCTAGTATTTGTTGCATATGACTGCACTGCGTTGTGTTCAAATCTTTTTAGATTAAATTGCATTTATGTTTGTATGTCTTTTTTTCGTCCATAATAAATGCGTTTATATTGTGTTTTTTATTGAGTCTGTTTTTTTGTTTGTTTCTAAATGTTTAACAATTTAATATTGTGGTAATTGTAGATTTTTTTTTGTTGCATGCTTCACACTTCATAATAATTTTTCGAAAAGTATGAATATTTATTTATTTTTATACCCTACTCCACTGAAGTAGGAAGTATACTAATCGGTTTTGAACTACTTTCTGAGTCTGTATGACTGTATGTATGTTTGAATCGGTCCATTTTTCGTCTATTAGTAAGAAAACGATTAGGTTTCTAACTGGTATAAGTAATGGGCACTATATGATTGGACATGTGTCGGAACATACGGGCTACCCACGTTAGAAGAATGGAAACGGCACTCTATGTGAGTGTCCAGCCTTACAAGAGCATATATTACTCTATCTTGGTAGAGTTCTTTTCTATGATTTGTACTGTTTCAGAAAAGCGTTTTATTAGAAACATCGGCTGGTTTTCAAGGAGATCGAACGAATAGTTATAGGCAGAATCCATTATAAGGATATCACAGTGAGCCATAAGGATTCCGAGTGAACTAGTATATTAGCGGGCAACCCACGTAATCTAACCTAATATACTGGTCTCATGTTCGACTATACATTCTTATTCGTTTGTTTTAGATAAGTGCTGACAATTAAGTTATGTTTTAAATTAATCAATTGTCTTGTATAAAATTTAATTTAAATAAAGAAGAGAAAGTTTTAGATTAAAAAAAAAATTAGATAAAAAATCGAAATTTTTTGTTACAATTATCACTGTGTTAATTTTCACATATTCTTTAGCATATGTCAAGCGTGCAATTCTGCAAATGATCACAATTTAATTTGCGTCTTGTTTATAATAAAGAGGAATTCATTTAATTCAAACTAATTGAAGCCATTTTAACTTATTTGAACATTCACTTAAAGTAGAAAATTAACTAATGTGTGAAAAACTCAATCTACGAAATTTGAATCTAACAAAAATTTTAGTTCTATACACCATTATTGTTTAAAAACCAGCCATTATTAGAGATTTTGATATAATGAAATAAATCAGAATATTTCGGACGGATGTGTTAGAAGTGAAATTAAAATTTTGATATAGTGGAACAAAACTTTTATCCGAAATTTAAAATTTCGATTTTTTCTATCTATAAATATGTATTATAATAATATTATAACACCCTTTTAACGATTTAAAACCTCATAAATCATTCATTAAAGGTGGCAGTTGTAACTTCAACCGCAATCTAAAGTTGCAACCTGATTTAAGGTGTAACATATAAAAGTCATACACACATACATATGTATTTCTCGGAAGTAGAACATAATACCCACAATTAACGTCATTTATTTGCAGTAAAACTTTGCCAGGACTAAATTAAGTTGCCTCCTCTTATAAAGAATGCATTCATGTAATATTTGTGCTTTTAATAAAAAGCAATACAGTAGTTGCCACAAACATGCAAGTATGTACATCAACAAATTTGCGGCATGCAATAAAGATTCCTCTTTATAAAAGTAATTTAAATTTTCTATGCAACATGTATTTCTTCAAGTTGCTATCCTTTGAAATTAAATTTTGTAAAATACAGGCATGCAACATGCTGATATTAAGTAATATAGATATATGTATTTGTATATATATAGACGGGCGACACATTGAGTTTTAGATACATTTTGTGAAAATCAAAAAAATAAAACACCAACCTGTATTAAGGCACAACACGGTCAAAAATAATAAAGCACAAATATAACCGAATGAAGGCATGGTTTTAAAGATTTTGTTTTTGATTCAGCAATAATTTTTTTAAATTATATTATTTTTAATTTTTATAAAATATTTTCACTTTTATTAAATATTTATTTTACCGCAAATTTTTTTAATAAAATTATTTAAATTTTTTCGTTACTTTATTTTTTTTTTTAATATTTTTTTTATTTTTAAACAATCTTCACGAATAATGAATTTGACTCGTTGGCCACTGAACGCAAACTAAAATAAAAACTAAAATGAATTTCATGTTGTATGAATAAAACTAAATGAATGAATGTATTATGGATAAATAAACGAACGTCTTACAAAATGAATAAATGAACTGGTGGTTTGAATAAACAATCGTTGTATATTGTGTGCTGCTCTGTTTTTACTGTTGCATGGGCCTGGAATCGTTCATCTACAAAATGCATGAGTTTGAGTAGTAAAATACAAAAAAAAACTTAACTGAGAAAAATCACACATATGAAAAAACTTTTCGTATACACATTTATGAAACAAATTTCAATTTAGCGGTTTTATTTTTGGTGAAGTTAAACCCGTTATATATACTGTCTATGAGCAAAAACTGGGAAATGGGTTGTACTAACATAACCACTTACTTTTCAATAACTACTATTTATTGTGTGCATTACTTAGAAGTATTCTAGCAATGTCGTTCTTTGAATCTGATATAGAAGTACATTATTTTCGGCTTTGTTATGTTGTTTAGATGTGAGTAAAACATTTGACTTAAAAACCGAAGTCCCTGATTTGTATTCACGCTGGCTCTTTTTATTATTAAAAATAAACAACTTTCTTAACAACTTCTTTGTAACAGATATTGGAAGTACTTATTTAACTCTCTATTTGTAAGCGAGCGTAGAACTACTAGTCTGTAATATCATCGTCTTAAAATAATGCATTAAGATGCTAATAAAGAAGTAGTGAATTTTAACTCATTACTTTTCAATGTATGTTTTTCCTAGATGGTTATGAGACTGTTACACATAATTCATATTATTCAATATTAAAAAAATCAATTTCATAGAAGCATGTTGTTGTCAGAATTATACTTGAAAATTACAACAAAAAATAATAAAATCCGACATTATCTTTTATGTGTTCGATCTAGAATTCGATTCTTTAACGAACAAAACGATATCATAAGATTTCATGAGACCAATGTATTTTTTGATTGTTTTCAATACCAACAAGTTGATAACCACAACCATTTGCTTGCTAATTAAAATAATTTTGAACCCGATTTCACAAATTGTAATTGTGACATTTCGTTAGCTTCCGGGAGTATAAGTAACTTTTTTTGAATTAGCTTCGATACTGTTGGCATCACTGCTCATAGACTAATACATACATACAAAAATAAAGCACGAAGTGTTAAAAGCACGCATACATTTATGCAGTGATGATCGTAGTCACTTGCGTCATAAATAACAATGTTGTTTTAGAAAAATAGTACCATTTTAAGTACTATTTTGCTAAGAAATTAAAAAATATATATTTTTTTGAAATCTAATAATAAGTTTATTAATTCATACTTATGTTGAAAGATAAATCAAAACAAAATTCAAATTTCGTAAAAGTAATTTTATGAATTATTTAGTACCAACTTTTTTTTGGTTTAAAAATTTTTGCAAATGCAATAAATTTTTTGTGAAAATTTAGCAATTTAACAATTTTATGCTTTTCCTGAGTTTAAATTAATCAGTCCTATTTTATATATGTAAAAAATGGATTTTGTATGACAGGGACAAGTAAAAAACTAGTACCTGCTATTTTAAAATTACAATACATTAAAATTTTTTTCATCACCTAAAACAAAAGTCCTTAAACCAACAACTTTTATCAAAGGAAACACATGTCTGAAATAACAGCAACAAAAACCGGAATTATTAAGGAGGTGCAAAAAATGTATATTTGATATCTACTTCGACTGGGAGTTGCTATACACAATCTGAATATCTTTAGAATAAATTATATATCAATTTATATTTGTACATATAATTAAGGATTAACGAATACCCTCCTAATTATTATGCTTACAAAAAGTACGTTTTATTTGAAATTGTGTACGAGTTTAATTTCAAACTTTTTTTCAGATTTGTCATGTGCACGAGAACAGCGTGTGTAAGTGAGTGAATGAAGTAAAGTTTTTGTCGTGCTTTTGAAAATGTTTAAAGGAAATCAAGAAGTTTTGTGTTTTTTCTCTGTTGTCAAACATTTTTATAGAAAAAATACTGTATGAAATTAATATGTTTGGCTTTGTTGTTGCTATAACAAACAAAAAGAGTTTGTTGTTAGTTTTATAAATAGTTTACTACAACAGTTAATTTTATCAGTTACAAGACATCGTCGCCAACACCAATTGTGTTAATAGCTTTTGTTTTTATTTTTGTTGTTTTTCCATATTTAATTTAGGTTTAAATGTGTGATTTTAATGGAAATCTGCTGCTGTGATAATTAGCAGATTACACTATGCAACAATTTGAGAATCATTGGGGGGTGAAAAATTCATATGATTAGAAGAAAATTTTGAAATGTTTTCTTTTTTGACTCAAACGTCAGTTTTTCTCTAGAGAAACATCAGAAAAGTTCCACGTTTGTTAAGATTTAGACAATAGATTTGAATAAAATTTAAGTAACACGCAGTTATCATTTTGACAACCACCATTGCAGTTTTTTTAACGCATCATTGTCATTGGAACTACGCATTGTTGTTATTTCGATTTTGCTTTGTATCATTTCCGCAATGCATCGTTCTGTTTGACAACATAGCGTTGTCACTTCGGTAACTAATTGTTATTTTTTTCTTGATTTGATAACGTCGTGTATTTTATATACTTTGACAAAGGATGTTATGAAAATTTAATGTTAAATTGGTACCAGGAGTGCATATTTTTATAAAGTCTTTTTTCCGTCTGTCAGTTTTTTTTTTTAGTAAAAATAATTTATTTTCAGCAAAGTTGTGGTTTTATTAAAAACCATTTTTTATCATATTTGATAATTTTTTTGTAAATATTGTAAACTTATAGTATAGCGTTATAGTAAATTGCATTTAAATAAGATTTTATCGATACATATTTATTAGACATCAATTTCATTTTTAAAATTTTATAGTTTCAATAACTTTAATAAGTCTGCGAACCCAATTTCTAAAATGTTACCCTCAAGTTACACTATTACAATTCCTTTGGTCAAACTCATTTATGTTCGAATTTCTTTTTAAACAAATTTGTCAACTAAATAAAATTGTAATGTTAAGCGTTTTTTTCTTTCGTTTTATTTAGTTGAACAATTTGTAGATAAAGACAAGTTAAGAAAATGACAAAAAAAATTCATATTTATCTTGTAAACAAGGGACCCAGTTGGAAAATATACCGCTATATGCACATAATAACTTCATTCCCTAAAACCACTAGTAATCGAATAACTTATAATTATTTTGGTAATGTGTAAATTTGATGGAATCACACACAAATTCTAAGTAAAGAGCAATGCAATTCTCATTTAGTTAAGAATATTTTATGCATAAGTTAGACGGAGAATTTACTGGTTAAACATCTTTATAATATTTTTTTCTACTGGGTTTAAAAATTTGTTTCTATATTTTAAGAAAATTAACAAAAACAAAAATAATCAAATTCTATTACAAGATGTAAGTGAATGTGAATTTATTTTTGTTTTCTTTTTTCGCTTAAAACAAATGTTATCCAGACAAAATCAACAAATGTTCGTTTCTCTATAGTGCATGTGGGAGGTTTTTCTACAAAACAAAAAAATAAATATTCGGACCACAAAAAATGGGGTGAAAATGGAAAATAAAACAAAAAAAAAAAACGAAATCTAATGCTATGACTAAAACGACACACATTTCAGAACACTTTTTCTATGTCGTTAAGTTGGTTGCTCTGACCTGACCGTCTGTTGCTCATTGCAATCAGTTGTTGCATTTGAAATGATTTTATTTTTATAGTTTTAGATTTTCACTCTAGGGAAAATGCAATTTATTTTTATTGTTGTATTTTATTTTTGTTGCTGCTGCTGCTGCTGCTTTTGTTTGATGTCACATCACTTTATGAGAGGAGCGTTGTTCTCGTTTTTAGTACATATTTATTTTCCAACATTTTAAGTAGATATTTATTTGATTCATTTGCTAAATTTAGTTTTGTAAACTTTTATTTTTATGTCTTGCAAGATTTCGTTGATGTTTTCTTGATTGCTGTGAATGGTTTCTCTGAGGATATTTGTTTAAAAAAATATATATTTTTAAATACATAATTTTACGTTGTTTGTGGCTGATTTATATTTTGCGTGAATTGAACTTTAAAAATTCTTTTTTAATTAGATAGTTTGTTATCGGGTTTTCTTACACAAAATATTGGGAAAACGTTAGTAAAACTTATTCCTAATTTTCTTTCTTATTATAATCAAAATATCTTTTAAGTATGAAAATTTTAATAAATAACATATTATATCGATTGATCTGCATATGATTCGTAATTTAATATGTAGCTGTTTTATTCAATAACGTTTTGTTCATATTCAGACATTGAAGTATGTATTTTCTTTGGACATTTAAATTGCATTTTATATGATTTATTACTTTATCTTTGCAAATGACCTAAATTTAAATCGTAAGGCTAATATTTTCAATAATTAAGTGTGTCACACTAGCACAAACGACGTCACTTTCTGACCCTTTATTAAACCCATATTTCCCAGCTTATTTCAAAGTACTAATTGTATCTCTTTTAAATATACATACATATAAAAGTAAGTATTTTATTTATGTATCAATTATTTACTAAACACGTTGTATGTAATTTAGAAGATAGTCAGTTTTCTCTTTACTGTCTCCAAGTAATGACTTAAAACAAGTCCTAATTAATCTAGTATATACGAAGTACAAATCACTACTTTCTAAAAGTGTATCAGAACTGCTGGGCTTCATATCACAACATAACTCATACACACTTTGATTTCCATTCAATAATTCAATACTAATACTGAACATACAAATAATAGAAGTTCCTTTGATAATAGTTCTAAAAACCTCAATCATATTTTGAAATTGTTGACACCTCATAACGACCACTCAGCACACAGGCATTACGTGCTGGGGAAAAATTGTCCTTCATTCTATGCGTGTTTGTGTGTCTTTATGTGTGAATGTTATGATAAAAATAAAGGACAATGCCTATATCCTGTTAAAGTCTAGTAAATGCCATTTTATTTCTATTCCCTCTATTAGACGTCATTAACACATACCAAAGATAAGAAAATAACACATAGCAAGTAAATAAATAAATAAAAAAAGAATAGAAAAATAATCAATGAATTTAATAATAAAATTTATGTTGTGGGCTGTTATTGTGTGCTGGATAAGGACGAACAATTAGACAACATAAAAAACATATTTATGAAATTAAGGGCGTTGGGTAGGACAGAAATTTATTTGTTTTTCTCCACATGATTGCACATGTCCTGATTTTTTAACTTAAGTTCTAGGGTAATATTAATAGTGTGTCATTACTTGTCTACTTCTAAGGAATGCTTTGTTAATGAGTAAAACTCTTAACAAAGTATGTTTAAAATAAGGTTAAATTACTACCGAATTTAAAATTGTTTTACTACAAAAATATGTCTTACTAAATTCGTGGCAGTTCTATTTTAACATAATTTGTGTATAATTCCTCCATTAAATGCATGCATGCATGCTCGTGTCTTCCTGTGGGTGAGTTGTTGGGTTGGGTGCCAATTTCCTTTTCAGGCCATTAACATTACAAGAAAAACTCACTGACATGTCATGCCATAATTATTGAACAAATCAATTTAAATGTAATTTTAGAATTAATTCATCCTCATTTCTTGTTTGTATTCTATGTTAAAATTAATGCATGTATGATTAATTGTTAGAATACAAAATAGGCGCTTAATTAGAAGCGCTCTTAGTCGTACATTAATAAATACACACATATGTATGTATAAATATATGTTCTTAGTGCTCCATATATAAGTTTAATTTTTATATTGGTCTACGCTTTCAAATGTTATTTATATAATTATGTTTAATGGTTGTTTAGTTTTTATTTGTAATTAAATATATTTTCTTGATATGCGTATGGACATATAAATAGTTAAAAATTAAAATCGTAACAGAACTATGTATAGGCTATTGTAATCGACCTATACAAAATATTGCGGTTTCATTATTTTCTTAAGCGTGGGTCTTAAGACTTGGGAAATAGTAATTCGGTGTTTCAACCACAATTTTAAACATACATAAAGTACTGCTTAAAAATATAGCGCACTTTCTATTTATTATTTTCTCTTTTTATACCATTAAAAAAACTTAAGATAAAAAATTTTCTTTGCGCTAAATTAAAGCATATAGACTAGTTTATTAAAACAATATTGAAATTTTTTTTAAAGTATCAAAATAAATGCGCTAGAAAATATTTTACGAAACAAGTCCTTAATTATTGATTCATAATTATAGCGCATTTATAATCAAATTGGCAATAATATACATATTCTTATATGAAATGTTTTTCAATATTGGATCTCGGGATAAAATACTACTGCCCCTATATTTTAAGACCCATTTGGTCCCAGTTGGTATTGAGTTGCCAAAGTGTAGCGAAGACTTTGGGTTTTTTTTCCAAATTCATTTTTTAGCATTTTACAATCAATTTATGCAGCTATTTTCAATTCTGAAGACATGAATAATATAATTTATAAACATAATATAATTTCTAAACGTTTGATAACAATTTAGTCAATGTTATTTGAGAATATTTCCTTGATTGATCCAAAATTTCCAAATTTCGCGCGATAGCATTGAGCGTTTTTAATATTTTAACTATGCCTATGTTTAAATCGGCACAAAAATATGATTATATTTCCACCACCTGGATAACAATCTTGCCGCGATGTGGTGGCTTTAGTGTTGGCTGTGGTTCTTTTGCATTGCAAATACACTCGGCATAAGCCCTTTGTATTTGGAAGACACTGAACTCAAAAGCCTTCATGACCAAAGGTTATCCCTCCTATCCTCAATTCCCAATTTTCCTATAAACAATCCCGTCTCCTCCCCATCCCCCACTTGTAAGGTTAAGGTGGTTGGTAGCAGTGCCGAGAATCTGAATGGCTAATCAGTGGTTAAAGAAGATTAGTCGCTAACAGCTCCCCTCCGGTGCCACGACACGGGCCGGTTGTAAATCCTAGTCTAGTCCATGTACGCCGTCACTGCATGGATCGTCTCTTCCCTTACGTGCCTACTCGTGGGACCAACATATGGAAACTAACACAGAAAAAGAACAAAAACAAAAACAACGAAGAAAGGATGAGATTGGATCCTCATCCGAGGACGAACTTCTCGCCTCTAGTCAAGAGACGGTAGTGAGTCCTTCAGGTAGTGGGAATGAAAGACATAGCACTCTCCTACCCTCAAAAAGCCCGACAAATACTCCTCAATCCGACGCCAAGGCTGGCGACAATTCGAGGAAAAAAGGCCAAAAAGGAAAAGTCAGAAAGACATCCTCAAAGCTAGATATACCAAGGCTGTTTTCATTCTCGACAAGATTGCCAAGAATGCTGCTAATGGTACACCTCATGAACGCGATGAAGATGATCGCGTCAAATATCAAGCTGTGGTGGATGAGTACCAAAAGTTTTTGGAGACCGCCCCCAGCACATCCAAAATGGCTGCTGAAACCGAAAGGTCCAAGCGAAACCGCTCACAGGTTGAGGATGGTAAATCGCCAAAAAGGAGGAAGGTAATAGAAGGCAAAACCACTCCGGGACCTGTAGCCATCACGACAACTGCCAGAAGACCATTTAACGAAGTGGTGAAGGACCACCTCCTAATGGCTCTGGTTACTGAAAAAGATGGGGCCATCAACCCTGTAGTAACAGAATGGGGTGCCATTGAGTCTAAATTAACTGAGCTCGTTATGGAACACTTGCTCACTAACAAAGACGACAAGGTACCCCGTTTTGACTCCAGTGAGATTCACCGGGGATACAGGGTGATCAAATGCCTGGACGAATTCTCAAAGGGGTTCCTCAACAAATGCATCACTAAGATTAGAGATGCATGGGTAGGTTTAAGCCTTAAACTAATCCCTGCTGAGGAAATTCCAATGAGACCTCGTGCAAGAGTTTGGTTACCAAAGATGAGCGCCGAAGCACCCAAGATGTTGGAATGCCTCAAACGGCAGAATCCCAACATACACATGAATGACTGGGCTATCATCCGCACAGAACAAGGCGAAGGGCACACATGTCTAATTCTCGCCATCACAGAAGCTGGCTCCGTTGAGCTGGAGAAGGTGGGCTTTAGGCTGTTCTTTGGGGTGAGGGGCGCCAAAGTAAAGGTGTTCCGGCCGACAAAATCGGGGAGTGAAGAGACGGATGAGATGGAAGCTGCCAACTCTCTGCTCACTGGCATGAAACTCTCCGAGCCACCTATTAAACCTGACAATGGCACTAAAGATAGTGCAAATTAATCTGAAGCACTCAAAGTGTGCTTCAGACAATCTACGGGTTCTCCTAGCCGAGGAAAACCTGGACATTTGCCTGGTTCAAGAACCCTGGGTCACGGACTCAGAAGTTAAAGGGTTCCCAGCATCTACATACAACATACTATATGCAAGAAGTAATGGTAGGCCACGATCATGTCTAATTGCTAAAAAATCGATTAACATTTTTCTTTGTACACAGCTTAGCTCAGAAGACCTAACAGTCGCAAAGGTCGAGCTACCGCACAACAGAAGCTTCATGATTGCCTCAAGCTATATGGCACATGAGAAGACAGCACCACCAGACGAAGTGAGCGATCTCCTGGCCGTAATTGAGACATCTGACGACATAATCCTAGGCTGTGATGCCAATGCAAGGCATACAATCTGGGGTAGCAGCGAAACTAATGAAAGGGGTGAGTCAATCTTCAATTTCATTAATACTAACAACCTAAACATATGTAACTCTGGCAACAAACCTACTTTCATTTTTCCAAGTACGGATAATTATAATGGGTGGGAGGAAGTACTGGACATTACACTCATTAGCGACAGATCTAAAATATCAGTTGATAGGTGGAGGGTATCCAATGAAAAATCTTTTTCAGATCACAATTGGATCCTCTTCGATATTATATTACAAAACTCGACGGAAAAAATGGTCTATAGGAACCCAAGAAGAACCGATTGGTTCAAATATTAAGGGATCCTTAGACATAAGCTCAAGAAAACTCCAGTGGTTGATGATTCAATCACTGGGCTTGAAAAGATAGAAGAACACTTTAGCAAAGTCTTAGGTAAGGCTTTCGAAGTCTCCTGTCCAATCACAAAGGCAAAGAAAAGCTTCCCCATGGTGGAATTCGGAACTATCTAAGCTACGTAAGGAAACACGTAGGGCCTTTAACACATGCTACAACAATAAATCGTGGCAGCCATACCGCGACAAACTAAAAGTTTATAAGAAAGCTATAGCACTCGCAAAAAGAACCTCATGGAGAAGTTTCTGCGAATCTATAGATAACACAAAGGATTCTGCTAGACTTAGCAAAATTCTTGCTAAAGGCCAATCTAATCCAACCTATATTAAGAGGAAGGACGACACTTGGTCAGAATCCTCGGCAGAATCTCTTGACATCCTACTGAATACTCACTTCCCTGGCTGCAAAGATGCTGTCAAGGAAATCTTCACTGACAGTAGGACTCTAACGGGAATCAATGAAAATATCATCTCTTATGATAGAATCTCATGGGCGATTGATAGTTTTTCCCCTTTCAAATCACCAGGGCCTGATGGCATTTTGCCAAAGATGTTACAAAGTGCAAAAGAATATATCATCCCCTGGCTTCATAGAATATACACGCTCAGCCTCTCTCTCAACCATGTTCCGGTAAACTGGAGAAAGGTTAAGGTCGTTTTTATTCCCAAAGCTGGCAAAAGGAGTCATGAAAATGCGAAGGACTTTCGTCCAATTAGTCTTTCATCTTTTCAACTCAAAACGCTGGAAAGACTCATCGACTCACATATTAGGCAACGGCTAGAGAGCTCATCACGGCTTTCAACAACCAGTCAACATGCCTACCTTAAAGGACGATCTACTGAGACAGCTCTACATGAGGTTGTAAGAGTTATAGAAAGATCCCTCGAATTCAAACAATACACTATGGGAGCCTTCTTAGACATAGAAGGTGCCTTCAATAACGTAAATACTTCTGCAATTCAACAAGCTCTCGCTAATCTGGATGTTGAAGAATATATCAGCAACTGGTTGGTAACTATGTTGAAATCTAGAATTATTACTGCAAGTCTTGGTAACAGCGTTAAGTCCAAACGAGTTGAACGAGGCACACCTCAGGGCGGTGTAATCTCTCCACTACTTTGGCTTATCGTTGTTAATACGATTCTTAAGGAACTGGACAACAGAGGGATAAAGGTCGTTGCCTATGCGGACGACGTTGTGATACTGGTATCAGGAATGTTCCCAGACGTGATTAGCGATATTATGTCTGGTGCTCTGGTGCTACTCAGTAATTGGGCCACAGACAGTGGTCTAGGAGTAAATCCAAGTAAGACAGAACTGGTACTATTCACAACAAAGACCAAGATTCCAAGCTTCAACCTGCCACGGTTAAAAAACCGCGAAATCCCCTTATCAAACAATGCCAAATATCTAGGAACTATTCTAGACTCCAAATTATCATGGAAACTCAACATCCAGCACAGAGTCAAGAAGGCAACGGTCGCCTACTATACCTGTCGTAAGATGTTTGGAATGAAATGGGGACTTAGTCCCAACATAGTTAAATGGATGTACACAGCCATAGTACGTCCTATTCTTACATACGGATCTCTTGTATGGTGGACTTCAACTAAGAAGAAGTTTGTTGTGGATCAACTATACAAAGTTCAGAGATCAGCATGCATTGGGATAACAGGTGCCATAAGAACTAGTCCTTCAGAAGCTCTGAACACTATATTGCATATCCTACCCATAGATCTGCACATAATGACCATATCTGCTTGTAGCGCAGTAAGACTTAACTCATCCGGAAGTTGGATATCAAGAACATATGGACACGCTAAGATTTTAAGCTTGCTACCTCCAATCTTGAACCAACCATCCGACTATATTACCCCACACACGGACTTTGATAGAGTCTTCAAAGTCAGAGTTCCTTCCAGGAGCGAGTGGTGTAGAGGTAATCTACCGAGCGAATATACCACCAGAATCTTTACAGATGGTTCTAAAATGAACTGCGGCGTTGGTTCTGGTGTCTTTTGTGAAGAAGCTGGGGTAAGTATATCCCATCGTCTTCCCAACAACTGTAGTGTCTTTCAGGCTGAAATTTTTGCGATAATGTCAGCCTGTAGGGTGTTACATGACCTCAATATTCGCGGCAACATAGGAATCTTTGTCGATAGTCAAGCGGCACTTCTCTCACTAAACTCTTATACTACTACTTCCTTATTAGTCAGACAATGCAAGAAGGATCTGTCAATGCTGGGTCGGCTGTCTGACATTACCCTTGTTTGGGTCCCTGCGCATAGGGACTACTACGGTAATGAACAGGCAGATGAGCTTGCAAGAACGGGATCTGCTCTTGATATCTCCGACGCCGTTCCAGTAGCAACTCCGTTAAGTTATATCAAGAGCAATATCCTCAGATTCTTTCTTCAAAAAGCTGAAAATAGATGGAATAACCTAGACACATGTAAAGGGGCCAAGTTATTGTGGCCCTCCTTCAATGAGAAACGCACAAGACACCTTATAAATCGAAGTAGGCGGGACATATAGAGGCTGATAGCAGTAATAACAGGACACTGGGTAATAGGCAGACACGCAAGTCGGCTTGGGCTCCCATTCAATGATCACTGTCGCAGTTGCAAAGACAGGGAAAAGGAAGAAACGGTCTTCCATCTCCTCTGTAAATGCCCTGCTCTGGCCGTAAAGAGAAACCGCTTCCTTGGCAATTACTTCATATCTAACCTTGGCGAGATATCTGTCTTTAGGCTTAATGATATCCTCAGATTTCTCACAGCTACGGGCTGGATCTAATACTACAAATTCAACATCTGACGAGTGGAGTGGTCCGGTCAAAACGGGGTCTCTTTGATTCTACTTGACAGTTCGCGTGTAGTGAACTACCACGTAAACCAACCAACCAACCATGATTATATTTTCTACAAAAGGTTAAAATTTAGGGATCCTAGTATTATATCCTTAAAAAAATATAATTGACAAAGAGAAAGGATGCTAAGACATGCACCTGTGCTAACTGAAACACCACCAAGAAAAATGTTTTTAAAATTCATTTAAATGGTAATTGTATTTTCAGTAAATGGAAAATTTATTTGCAGAAAATGGAAAATAGAGGCCAATTCAAACGAAAACTATTATTTTTATTTAATTAGTATAAAAATTTATTATCAAATCGATGTAAAACGATATTAGATATTAACGGATTAGTTCTTAATTTTAAGCATATTCAGATCAAAGTAATGATGTGTTATTTTTCCATAGATTAAGATTAAACATTAGAAGCACGTTTTTTAAGGTTTTATAGTGAAATTTTATAAAATTATTACAATTTGTATCATCACAATCTTAATTCTGCCAAAAAGTGACCCATGTTAGACCTGGGAAAAAAAAATTTAAAATGTCATTTGAAGGTTATCTCCAATGTCACTAGATATAATGCTCATTAAAAAAATGGACTATTGACCAATTAGGGGCATATTTTGACATAAAGAAATTTACTAGTACTATAAGACACATATCAGCAAAAATAACCAAACACAACTGCTTAAAATTTGTCACTTCAAATTAAATAGTATTTCGAAGCATAGACAACTGTCCTTTCATAACAATAAGTTGAAATTTTTCAAAATTAATTAACATTTTTCAATATTGTTTCAACTTATTTCAAAGAGTGCGCTGTAATTATGAAACAGTTTTTTATGGTCAGTTTTGTATAAAAAGCCCTGTTACCGTTATTTTGCCGCCTTACGCCGAATTTTGATACTTATAACATAAATTGACTTCGTTCTTGAATTTGCCATCAATCATTTTTTTCTAAATTTATTGATTGTAATAACATAAAAAGAATAAAAACCTAATACAAGATGCGCTATATTTTTGAGCAGTACTTTATATAATGAAATAATTTGATACACAGATATATAATGAAATAATTTGATAATACAGCCTGTAGTCTAGTCTATAGTCTAGTTTACAATCTAATGTAGAGAAGAAATAGTTTAGTACTTTAAACCCTTAAAAATACTATATTTGTTATTAGTTATGTACATAGTAAAATGGGAATTATTTTAAAAGGATAATATTTTTTTACCGAATTAAAAAAGTATATAATTTTCAACATAGTATTTTTGAGCTCAATTTTGATAATTCTCTGTTTTAGCATTTTAAACATCCAAAAAATACGTTTTAAAGGACTGAGAAATTAGAAAAATGGTTTTAAAATATTTTTATAACGAAAAGAAGAGTGTGCCATCTTACGTTAGCTAGCAAAGTTAAAAACGTTAAAACATTTAAAACAACCCTGCTCCAATTTAAAAGATATGCAACAAGCTATTATTGTTGCCAGTAGCAACGATTTTGTGTTTCCAGGACAACCCAAAAAAGTATACAAATGCCTTTTTTGTAAATTAATTAAAAAAATAACTAGTGAAACAGTGCAGTGTTAATTAAAAATGAAATTAAAAACACATATTTGTAAAAAGACTCCTAGCAATTTAAATGGTGATTATCTCACAAAATCTGCCACGGCTAAAGAAAATAATAACAATGAAAAGTCCTTGGACATTTTACCTTTAAGCTGTGTAGATTGGAGCAGTAATGATGATATTTATTTTGTAAGGTATACGAATTTCTCCTAAAATATATACAATATGTAGTAGAGTAACAAATTAATTCTTGCCAACTTAGTGATGATCATCAGATTTACAAATGGAGCTCTGCTACACGAGATTCTTTGGAGGTGGCGAAATTACCAGAGGATTTTATACCCACCGATTTGCATTGGCTGTTGTTGGGTGGTCGTGGTAGTGGCGGTGGCAAGGGTAGCGATACCTTATTAATAAGTAGTAATGATGGTAGGTTTATTATTTTAAACAAAAGTTCTCGCGTCGAGCGTAGTATATCAGCTCATACAGCAGCCATAAGCTCTGGAAGATGGAGTCCGGATGGAGCAGGTTTATTAACTGGTAACAATTGAACTTTGAATTATGAAATTTTATAAAACTCAACATTCGATATTAAAAGCGGGAGAAGATGGAGTCATTAAAATCTGGTCTAGATCTGGTATGTTGCGTTCTACCATTTTGCAAAGTGATGAGCCTATACGGTGTGCTCGTTGGTCTCCAAATTCTTCAGCTATAGTATTTTGTCAAGGTGGACATATATCAGTGAAACCTTTAGCAGCTAATAGTAAATTAATAAGGGTATGTAAAACAAAGCTAATCTATTGTTGGTATATTATCACTTTTTTTATCGCTGCTAGTGGCGTGCTCATGATGGTTTGGTCTTGTCTTTAAGTTGGTCTGCCCAATCAAATATAATTGCTTCGGGTGGTGAGGATTTTCGTTTTAAAATTTGGGATTATCAAGGAGCAAACCTTTTCATAAGTTCACCTGAAGATTATGCTATTAGCTCAGTGGCCTTTAATCCAGAAAAAGATGTCTTACTTGTAAGCACCTTCAATATGCTCAAGTTATGCTCTAGTGCAGGAGTAAGTAGTAATCTTATCACTTTAAACCGGATTTAGTAAAGTTTTATTATTTTTAAAGTGGACTTATAGTGCGGCCCGTTTTAATGAACCATCAGTGGGTTCATTTCACACACTCTCTTGGTCTGCAGATGGCACCCAAGTGGCATGTGGTACTTCTGCTGGCCAACTTATCGTTGGATATATTGTGCAAAAACAATTGATATCGAAAAATCTTAAAGCCACTACTACAGGTCGTAAATCCATACGTCTTGAGGATATTGTCAATAGCAGCAGTGATGCTTTGGAGTTTACCGATCGTGTCATTAATTTTGGTTTGGGTTATGGTCATTTGATTGTAGCTACTTCTAATCAAATACATATTTACAATGAGAAATACATAAATACGCCGATCATTATAGATGGTCGCACCGATGTCCGAGTCGTTGAAGTGGGAAAGAAGTATTTAGTGGAGTTATTTTAAAAAATTTTTAGAAATTAATATTTCCTATTGTAATTTAAGATTTTTCATGGTTCTGGACTCTACTTCAATTTGGGTTTATACTTTCACAGGGCGTTTGCATCTTAATCCCCGATATCCGGGTTCTCAAGCTCAGATACCAATGCTAAATGCCCGTAGTATTTCGTTGGGCTTGGATACTTTGGTAATACGAGATAATTCTGATAATACGAGTAAGAAAAGTTTTCAGAAGTATTAAGAATAAAATAATCACGTAAATGTCTGTTCTCCCAATAATCTGATAAAGTTTTGCATATTTTTGACCTAATACCCGGAGCTACCAGACAGTACGAACCATTTTCTCTAAAAGCTAAAACTCAAATAGCAGAAATCGCTGCCAGTCGAGCCGGCACTGTTGATGACCAATTTGTGGTCATGATCGATAATAACCGTGAACTCTATATAACGGAATCTCGAAACTTGAACGGCAACACGGAACGCACCAACATAGCAGGATACTCAGGAGCTACCACAGGAGAGGTTTATAAAATAGGCACCCAACTAACAGCCGTTAAATGGGCTAGTGAATCCAATATTTTAGTAGGAGTGCATGATGCCTGCTATAGCATATGGTACTGCCCAGGAGAGGGGGCCTCAGATCCCACCATAATTGCCTTGACCACAATAACAATAGATGCTACGTATGTTGAAAATATTTTTCTTTTAGACGTTTTAGTTAATGTTTAAATATTTTAAGGGAATTTGGTAAAAATATTGTCATCGAAAGTTTCGAAGATGCCATTGTTACATTTCGTTGCTCGGGAGCTTTACTGCCCATAAGCATTAATATGTATTGTGAAATCTTACATCGCACTTTAATGGAGTCACAGTGGCAACAAGCATTGAAAATATGTCGCATGGCTCAAAATGCTTATCTCTGGGCCACTTTGGCGGCTGTAGCCACTCGAAAGAATCAATTGCAAATCAGTGAAGAAGCTTATTCGGCTGCTTTACAAATCGATAAAGTAAGCTACTTACAGTATATCAAAACTTTGGATCCTTCTAGTCCAGACTATATGGCTGAAAATTCTTTAATGTTGGGTAGACTTATCGAAGCGGAAACTATTCTAATACACAATCGTAAATATCGAGAAGCAGTCGGTCTCTGTTTGCGTATGCATAATTGGCGTAAAGCTTTGGAAATTGCTCAGAAACATGAAAATGAACTCACAGAATTGGTTTTGCAACAGCGTAAGAAATATTTAAAGGCTTTGGGTAGAGATGAATGGGATACTGTGTTTTTAAGTTTAGATGTTAAAGATAATAATCTTAGTGAATGAATTGGATTTAAATTAAAAAGATAACATTTAATAAAGAAAGAGATAATTTCTTTATAAAATAAGTTCGTAAAAATACAAATATGATTTTATTTAGTACGCTGGCGAAATCATGGGTTTACCCTCCAAGGCATTCAAAATGTTATTGGCGGCAACCATTCCCATTTCGGTGGTAGTCTTTATTGTTTGAGTTCCCAAGTGAGGTATGATTACTGCATTAAGATAACAATATTATTAAGTAAAACTAAATAAATAAATCGCATAAAAATTTACCGCAATTAGGAAGTGTTAGTAAAGGATCTGTAGCTGGCAAAGGTTCTGGTGTCATGACATCCAAACCGGCTGAAAATATTTGCCCCGACTTCAAAGCATTATATAAAGCTGTTTGGTCCACAATACCTTTGAATAAGAATATATTAAAAAATTAACTTAATTATTTGTTAGTTCCAACAAAACAATTTGATTTTACCTCCTCGGCCCACATTTACAAAAACACAGTTTTTCTTCATTTGTCCGAAAGCTTCTGCATTAAACTTCCCCTTGGTTTCTGGCGTTAAAGGACATGCCACTACTAGAAAATCACTTTCCTTTAAGAGCTCTTCAAAGGTCACATGATGTGCATTTAATTCTTTATCATTTGCTTTGGGTGTGCGTGTGTGATAGATAATTTTCCTAGTATCCCAACACTGTAGACGTTTGGCTATGGCCTGGCCAATACCACCGAAACCTAAAAAACCAATAGTAGAGTCACGTATTTCTTGTCCCATCAACCAGTTGATGCGTTCAGTTTTCCACAAAGAACTGTGAATTAAATTTAAATTTGGCAATGCTTAAATTTGAAAAGTAACAGCTTTCAATTTAACAGAAATATGTGTTTGCATGCATTAAAAGCTTTATTTTAATACAGTGCTTTATGTTAAAAATGTAACATAGCTATAAAAGCTTTATTATTTTAATTAACCCTGTAATGGGAAGTCATTTTATTTTATGGTTAATAGTTGAAAGTAGGGTGAAACAAAAATTCGATTTTTCGACTTTTCCACTTTTTACAATTTATAAAAAGTTTGTTTTTCTACTTTGAATACGCTGCAAAATACTGCATATTTTTCAGCTAAAAAATATTTTAACACAAATCGGTTTCATGACAACATAATTAATTTTCGCTAAAATTATTTTATTTTATATCACTTAAAAGTTGATTTATGTGTACAAAATGGATGTCACCAATCGAACAATCGATTTTTTAACAAAACCCGATTTTTGCTTAAAACTTCAACTAATACTTAAATTCGATGTTCCAGCAATTTATTTTATTGCAAAATGTAAATTAATGAACGCATTTGAAAATAATAAATTATGTAATGATTTTCAGGCTAATTATTAAAATATTTAAAAAAATATTTAATTAAATAAATGTCCCCCTCTTACTAATTTAGGGTTAAAAAAAGCTTTTTCATTTGCGAAAGCTTTTTTAAATTAATCAAACAGCTGTTTACACTAATTTATGTTTAAGTACTATTAGATATTTGATAACAACAGATTAGTAACAAATGCATTTTGTATCTTTTGAACTTACTTATCAATTTCTTGCCTTCCTGCATGGAAAAATCTTCCAGCTGATATCATCAGACCAATTGCTAAATCTGCCACGGAATTTTTCACTATACCCGGCGTATGGCCCAATGGCATTTGACGTCTTTTAAACTCGGACACATCAACATAATCAATGCCCGAGGACATTGTTGATACCGCTTTGAGCTGTGAACCGGCAGCATCTAATATTTCCGAATTGAGAGGTTGATAGTGTGCCCAAAAGATGGCATCTACACCGGGTAATTTTTGTAAAATATCCGAACGAACCGGGGGAACATTTTGACAAACGATTGTCTCACAACCGCGTTGACGTAAATACTCGAGAACGGGCGTTGGAACTTCTGGATGGGAGACGAGAACTTTATAAATGCGACGAGCTGTTGACATCCTAATAGTATTTGATTTAGAGGGAAACTAAAGTTGTTTTGAATATTTGCAAAAATATTTAGAATTAGTTGATGGCAAATATTTTTGTTATATTGTTCTCTTTGAAGAAGCTTTTTTTAAAACGTATGTATATTTTCTCTTAATATGTTGCAATTTTTTACTTAAGAGAATTTAAATTTAATTTCAATATTTACAAATTTTTTTATTTATATATTTTTTTTTTGTTTTTTTGAATTCGAATTTACATTATAAGCGATTTACAGAAAAAACTAATTTTCCAAAAATTTAGCTTTCTTGAGTTTATTTATAAACTTGAGTTTCATAAATTTATAAAATTTGTTTAATCGCTTCAACCGATTGTTCCATACTCCGTTCTAGAAATACAATTTCTTTATTATAAAAATTCAATAACTAGTTTGAAGTAGTTGACTATTAAATATATTATTGCCTTTAATACTGAAATCCCCGTTACACCAATCAACCTGTATGTGTATCAAGTTGGCAACCTTATAAAATATGTTCATTTCAATTTCCCACCGGTTTGTAATTTTGTAATAAATTACATTCTATTATTCATTATTCTTTGTTATATTATGTTAATAAATCAATTAGAATCAAGTACTAAAACATGATCAGATTACTTTTCTTTTTTTATTGTCAATACTTTTAAAGTTACAAAACTGGTCCAGTTAATTATAGATATATTTTCTTATTTCCATATATACCGACATGACATTTTGATTAGTTCATAAAAAAATAAATTTAATTTAATATGCTGGCGAAAACATGGGTTCTCCTGCTATACCTCTCAAGACATTATGTGCTGCTATAATGGACATATCAGTACGGGTCCTCTTGGTAGCTGAGCCAATGTGTGGGGTAATGACTGCAATGAAAAGTGTTTAGGTTTACATGAATTATTTAGCAGTTAAAAAAATAATGTAAATAATGAATTTCTAAAATTTAAAAGTTCAACTATTTGACTCTGATCTTTACATTTAATGGATTAGTATTATACGATTTTACTAGAACTTTTATGTATATATCATATTATCTTAACTTTAATGTTCTGAAATTTTTTTAGTGTTTTTAGAAAATACTTCTCTCGTTCATATTAAACTTACCCAAATTAGGCAAAGTTAATAATTTGTCATCGGCAGGCAAAGGTTCAGGGGTCGTAACATCTAAACCGGCTGCAAAAATTTGGCCAGTTTTCAAAGCTGTATACAAATCGTCCTGATTCACAATTTCTATAATATGTATGAATAAATAAATGTTGTTAATATAAGTTGCAAATAATATTTTTGTTTTCTCAACTTACGTCCTCTGGCAATATTAACCAATACAGCAGTTTTCTTCATTTTAGCAAAAGCAGTGGAATTAAAAATACCCTGAGTTTCAGCAGTTAAGGGGGCGGCAATGAAAACAAAATCACTTTGAGCCAAGAGTTCATGGAATGGAACTTTGGAAGCCTTGAATTCTTTTTCCAAATCCTTAGAAATACGTTTGCGGGTTGTGTAGAGTACACGATCGATATCAAAACCACTCAAGCGTTTGGCAATAGCCTGGCCAATGCCGCCAAAACCAAAGAAACCCACAGTAGAGTCACGTATTTCCTGGCCCCACATCCATTCCAAATGATAGTTTTCCCAATTAGAACTTAATAAAAAACATAATTGTTATTAAGTTTATATTTCTAAGTAACATTTTACTTTTACCTATCAATTTTATTTCTGCCCTCGTGGAAACGTCTAGCAGCGGCCAACATAAGACCCATGGCAACATCGGCCACAGCATTATTCAAAACAGTGGGGGTATTACCCAAAGGAATTTTACGTTTCTTAAGCTCCGCCACATCTACATAATCAATACCAGCCGACATGGTAGAAATGGCCTTCAACTGAGGACCAGCAGCATCTAGAACTTCAGCATTGAGAGGATTGTGACCACCCCAAAATATACCATGAGCACCTTTAACTTTTTCCAAGATTTCTGTTTGGTTTGGTGGCAAGCTTTGACAAACAACCACTTCACATACACTCATTAAATCTAAAGCTTCCTTAGGCACTTCAGGATGTGTAACTAGAATTTTAAAGGTGGGCTCCTCGACAGACTCAGACGATTCTGAGGATTCTTTACTTAGGGGTTTTGGTGTAGGATCCATTTTACCTTTACGTGACAAACGTGATGCTTCATTTGAAACAAAACAGGAACCCAGTAGTAGGGTGAATATAAGTAAATTAATTTTTGACATTTTTAAGAAGAAACAAAATTAACACTATCTTAACAACTCTTTTCAATTAACCACCCGAGAACGTGTGTACTAATGACTTGAGGTTTGAATAACAACTGATTGTACTCTAGATAAAGAAGGTTCTTTAAATCTCTTTTTTATTTGGGCCCGTGTAAGCCAACCGGCAGCAAAACTTTAAGAACCTGTTAAGCAAACGCTTTAATCTTCAGTCAACATTAATAAACAAAAAGATAAACTTTTGAACCTGTTTGCTCTTGTCATTTTGACTGTAGTTTTTTTTCAATGTTTACTTAAACTTAAATTATAAATAGTTTTTGATTTTATTTAAATTCTCTCTTTAAGAATGGCATGTTGTCTCTTAATAATTTGGAGCATAATACATTGGTATAACAATAAAAAAGATAGAACCTGTAGAAAGGTACGCTCTCAGTTTAATGGTTGTATCACGATTTGTTAGAAACTAATGCATATAATTTTCATTTTTAAAATAGTATCTATTAGTTATTTTTTATAATTATAAAAAAGTTTTTTTAAAGCTACATTTTTTTAATTAAAATTCAGCTTTAATCTTCTTAATTAATATTTGAGTAAAATAACTAATTTTGGTATTTGTAATATTTCTCGTAAATAATTTCCATTTTGTTTCAATATACTAATTTCATTTGAGATCAATTTGGTTGTTTGCATTATTTTAAAACACAATATGGCAGCATATTTAAATAAATACATCGTTTTTGTTTAAACATTTGTTATTTACTTAGTTTCTCTTAATTGTTTTATTCAATGCAAATTCTCTTTGACTTGACTCAATGAATTTTTAAATTTATTATATATACTTATGTACTTATTTAAGTTTTTATTTTATATATTCATACACACATATGTATATCGCAACTTATTATTTTTGCTTTTAATTCAGTTCACTTACTTTCTTGTTATACTACTTTATTTTATAATTATTGGCTTGGGGTCTTCGTCAGAACCCAGTTAAGTTCAATTGTTTACTGAATTAATAGAACTTTTTTAGCTTTACTAGAAAGTTACGAGTGCAGTTTGTCATTATATTTATTTTTATTTGATATTTGTAATTATGGTTGCATCTCTTTTTAACATTTTACTCGTTCTCTCTCTTTTACACTAAGATAAGTTTTTTGTTTTTAAATTTTTGTATTGAATTTTGTTCACTCGCTTATCTTTCCATGAGTAGTTTTTTGATAATTTTGATTAAAATTAAATAAACAATTTAATAACAAAAATAGCAAACATATGTTGTTAAATGTTTAATAAAATAAATTGTGTAGAAGGTATTGTTATTTATTCAAAATTAAAAAAAAGATTTAATTAATATGTATAAATCGTAAATTGTGTTTTTAATGACCTTGTAAAAATAATTAGTTTAACTAGATTTTTATAAATTGTTTTTCTTAATTTTAAAAATATATACTATAACAATTGCTATTTGCTGGTTGATAGAATTTTCTGTATTATATGATAAGTACTTAATATATATCTAGCGGAGTGTTTACTATTATTTTTACTTTTCAAAATTGAAATTAGTCACAGCATATTCGGGAAATTGCAAACAAAATGGTCGGATTGCCTATAGTGGTCGTGGCACCTTACACATACTTAAAATATTAAATAAGAATATCTAAGAAAATTAAATCCTTCAAGTCCTAACATTTTTTGGAGAGAAAAAAAGTGACTAACATCCGGTCGAGGCCTAACATAAGAAAAAAATTAAAATCTAAAAATGTTTCTTGGACAATGAAATGCATATGAACAATTTAAGAATCCTCAAATTTTGCATGAATAAATTCTAAAAGCTCATCTTCTAGGTGAATTAAATACAAAAATCCCATATTTTGAATACGATTACAGATAAAATCCTCAAAATGTACATGACCAACATTGAAATACAAAGAACATTTGAAAACAAATTAGTAAACTTACCATAGTGGACAGCAGGTAAGAGATGGTAGCGAAGCACACGGAATATATATGAACGCTAATGACATTTTCTTAGTAGGATCTCATATGAGTCAAATATAAACGACATACTTTATATTCCGCAAAACACAAAATGATCATCATAATCAGATCATTTTGTGTTATCAACAAACTTGAATCTTAGAAACACCTGAATGTATTTCAATATTTCGATAAAAAAAGTATTTAACTTAGTTATTCTCTAACTTATGATTTAAAAATAATTAAATTAATGTTTAATATAAAAAAATTGAGGACCAATGTGCAATAGTTTAAGACAATGGAATTATTGTATCCAAAAAATACAAGTATATATTTTTACTGGCAATTCATATTACAAACAAACTACTTATTCCAGATTGTACAGGCCATTATATAATTTGGGAAAATTACCCTCATAACAATATCAAAGCCAGGGTAACAGCCATAAGTTGCAACATGGTTTTTTACTTTATCAAATTATCATGCACCAATTGGAGGTAATAATTATTCTTTCTCCTTGTGAGTGCAACTGAATATTTTGGTAAAACAGGAGAAGTTTCGTAACAATTGCTTCTTGTACATGCAACATCATGTGTTAAAAACCACTTATAGGAAAAAAAAAACAAAAGCACTTTCCATTGTTATGTAGGGATAGATTTTACTCTATGCAGTATTTTGAACTTTTTTGTTTTGGAATGGAAACTTACAGAAAAACATGAAATCCCCATAATGTGTGGACAAAATTGAGAATAATTTTATATTTTAAAAAACAAAAAAAGTACAAAAACTAACTATAAAAATATTTAAAAAGGAGTTTGAGTGAAAAAAGTACTTAAATATTAATAAAGTAAATGTTAAGAAAATCTGTTTGAAGTGGGGGAAATATTTAAAAGACTTGACAAGGGGTATTTTTTCTATGTGAACAACATGGAGAAATTTATGCAATTTTAGTGAAGCGGCAGCAGCAAAACCTGCTTATAATTTGTTCCAATATTGTTCTAGTGCATTGCAAGAATAGTTCCTTTTTCTAAATTTCGATGACGATTTTTACTGCCACTGGTGTTGCTGATATTGTTAATTCTCATTATGTGCTTGCAACGCGTGGGCGTTTTAGGAGTCTCTTGGGAAATCCCCAACTGGTATTTTTATCAGGCCAACAGTTTTTCTAGTTGGCTGCTCCTTTTTAAACATTTATGTTGCATGTTTGTTGTTGTTGTTTTATTTTCAGTTATAAAATTTAAAACGAAAAAAAACTGTTTTTTTATTTGTGTAGCAAATGAACTGTTTGCAAGAAATTCACAGGAACCCCAACTGATGCTGTTGTCCATACATTAGTTTACCAGTAATAGAAATTGTGTGAGTGTGTTGTTTTCTGTTTGTTTATTTTTTTTTCTTCTCTTCCAAAGTGCATTTTACTGTGCATGGAAAGCAAAACAACAAACCTATAAAGGGAAATGGAAAGGAATATATGTACATATGTATTTGTATGTATATATTTTTTGTATTAATCATTTTAGTCACGCGATTTCTACTTATTTATGTGTTTTTGTTACTTTATTGGGTCTGTTGGTTAAAACGGGGAATTTCGACTTGTAAAATAAAGACATGTATTTAGTACCAATTAAAAGTTTGCATAAAATACCAAACAGGGTGTTAATATCAAAGTGGGATGGGTGACTGCAATAAAAAATGTTTGTAAAAGCGCCATTAGCAAAAATTTCTTGTCACACCAAACTGGATATCGTTTACTTAATGTAAAAGGGATTTTTTTCTGAAAAAATAGCTTTTTCTTTAAAAGTCAGTAAAAACAAATTAAGCAGAAAATAACTATAGTTTTTGGGTAAAAAAATAATTTTTGGTAAAAAGTTACTTTCTTTTTGCTAGTTTAAAAAAAACTACCTTTAAAAAGGACATTTTTGAAGAAGTGATATTTGTGTTAAAAGGATTTAAAAAAAAAAAAAATTAAAAAAAAAATATTTTAGTAAAAAAGACTTTCTGTAGAGAGTGAGGTTGGAAAATTTTGGAATCCAGATTAATTTTTTTAAATTTTTTTAATAATAATATTTCGTTGAAAATTGTTGGATAAAGTTAAAATTGGTTAATTTTTAGGAAATGTTCTATAAAATTTTTCAGATTTTTTTTTTTTTTTTTCTGAAATAGGACTTTTTAGGTTTAAGCAGGGAGATGAGACTTGTAATTCGATCAGTACAAAACCTGTAAAGAACTTTCAATACTTAAGTGAACGTACTTCGAAACTAAAGTTTTCTATTGAAACATTCCAATTAAACTAACAAATTAATCAAAAATGCATTAAATAAAATTATAGCACCATACAACACACAAAAAATTATATAATAATGTTAAAAATTTCACGCCCTTTAATTGAATTTTTACCAAGAAATAAAACACCTCATGAAAACAAAATCAAAGACTGTTGATGACTTCCTACCGCGACTGCATCCATTTCCTGAAACTGACATTTAGTTAAAAATTGCAATTTAATTTACATAAAATTAAATACACCAAATACAACACACAAAATATTCATTCAACAAAAACCCCAAAAAGAAAAAAACACCAGAGACATTAATTTCCCTCAACTCCGAATTAAAAGAAGCAGGAGACTTAGAGGCACACAGTAAAAAAGGGTGGAGATTTTATTGCTTTAGACAGACAGAAAAGTCTCGTGTTGCATGCCACAAATACAACAAAATTGTGTGCATTTTAAATTACAAATGTAAATGTGTGTTTTACTGCGAAGGCGTTGGTAGTTACAGAGATATATTATGATGGAACAGTGGTGGATAGATGGATGTTAGGTTGGTTTGATTGTGTCGCGTGATTTCCTAACAAATCTATACAACAGACATAGAGGAACAGACGGACGTACAGGAAAACTAAAGAAAATTAAAAGAGAAAGACACAAATAAGCTTGTATGGGAAAAAAAGATATTAAAATTTTAGATACACTATGTTGCAACAATTACATACATACATATACAGTAAGTAACATTATTGTATAGAATGAATGAGAATGTAGATGAATTTAAAAGTATTTGAAAAATTTTAGAGTTAAGCACAAAACATCAGCAAGATCCTTTTCCTTAATTGTAACGCTGGGTAACCAGTTACTTTTGGTAGTCAAACAAAAATAAGTAGGCATTTACTTATATACTTTATTATTCTTTGCTCCAATTGTACTTGCCTATTTTCAGTGGAAGATAAGATTTTCGATTTTCGAGATATTTTAAGATTTGTTTTAAGATTATTATCTAATTGTAAGTATGTACACTACAATAGTAATTAGTACTTTTAGTCTACTAATTTAAAAATCCTTATCAAACTAACTACGTAGAAGTATGCCTCTGTTACGTTGCAGTAAATGCGCCCTGCTAACCAGTCAGAAAGTTAGACGAACAAGCGGACGTAAGGACGGATATAAAGACGACAAATTGGTAAAAACGAAAAACAACAACATAAATAGAATGAAATTGAATTTTCGGTCGTTGTCAACAATTTAAATGAACAAAACCACACTCAGTTACAAACGCTTGAGTATAAAACCAATTTTCTATTAAATTTTCGTTAGAACGCCACAATCAAATGCAACACGTACAATATTTAAAACTTGGACTTATTTTGGTACAATTTATTAATAGAAAAGTACCCTTGTATAGAACATTTTTGGTATAATTAGAGGATTTGTCCTAACTCTTTGGATAGACTTTAAAAGAGAAGCTCTGAAACATTGTTGTATTAATTTGAGACAATAAACGTTTCATCGAACATTATTAGGATTACTAAGATCAAAATATTAAACCTTGTCTCAGGTAGTTGCTTAATCGCACTCTACAGTAATTGTTTAGAAACATAAAATAAGCACTGGTTCTGAAAATTTCTGCCATTTAAGGCATCGTTATGGCCACCAAATTAATCAGAGAATTAAATTTCAAGATAATTATGAATAAATCTTGGTTTCAGTTTAGGAAAACTTCTCGGAAAATAAAAAAAGATATAGTAGCATACAGGGACAAGGTCGACCTCGGGTTGCGTCATCAAACATAATTGAGGAATGTCAACGTGTTGAAATTTTTGTTTTAAAAACAAAACAATTTCTTAACAGAATACGAACTTTGATTTCTTGTTTGTTAGTTCGCTGTATTACTCCCAACACCATTGCTTAGTTATTTTATTCTGCGCCAAATAATAGTTGCTTTCTGTGTGTGAAAAAAACAGTTCGTATAAAATGTGCAAATAAAAAAGCAGAATTCAAAAAATTCATTATAGGTGTACATAAAAGTAATACAGACGGTATATAGTAGTCATTGAAACGTAAGTGATTATATAAGTACAGGTTATTACTGAGTTTTTGCTGGAAAATAATTAAAACTATCAGAATTCGGTTAAATACAATACATTCGTTGTCAAAAATGTACAACTTTGAGGTTTTTATAACTGATTTGAAGACATCATAAAGTGCAGCAACGTTAACAACAATATTTTTCAAATAGCAACTCGATTACTTTGTTACTTTAATTTTCCTTCTTTTTTTTGTACTTTTCACACAATAACTTAAATAGAGAAAACAAAAAAAAAATCACAATAAATCGCCTGATAGTGGTGGGTTCATATTGCGTTCAACTATTTTTATATTAGTATGTGGTATTTGAGCGAGTGTGTGAGTTTTTGTCATTACGACTGCTCGAAGACTCTGCTGGTTCTGAGCAACAATTGCTGTCGTTTTGTTTTTCATATTTTTAACTTTATATTTAGGGAGGGAAAACGAAAAAGTTCATCCAGCTATTATGATTTCCTGTTACTAAAACACGATGCGTCACTTTGACTGACGTAATTTAGACAGCTGTCAAATGTCGTTAATGTTTACTTTTATTCAAACGATAGTCTTTATACATTAAAAAAACGAAATTTACAAAACACTCTGTCATTAAAATTTTGTATGCATATATACTTCACTTAACATTGTCATTAGACATCGGTAGCAGCTAAAACAACAAGTGAGTTTTTCTTTTTTTTGCTGTCAGTATTTTCACTTACAAAGTGTTGGCAACACTTGACATTTGACAGAGCTTTTATTTATTGTAAAATTTGTAAATCATCCTTTCAAGAGGTTATCAACTCTACAATGTAAACATATGTATATGCATACCGTTTCTGTATTTACTCGTGTCTGATCCACAAAGTGACAGAAAACTTGTTAAAGAGCATGAATGAGTTGACGACGATGACGACTCTCTGCGTCTTTTTCCATTAAGGGAATACGTACGTACGCATTCATGTTATAATATGAACCGCATGTCGTCACTGTCATGGCAGCGTCTAAATGAACAAGTGCTCAGAATTATAGTTAGTGCAGATATTTAGTCAACATTTGTGGGGTTTCACTTGTAGTGTATACTTGACATTTTTAACACCTCTTCTTCGTATGTACATGAAGCATTTGTTTATTGATGTTTACTCTATGTGTTGTTGGTGTGAAATTTGTTTATTTTGTTAGGTACCCTACATAGGGCATGATTCTATCTTCTATCTTAGATAAATCTGTTCAAAGAAAATAAGGTGTTAAACGTGAAGCAGTGTTTAATTAGAACCGAACTAGAACTGAACTAGTATTGAACAAGAACTGAAGTAGAACTAAAAAAACTGAACTAGTTTTCGCCCAAAGTCCTCGTACAAACGATTATCATAAAGTGAATTATGGGCAATTGTCTGTCATTTATTAAAAATGGTAGAGTATTCCGTAAACCATTGCAAACAATCCCTTTTGAAGTATTCTTTATTTATATATTTAACTTTTTTCGTTACTTTTATCACAATCAGCAGCAGGAGAAAGTTTTTTCTCTTTTATATTTTCTATAGATACTTTGTATATTTTTGTTCAGTTTCATTTCGATGGGGTACATGCACTTGTCTCAAGTATACGATTGTGCTTTGAATACGGAAACAATACTCTCATAAAAATTACACTTTGTAACTTATTTTTGTTGATGGTACTCGCGTCGGTTCCCCAACAATGGGAGAGTAAAATTTCAATATATCCATGTATTTTTTACGTGTCGATTATTCGTATACCAACTATTAACTTTTTTTCAAAATATGTATGTTTGTTTTATTCAACATACCCGTACATTGAAATAACTTTTTTATGGTGGCAACAAAGATTCATGTAGATTTCATGTTTCTCTTGGGTGTTGTTTGATATATTTGTGTTTTGGTTTTTCTGAAATCTTCATAAAATTCTACAGATTTACAATATGGTGACCCCTGACAGGTTAAATTTGTTGGTTCAGTGTTCTCACTGACACATTAAGGGTTAGAAGTCATTTTTTATGAATAATTTGTGGGATTTTTTTAATACATATCCATATAAGCGAAATGCATATGCATGTGAAAATATTTTATCAAGGATTAATTTTTTTACTTTTGCTTTAAAATGGAGCCTTTTCAGCAATTATGTCGGCCTGTACGAGTTGTATAAGTATATGGTCTTGTGGGAATGAAATAACCTTTTTATAAATAAAAAACAAATAATCTTAAAAATGCTAACTGTAAATCTTCTCAAAAAAAGACGCCAAAAATAATTTATTTTGGCAAATCTGAAATTTTTTAAGTTCTATCACGATATTAATTCTTAACTATTGCTTTAAAAAGTTTTATTTTCCTAAATTTAGCCATGGTCTTATTCTAAATTAATATTTTTTAAGATTTCGTTATTAAATCTTTTTTATAATAGACCTTATTTAAAAAAATTACAATTAAAGGTAGTTATTATTACAATAAATACCATTTATTGCCCCTTTAAGCAAAGCAAACATAAACAATAGCAAAAGTTTTTCTGTCCCCTTGGATTTCTCTAAAAAAAATTTAGTTAAAAACTTTTGTTATCTAAACAATAAATGTTGTATGCATTTCCCCTAGCAAAGAAAAATATAAAACTTTGTTAAATTCTCCTATTTAAGAGCAAAAATAATGTTTAAATAAAAATTGAAAAAAAAACTGAAAATATTACAGCATCATTTTCATTTTTATTGCATTATTTTTCTCTTTTTTTTCTTTGAAAGTTAAAGTAAAAAAAACAAAATTCCCCTAGAAAAATGTGCAGTTAAAAAATTACAGCACAATAATACGTTTAATGTAGTAACGAAGACAAAAAAATAATTTTACCCCACTTTTAGGTTTCTTATTTTTGTACTTTTCTTGTATCCCCAACAGTAGGTTCCCCTATAATCCAAAAAAATAAATAATTACGACACACAAAAACAACAAAAATTGTATTGAGCAGGTCCCTCTACGTGATTTTATTAAACAGGCGCTCAGACAACAGCAGTTAGTGGTTCAAAGAAATGTTGGTTGGAAACAAATCCCCTACAATTTATAGAAATGTAAAAAAGAAAAAACAATAATAAAAACCAACACTCATTATATGCATATACTGATATGTATGTATTAAAAGTGTATATTAGGGTGGTCCCTATTAGGATTTTCCAAAATAAATATATAAATTTGATGTATTTACAAAATTCCCCAAACTTTACGGCAAATTACAAAAATACATAGCAAACATTGGGCAATTTATAAAAATTTTGAATAGAAATTGCAATTTTTAACATAACAGTATCGGAAGTCTGGTAAAGATTTCGATAAAAGATATAGTCATGGCCGTTTGCCTGTATGTCTCATAGAAAAGGCATTCGACTGCTCAACATACCAAAAAAACTGATATAAAAACTACAACTTTATAAATTTTGCCATTCCTGTATTGTAAGCATGCTTAGGTCCACATGGAAATAGCTAATGGTCGAAAATTATTTTATATTCCTGGATTTGTAATAAACTTTATAAATTATTTAATTCTTTATCACATAATATCTAAAAACGTACCCAAATATCTGTACTACACTAATACGTATACATTTTAATTATTAAGAGATTTAAAGAGCCAATTTTTAGGGCGAACTGAAATTGATAAAAACAAAAGTGTATTTGTATGTGAATTTCATTATTGTTTTACTCAATATTTAATTGCAGTTTTGCAGTTGTTATTGTGTCTCTCTGAATTTTCTTTAATTGTTGATCTTTGTGCAAGTCGTGTGCTTAGATAAGGTTCGGCATTAAAAACGTTAACACGGGCTTCGATTTATTGCAATCTGAAAAAAAAAACTTAAAAATTTCAAATATTGGGGACAAGTTTAGATAACATGGACTATTTCAACCACTTATGTGCATGGACTTTTTCAACCACTTATGTATATATCTGATCTATAGCACGATATGTCCTATTACATAAAAATGTCTGAAAGTTTTAATTTTAATATTATTTAGGGATACTAAAGAAACTTTTGACTTTCTCTGCACATTATAAATATCCAAATATATATAAAATCGGATCCACTGATTTATCTGATTTATCAATCATTAGCTAATGTGAACACTTTATTCTCGTATTTTAATATTACATAAGTTTTCATACGTTTTAGTTACTTAAAAGGCCAAAAACAAACATTTGCTACCATAATTGGTAGTACAGGAAATTGTAAAAAAAAATATTCATTACACAAATACTTTATTCACACATAAGTGGCTACATTCTATATGGCTAATTTCAATTTAGAGCTTAAACAAAATTTTAGATATAAATTTCTATATAATTATAAAACTTTATTATCAATTCTTCACATAAAATAGTAAAAATTACAAGACATGTCTTGAAATTGAAACAATAATAAAATTTTACTGAATATTTAAGTTTAATCATTACATTAATTTACATTTTGTTGCCATTTAGGTTATTGATAGTATTTAAAAAAAAAATAAATAATTGACATAAATTTAATAAATAGCTAAACAATAGCTACATACTTTTAAAAATACGATTGTGAATCATTTGTTAATAAGTTTACTATATTTTTCGATGACACTTTTGTTAAAGACCAATAATAATGACTAAAATAGTTAAATAAAGAGATGAGCACGTGTGTTTATGTTAAACATACAATGAAATCGTAATAGGTGCAATATTTCCATATACATGGACTATACTGATTATTGAGTTTTTAAAAACATTAAAATATTGATGAAGAAACTGGATCATTATAAAGTTATATCTCTTAGCCTTCGTCGTATGAACTATACACTGAGAAAGCTAAAATTTCAATAAATATTTCTTGTTGAAATATATATTTGGTATTGAAAATAAAGCTAACAATCAATATATACCCAGCAATAACTAAATAATGAGTAGTACTTCCATAATCACTTACTTTTCAATGACTTCTTCATACCATCTGCATAACTTTGCAGTACTCTAGTAATGACTTTCTTTTAATCTGATATAGAAGTACTTTAATTTTCGGATCTGCCATTTTTCACATTTTATTGAATTCCGAGTTAAAAATTGTGTTTTAGAAAAAAGAAAACAAAATAAAAAAGTGAGTAAAACATTCATATAAAAAAACTGTCTCTATTTAATTATTTAATAAAAACAAAACAACTTACTTAAAAACTTCATTGTAAGCAAAATTTCAAGTATGTATTTCTTTGACTTCCTCTTTATAAGCAGGCTTAGGAGTACTTGCCTCCAATGCCATCATCGCGTTAAAATAATGTTTTAAAATGCCAAAAAGTAGTTGAAAGAGGTTTTATTAGCATTTTAACTCATTACATTTCAATGTTTTTTCTGGGTATGTTCGCTGTTCAAGATACATAAATCGAATACAATGAGGGAGGTAGCTTTGAAATGAAAATAATATTAATATATTCTTTATTGACATTAATTGCAATATTAAGGATACAAAAGGTTCATTTAACAAATATAATACCTGCTTTGTGAGTACACTCACCAATTTTTCTCTTGTCCTTATTGCAACATCTTTCTGGAACACTACTCTCTTATTCCTTTTAATACCATCTAGTAATTTTTTCTAAAAATATAGGCCATTATTTTGGAATCATTTTGAAAACAAAGTCATTCAACAGTTTAATGACAAAAAGGGGTTCAATGAGAAAAACTTTACTAACATGACCTTTTTATGTTAAAGGGGGTTTTATTAAGAACGATGCATTTTTTGTTATTGGTAGAAAAAAAGTTAGTTCACTTGACTTGACATGTAATTACCCATTTAAATAAAGTAAAATAAAATAATAAATAAAAAACTTCCGTTTCTACTCAGATACACAAAACTAAATATATGTGACGGTTTTTTAAATAATCTGTAGAAATTCAGATTAGTTCATACAGTGAAAAATGTGATGAACACGTTAGTATAATATCATAAGGAGCTCATATATTGCCGATTATTCAAAAGTAAAAATAATTAAAGTATTATAATATATAATTATTTATTTTTAAAAGTTATCTTAACAATTTTAAACTGTAACAAGTAATATTAAAATGTATTGCATATTTTAGGGCGGAATGTATACATTAGATCATTAAGATTTTAATGCCTTTTAAGTCAATCCAATTAGAATTTTTCCCATATAAACAAAAAAAGCCCACTATCAATGAATGCAATATTATGTATTTATTTTTATAAGTTGCAACTAATTGAAACACTTTCATTGTGTAAATATGACGGTCTAATTAAAATAAAAATAAAACCTACAAATATTTACAAAGCTTCAACAAACTTAAGTTACTTCATTTAAAACAAAAAAATACAAACAACCTTAATTGTTAATATGCTAAACATTCAAAAGCAGACATTTTACGAATCAACATTTTCTTTCAATTGCATTTAAATTAACTGAACTGAATGTGATGTAAAATGAAAATAAATTAACGAAAAATACTGCAATGAAATAAATATTTGTAAAATATTTTTCAACAATAAAGAAGTGAAAAAAAGAAAACATAAAAATTACACAATTAACTAGCAGTCATGTAAAAAAAAAACAGAAACAATAACAACAAATATTGCATATTAAATGAATAAGTAAGTAGTATTATTAATGAAATAAATACTAAAATATAAATAGAAAATAAATGTGTGTTTAAATGAACAAATTATTAAGCCACACGGAGAGGCAGACAGACAAATAAACGCAGACGTGCAGATATACACGACGGGTACATAAAATGTAATTTAAAAAATTTTAACAAAAAGTACTTTTTTCGCTTAAAAGCTACCAAAGTTAGGGGACGTACAAGAAATTCATAATTTTTTAGGTTATAAAGACAAAAGATCTTACGATTACGACAACTTCAACAGTCCTTAGAACTTTAGAGAAATTATAAAGTGTTGAAAAAGCTGTTTGTTTCTTAAAAATGTTAATCTTTTAAAGATATTGAAATGATTATTGGACATTATTGAAATGTACCATTAAATGTACATTTGTAACAGATTTTGTATCTCAGAAAGTTATCAATCGTTCGTACAGACAAATTTAGATTTGTAAGTCTTTACTCATACATATGTACATACTAATGAAATTTAAAACACAACAACACCTGTGCCGCTGTTGTTGTCGTTGTTACATCTCACTTCAAAAGAAACGTTTTAAATTTCAACAAATAGGAATGTGTAGTCGGTTATTGGCGACCATATAATTCCCCTACATTTTGAATTTTATCTTATGTGCTTTCAAATGTTTTCTTATGTACTTTCAAGTATTTAAGATTTGCATCTGATTATACAAGAACACCATTCTAATGACAGTGATGATATTGGAGGCAAGTTCTTCTACGCACGCTTACAAATAGGAAGATAAAGAATTACTTGAAATTTTGCTTACAAAGAAATTGTTGAGTAAGTTTGTTTACGATAAAAGAGAGCCAGTGAGAATAAGAACCGGGGACATCGGTTTGCAGTGAGTAAAACATTAATCACTGCAACACTGATTAGCTATTTTTTGTGCGTCAAATTATGGTTTTCATATATAAATTTAATTGTTAACTAGTAATCAAGTAAAATGACAATGCCGAATATAAAGTACTTCTATATCAGATTAAATGAAAGTCATTAGTAGTGTACTACAAAGTAATGCAGACGGTAAGTAGTAGTTATTGAAAAGTAAGTTGCGCCGAGTTTTTGCTGGGAAAACTAAATTTGATTAAATATTTATTTAATTAATTCTAAAATTATTAGTTAAAAAGTGAATTAGAAAATTTTTCTAGAAATATTCGATTGCAGGTGTAGCATAAATGGGTTAATAATTATGGACTGATTTTGATGGGGTATTTTTTATACCAAATCGAATATTTAAAATTGAGATCTTATTTAGCGCTCAATGTTCAGAAAGCAACTTTAATCCGATTTTGAAATTTTAAAAATTGTTGTTGTGTTAATATTTTCACTGTTACAAATATCATCAAAAATGCATAAGCACACTATGGAGTTGTAGGGTAAGTAATTCAACCAAAGAAAGTGAGAAAAAACACTTAATGCAAAAAAATCATTAATTTTTGCTTAAACGACAAAAAAAAACAAAAAAGATTTTAATGATTTTTGACAAACTAATTCATTTGTGTTTTTTTTTTGCATTTTAACTCGTAACAAATTCCAGTTAAACACTTAAGATTTTGTAAAATAATTTAATGCGCTTATGGATATTGAAATAAAAATGTTAATGCATATGTAAAGGCAGCTTAGGGGGGAAAGGTTTAAAAATATTTTTGTAAATTTGTAAGTTTTATATAATAAAATATAGAAATTTATTGGCTTTCAGAAAGTTATTTTGAAAAAATACGACAAAAACTTACATTGTTGGATTTGTATCTAAAGCATAAAATGACTTTCTTATTAGCGTAAATAACTGCTTACTTGTCAACGACAATGATGTTGATGCTGCTGTGAGGGTTTTTTAGGCAAAATAAAATAGTTAAAGCTTAAAATAATAAGAAAAATTTCACTTATTTGCTATATTTTATCTATTCACTGTCTTTCGCAAACAAGACTGAGCATAAAGAAAAATCCACAAATTTTTATTTAATATTTTAACATGTATAGTAAAATTTCGTAAAATTTTATTTTCAATTAAAATTTTTAATAACTTTAACATTTCAACAATCGACAATCATTTCTCTGCCCCATGCCACTGCTCGTATGCGGGAATTCAATTGCAAATGAGATTTTATTGCAATAAAAAACACGATGGTCAGTTTTGATAAAAACTAAAGAGAAATAAAATAAATTTTTAAATAAACGAAACACAGTAGTTGTGAAGTGTTTGTAGTAGCAATCGGTCAATTGAATATTAAACAATAAGCAAAAAAAAAAAAAGTTATTCAAACAAATACAAAACGTACATAGTGCAGCAATGCGAAAACATGTATTTTTATTTTGTTCAGACGTCAATATAAAATGTCAGGGTTTCTCAAACATTTTAAAAAAATTTTATTTTCTATTTTTTTTTTTTTAAATTTTAATTAGAAAAATCTATTTTCCGTTTTCAATAAATCAAACTTCATTTATATAATTTAAATTTTTATTGTTTATTTTTACTACAATAAAACATTTTTTACTTTTTAATTTCCACTTTATTAATTATAATTATTAATTCTTAATAAATTGTTTTTATTTTCTCATCTTTGTTTTTAGTCTAAATATCTTTTTTCTTTTTAATTTGTTATAAACTATTTAAAATATCAATAACATCTATGTAAATAAATTTGAAGAAATTCATATTTTTTGATTTAAATATATATATATATTTTTTTAATATAATTTCTGTCTCTGTTTATTATGTTGTTTTTCATTAAATATTAATAATTTCTTTGATCTCTGACTACCCGGTTTAACTAAAAACTAAATTACTTTTAAAGATTAAGAAACAAAATTAACAAACATTTTTTTTAAAACAAAAAGTGGTTATAAGTTTTTGTTTTTTTTAGTTTTTTTAATAATTAAAATATTTATTTATTTTTTGTTTATATCATTGTTTTTTATATATGTTTTATAAATAGTATTTCTTTTCTTTCTTTTATATATAGATTCATTTTTTTATTTATAATAATTACAAAATTTTTACAAGTACGGGATTTATTTTTTTAGTTGGAATTAAATGAGTTTTACAAAACGAAGATTTTATATAAAAAAATATTAAAAATACATATAATATTCCAGTAAAGACACAGACCTTTTAAAGATATTGAAGTATATACTTAAACTTTATATGTTGCTGCAGCATTTCGATTTCTAAACTTCTAAAACGTTTCATTTATTGAAAGTTGAAATACTTTTTCTTCAGTTAATTTTCATTCTAGGACCGATGGGTACCACTGATCTTTACATAATAATTCAAGTATAGTTTGAAATTCCAATTTAGTGATAGCAGTCCGATTCAAAATGAGGATTTTAGATCGTCAACGATCCGAATAAGAACTGTCTTTATACGACTAAACATATGCCTTTGGTTATAATGTGCTTATGATCGTTGATTCGATTTTTAAAGAATAGTTTGCATTTAAGTTATTAAGGTGGTAAACGATCCGAATAGTTTTTATATGACTGAACATTTGCGTTTGGGAATATAGTGTCTCGAAAAAGGGCTTATGATCGAATAAGTTACACTTAAGTTATTGAAATCCGATTTAAAATGAGGATTTCATGTCATTAACGATCCGAATAAGGACTTTCTTTATACGTCCGAACATTTGCGTTTAGTTAGAAGATATTTAAAAAGGGTTAATAATCGCTGATTTCATTTTTAAAGAATATTTTGCGATAGTTCGATTTTTAAGAAGAGTTTAGTTATTACTCGAGTAATTCAAAACAAGGTTATCAGGCCGATAACGATCCGAATAAAAATAGTCCTTATACTACATCTGCTTTTGGATTCAAAATTTAATACATTAAGAGTATGGGTACTAGAAACAGAAACGTGTTACAATTTAATTCCAATAATTGTATTCTAGTAATGACAACAAATCTTATTTATCATTATTTACTAGCAGACTTACGTCATCTTCTGGACTTTTAATATCAAGTGGTAATGACTTCAAATTGTCTTTTTCAGGTTGTGTCATAATTAAAAAATAATAAATTGTTTTCTGTTTTTTTTTAAACTAAGTGTATTTTTTCTTTAAATGACAATTATTAATAGTTTTTTTGTTTTTAACTTAAAAACAAACCAAAAGAATATTTAAAAAATTAATTAACACACGCATACATATAAATTAAACTAATAAAAATAATAAAAAGAATTATAACTATAATAATGATAATAATAAAAATAAATTGTACATATTTCTGTTGTTGTTGTTTAATTAACATTTAAATAAACAAGAAACTAAAAAACCTTATTCCTCATTCTTAAGAGGAATATTATTAGAAATATTCTCAATAGTAAATAAAATACAAAATGATCATAATATTAATTAGTCAAATCAAATAGATTAATTAAATATAATTTCGAGTTAAATTCTTAGAGTTTTAAAGTTATTGTTTTTGTTGGTTGATTGATTATTATTTAATGTTTCTTAAACTTATTTCAATTCAGTTCTTTGTCCCGCTCTTAATTTTGCTCTCGCATTTAAATATTCAGGATTCACGTATTGTTTATCGTCATCATTCTCAGATTCGGATTGTAGGCGGGCACGTTCATACTTTTGAGCTCTTTCCATTATCACACGATTCAGTTCGCTTTTAAGGCCAAAGGTGGGTGAGTGTTGAGTCTGTTGTGGATTATTATCCTGCTGATGTTGCTGTTGTTTTTCTCTTTGTTTTTCGTAGGCTTTTTGCAATTCTGTTTTCTGATTTAGAACGCTAATGCCCCTGAAAAGTTGAGGGAGAGAAAAGGAGAAAATTAGTAGTCAAATAAATGTAATTGTAATAATTATATTTTGATTCATATACATATGTTGTTGAAATTTTAATTTTAAGATACAATTTTGTTTATGCCAACAATGTTTGGTAAATAGCAACAAGTGCTTTATTTATATTAATATTGAATATGTTTAAATAAACTTGAATATTTAAACATTAAGTTAATTAATATTTTTTCAAAATAACTATTTAATGAGCACACAAAATATTAAATATCTTAATGAACACAATTTAGTTTACATTTGTTTTTTTTTTTTTGTTTAATTGTCTCTATTATTTTGCTTTAAGTATTTGCATTTAAAAAAAATATTTACATTTTTGTATTAAATTTTAATTCTCGATGCAACTGTTTACGATCGGTTGACTGTAGACATGGATTTATCAATTTCTTTGGTAAAATCAAACCGTTCGCATCTGTTTGTACTCCCGGCGGTGGTGGTGGTGGCGTTGGCATCATCATTGTTGTTGCTTTTATTTGACAACCGTTCTCTAGCTCGTTCGTATCAATTCTACTTTGACTGGCAAAGTTCTGTGCGGCCAAACCTTCTTCTCCACTGTCTGTTCTCAGCTCACAATCTGTAAAAAAATAAAGAGAACAAAAATTTTGAAAAAAATTAACAACTACAAAAATAATAATAACAATAACAAAAAATAAAACAGATTTTTTTTAAATCAGCTACCAATATGACAAATGATTTTAAAAACTTTGTTGAGTTGATCGTTCTTTTCTTACGATGTTTTGTTTTCAAATTTCACAAAACTGTAGTTTTTGAAGAACAATAAAAGAAACAGAAAGATCAAAAGAAATTAAATTTATGGCATTTTAAATAGAAAAACAAAAAAATTGACAAGAATCTAAAGAAGTGTAAAATTTTGTTATAAATCAATGAACTTTTATTATTTGTAGAGATCGTTGTAGTTTTTTTTCAGCTCCACGTATTGATTTCAAATGAATGATTTTTCAGTTATTGCTTGAATGTAGCTAGAGAGTGAGTTTAAATAATGGGTTTTGAAATTTAAATTGATTTTTTAGTTCATTCATTGTCATTATGCCTAAAGGTTATAAACTTTGTTTTAGGAGAAATTGAGGTCTTACCGCAACATCATCAATTAAATATAATTTCAGCAATAGTTTATATGATACAAATTACCAGTTTAGTCTATTGTAATAATTAGCCCTTATATTATTTATGAGTAAATGAAGAAATAATAACATCTTCATTTTAACTCATTTAAATTCATTTAAAATAAATGAGATGTATAGTGTGTTAAACAAAAGTACCTTAAAAGTAGCTGTTGATGTTTTTCCCCCCAAATTGCATTTAATTAGTCTTAATTGTTAAATGCATTCTTGAATTTAAGAAAACAAAAATTAAATTTATATACGGGTGCTTTAATTAAGTCCCCTTTTAAAATATTCATTACGACAATTACAGCTCATTACGAATGTAGTGAAAAAATATGTAAGAGACTGTTTGTAAATTTATTACAATAAAATTAAAGTCGTAATATAGAGAAAAACATAAATTAAACATTTTGGAATTTTTTTTTTTATTCAATTTTGTTTCATTATAAAATTTGGGGATTTTTTTTATTAATAAACTTATGTACATATTAGAAAAATTAATTTTCTAAATTAAAGTTAAACTTTTAGAAGAATACACATAGGCCTCTATCGGCCCTATAGTGCACTCATTAACCAGTGCCTTAGATAGGAATCGAAACCATTATCTCCAGTCTACCATTTTCAGACTTTTCAGTCGAAATTTGTTTTCTTATTAAATAAACTCTGGATAAAATTTAATCGATTGTATTGAGCAATAGTGCATTATGTTACCTTAAAAAGCATTGCTACATCTTACCTACGTATATCTTAAAATCGCTTTGCGACCCATAGTGTAATGTTCTAATATCTATAAAAAAGTTCCGATACGGTTTGCAAATTTCACTACTAAAAAAAACAAATCGCTGTACAATACTTCGTTTGGCCTTTTAATATCTAATATCTCGTTTGGCCTCTAAAATTAAGCATTCGGCAAACTTTTAATTATTCACTTAAAATATTGGAAAAGTCATCCATCTCAAAAAACAACACCACATAGATGTTGGAATGTCAAATTTCTCTTTTACGATCTCTTTTATTTCGCATTAGGTGCAAAATCATTTAAAACTTTGATATACAAACATAGCATATGAATAACATAAGCTTTTAACAAAAACTATATTTACTTAATTTTTAAACTTCTCTTTTGAACTAACGCTACTGCAATACGTATAGATCTATATCATGATATTAATTTTCATTTATTTGTTAACATCTCATCCACTGTCAATTGATTTCCATGTTAGGGTGTCATGCCATGTCCAAAGATTGAAATCTTAATTAATAATAAACATTATCATTAAAATCTTTTTCTTCTTCACGATCATTCTTTCATTCATGTGTTTTGTTTGCTGCTGCTGCGGTTGTAGATATCGCTGTCATTAAATGAATGTGAATTTAATGTGAATACAGTAGCCAGATAGCTAGCTAATGGAGCAATTGTAACAACAGGAACAGACAGCTGCTGTCTCCTTTGCTAACTCAGCAACTTTAAATGTAGCAACAGCAACTTTTTTTCAAAAGAAAAATATTCTTCAAAAACACAATTTTTTTTAACATATAAAAGGAAAAATTTAAGCAATTTATGTAACAACTGTCAATAACTTTAGCATTCTAAAGTACAGATTTACATGAAACCCAATGATTAGGAAGTGTTTACATATATTTTAAAAACATCGTGATTATGACTATTCCTTTAGAAAATTCATTTAAACTCCTGTTAAAATTTTGTGTAAAGAATTGTGAATAAGAGGAGAAGTTGTTTATTTGTATTGTAGTTTGTTATTTATGCAGAAGAAAGTATTTTTTTGAGTTGTCAGTTTTGTATGTAAAAAACAACATATTTTCAATTGTTGGTTGTTAGATGTTGTCTTTTATGTATGTATTGTTTCTGGCTTAATAACTTCAAGAATGTTTTGTAGTTTTTTTTAGTTGTCGTCGTTTTGTTTGTTTACAAGAGGTTATTATGTCAATTTTATCAGGGGTATTTAAGAAAATTTTATATGTATTTCTTGTTGTTCATTCATGTTTTTTAGTTGTTGGTGCTGGCTGGCTGGCTGCTACTGTTGGAGGCATTAAGAAATAGTATTGAAAAGAGAAAAATCACTTTCTTCTTTAGTTGTCATTATGCTTTTTTTGTTGCTGAACTTTTTTTTAGTTTTTTGTGTTTCGTTGAATTTTTTTCATATTGTTGTTGTTTTTTGTTATTTATGGGTTTTTTGTGTATTTTGTTTGTTAATTCAAAACATTTGTAAATACTTTCGAGTTTCGACTATGTTGTATTCAAAAGTATAATTTTTGCTAAATTGTCATATTAACCCCAATCCTATGGCTTAAGTCTTTAACTTATGAACGAAACAAATAACTTTACATTACACGGGTGTTTTCTTTTTTTACTTCTTAACACTATTTTGTTTTTTTAGTTGTTGCTTTAGACTTTAAGACGACTTGTCAGTAATTTGCTGTAGTATTCTTGTTTATAATTTAAGTAATAGTTGGTTAAAGGCAATTAAATTTGTGTTTTATTTCGTAAAATGTTTAATCCAATTCTTTCAGTTATTAAAAGTAAAATTTGTCACTTTGTACATTCGGAAGGTCTCTTACATATATGGGTTCTACTAAAACTGGATATGGCAAATATTGCATAAAAGTACGTTCTTCCTTTAAATTTTATTTGTGGCCTCGATTTTAACAATATAATTCTAAGGATTAGCTTAAAAGTGATCGCTCGAAATCTGGTTACTCAGCAGTTAATGTTGAGAATAATGTTTACTGGTGGAAAAATGTCTTTAAGCGAGTCTTTTAAAACAAACATTAAATATTATGTTGCCTCAACAAGTATACGAAATGATTTTAGTAGCTCAGTCTCTTTCTGGTGGGTTCAACTAAAGCAATTTTTGTCAAAAATAATGTTTAATCAAAAAACTGACTTTTGAAATAAACAGTGGTTTAAAGTACATTGTATCAATTTCATTTTCGACGACTGTTCTTTTAGTTATCAAGGCAATGAAAATTTTATAAAATTATGAAGTATATGATAGTTACAGGTGAAAGATGTTTGTTTATACTAATCGATTTAAAAAAATATATATATTATGCAGAAAGTAAGGTCTGTAACATCATTGCATTAGTTTAATCAATGCAACAAATACAACAAATTACGACTTCAACCTCTTCCTGTTGTTGGGCTGACCACAAAAACAACAAGAAGCAGGAAAGCATTTGCCTTGAATCACATGTAAAACTATAACTCGTTTAAAATCTAATTTGCAGGGGGTTACGCTGTAATTCGATTCGAAAGGAAGTACGTTCGAATCAGTTAAAATATATTTCGCATGTAAATTACGTGATCATTTTAAAAAATGTTATAAAGCTTATTTACAGTTGTAATTTTTAAATTTTAATTAAATTTATTTCTAATTTCACACTTACTTTCAAACATTTTAATACGATTCCTAATGTCCGTTGAAATACTGGAACGATTCATAATTATTTGAGTTGATTTTAAATTATATTTTTAATTATTTTTACAAGTGATTTTTCTCTATAGCCTTTTTATCTCAATTGAAAATCAACTTAATTGAAAATCAGTTACAAAAATTAAAACACAAATGGAAACAAATCAATATAGAAAAACAAGGCAACACAATCTAGACAATGAACAAAAAGATCTAAATTAAATAGTTGTTTTGTTTGTTTTTTTTTTGTGATTGTTCAACGATGTGGCCACTTTCAATAAATTACAAACACTAAATTAAATACTCTTGTAACACATTTTTAATTCAATTTGGAAAATTCAACTGCTACAACAATAACAAGAACAGCTAAAACAAACAACGTAATTTTTTATTACAAGATTGTTTCGTGTCCGAAAATAAAACAAAAAAAAAAAATAAATAAAAATAACTAAAATCAATTGCAGAATAAAAACGCCTGAGAATACACTTTGCAACTTAAAAATGTGTTATTGCTCAGTTTATTTTTCTTCTTATTGTTGCAGCAATTGTTGTTGCTGCTGTTGTTCTGTTTTTAATGCATGTTTTTGTCTATATTTTTTTTTGTTAATAGATTTTTTATATTTCCTTTTAAAGCACACGTCGCGTCACACGTTTTGTAACAACAAAATCTCGATTTTTTATTTACGAAATTTTTTAAATTGTAGTTGTACTTCACGGATGCCAAATATGTGAACTTACACACATGTGTTTTCCAAAACAACTAGATTCTGTTGGAGAAAAAACACAAACACACAGATAAAAAAACAGCTACAACGACAACATCCACAGAACAGAAACAACTGAAATGTTCAGATATTTTGTGTAAATGTAGTGCAAAATGCAACAAAAACAACAATGCCTATGACCAAATATGCAGGCGGCATGCGCCAGGTAATACCAAAAATAACAGATTGCAACAACAATGACAACAACACCAGCAGCAGCAACACTTTTTCAACTGAAATATCCAGTCTTTGACAACCAGTCTCCTCTCAGTTATTTTCTATTGAAATACCAGAGAAAAATTCATGTAAATTTTTGGTACTTTTTTTACAACAGAATCCTTTAAATAAATATGCTACAACATTAAAAGCTTCACTGGAATTTGTTAAAAAATTTGAATAATGTGCCAAACATACTTTAGCAATTTCGTTATGAAATTTAATTAAAAGAAAAAATGCCTCATTTTTATCAATAGTATTCGAGTGAATTGCTATTCAGTGGAAAAAATTAACATAGCTCAAAATAATTAAGATAAAAAAAGAAAATCAACTTCATTTCAAGATGAATTCTACTTTACTAAAGCCTATTTGCCAGCTAAATATTGCCAACAAATCTAAATTTTTATATACACAAATCATGATACTTTTCCCTTTCATTTTAACAAAAAATAAAAACTTCTTTTAAAAATTATTAAATTTGTACTTTTGTAAAAAATAGTACCTTTTCATATGCTATAGTTCAAGGTACCTTTTTTTTTGTTTTATTTTACACAAACCCATTTGCAAACTAAATGCAACCAAATAAGTGAGAAATCAATAAATTGTTGGCAATAAAAACCAGAACAGAACAACAGCAAAATACAAAAAATACATAATACAAGGAAAACCAAACTAACTCATTCCAAAACAACAACAAAAATACAGCAAAAAAGTCTACAAGTGTACAAGGTAATACTACCTTCAACACCACAACCACCAACACCGCCACCTAGATTCTTACCACTTGAATACACACAATTTCCTTAGATTTGATAATGTTGCACATTCTTACATTTACAGAAAAAAAAGCAAAAATAGTTGGAGGCCCCTTAGCCCCCGCTTTTAGGTGTTCTACATGTATTGCCGTTTTTGTTTTTAGCATTTCCTTTTAGTATAGCAAAAATTACATAAAAAAAGATTTTGCCTACAAATGTGGGTGTTGCATGTTATGCAAAAAATAATACAACAATAACAAAAACACCTACAAATATAGAGGAAACAGCAATACAACAAGACAACAACAACAACAAAAAGTTGCACTTCCAAAGCAGCAAAACTAAAATAATCGTTGATGACCTACATTTTGTCTAACCGACATAATCGGTTAATCTTTTTCCTATACTCACTCATTCACTCACTCACTCGGGGTATAAATGATACTCAAGTCGAGAATGCTCTATTATTGTGCCCACAATACAACAGCACTACTACTACCCCCACCTAAAAGATATATACATATACTCTCACACACTTACATATATACCCATGTTTTATACTTTTTTGTTGTTTTATCAGCTTGTTTTTAGTATAATTTCCTTTCTTTATGAATGAATGGATTTTCACTTTCATTTTCCTTGCTGACCCTGTGGGAAATGCTCGAGTTAGTGGCAAATTGCAGAAGGAAATTAAGCACAATTACAATGCTTGAGTTGTTGCCTTGATTAAATTATCTAATTATAATAAAGTTAAAAAGTCTAAAAATACGTTGATTGATTTTTTTACTTCCAATAACAAAACTTTAGAGTGAAAAATTCTTAATGCATTAAATCCTTTAACTTGTAACAGGCAATTATGCATATTTTCAGTGAAATATGAAATTCTAGTTAAAAATGGACTTTTAGTAAAAATTTGTATGAAAAATTAGTATAATTTTCTACGTGGAATATAACATTTATAAATTAAGAATAATATACACTTGTACCCGACAGTTTAAATATAATATCTATTAAGAAAATTTCGATTTCGAAACTGACGCCAATATCAATAAAAAACAACAAATAGCATTGCAATTTACACCCTAAAAGTTGTTATTCAAAAACTCTACAAATAGCTTAGTGACTAAACCACATCCATGACTTGCAGGGTAGTCATGTATAACTAACACATCCTTCCACACATTTACAATGTTAACGAGTTTTGTTATAAATAACCAGTCAAAGGAAGTTTAGTGCTGTATATTGTCAATGATTTCACAAGTGTTTCTCTTTTGTTTTGTTAAGTTTTTTTTCAAATTTATTGTTTAAGGAAAAACTGCATAAAATATGTGTGTATCTCTTATAACTATTTGTATATAATGTGCTTTTTTCTTCTTAGCACTTTTGTTCGCATGTTGCAAGTATGTAATTCAGTGCTGATGCAGCTACAAATTACTTTTTATAAATGTCCTTTACACGAAGGACCTTTCTCTGTAAACTGTTATAATAATAAAATGGCCAAGGCCATAATAAATTAAATTGCGCAGCTTGAAATGTAACACTTTGAAACCAATTAGTAGCTAGACAATGTACTGACTAACTTTTAAATGACATTATTTATAATTGCATATTGTGATGAAATATTTATTTCAGAGTGAATTGTCTAGAAGGAATGACAAATATCTATGAGTATAAAGCTATAGTGTGATGAGGAAATAAAGAAATTGTAATAAGTCGCATGTTAAATCGAAAATTCTTACAAAGATTGTTTTAAATTTGCATTCAGTTTATGTCATACAATTAAAGCCATTTAAAAATTATAAATTTCATCCATTATTTATTTTCACTCAATTAAACCTTAAACACAGGTGGTATATTTGAGCATTATTAAGTGCTTCAATTGTGGTCCTTCGAAATTCTCTCTATTCTCCACCAATGAGCAACACAGAATAGGCCACCAAAAAGAACTAGGACTTTTGACATTTTTGTGCAAAAGTACAGCAGCATGACCTAGAAAAACTCACAGTACAAAAACTTTACAAAATGAAAAACCTTGACCTAATTTCAATCAAATTCCTGCAGTAAACATTTTCTACGAGAAGAGCAATCCATTAGATACATAAGTAAAGCAGTAGCAACATCAAAAGAAAAAAATATATTGCAACTGAATAAGAGAAATAAAATCTATATATATATTTGCACTGCTCAACAAAGAGTAGGGCGTGTAGCGTAAAACTCTAATACAGGAGGGATACAGGAGGTTAGATGGTGGAAAACTTACTTTTTTCATCAGTTAAACTAGGTGTGAAAATTGTTTGTGTGCAATTGTTGTTGATTGAACAAAAATCATGGAAATTGGAGCCATATACAGGCAAATCATGTCATGTTGTGTAAAGATTCTGTTATCCTGGATGTTATTGGCTCCATGGCAAAATGGCTGCCATGGAAAAAAACACAATAGAAACAACAATAATGCATTAAATATTAAAATGAAAAAAAAAAGACAACACATCTAAAAGGTCAAGAGTAAATAGAATAGAAAATAAAATAAAACGCACTCAATACAAAAAGATGTTGAAAATATGCAGGAGTTATATTAAAACAGACATCCTCTTGAATATTTAAATAAAAAGTTATTTAATTCATAGAAAAAGGATTGTCTAATATCTATTGCATTTTTAACCCTTTTGCTGAAAGTAGAATTAAAAGGAATTTTAACTCTTTGATGTTTGTCTAAAAATAACAGGCGCTCAAAATTTTGCACTTGTGAAAAGGTAAAAATTTGCTGCATATGTATTTTATGAAACAGAATTTTCCACTTGAATTTTTCATTTATACAATTCTTTTTCCGGGTTAACAAAACTTCAAAGAAATTCTCTAAGATGTTTTTGTTTTTGTCGTCATATGTATGGAATCTCTGTCGGTTAGCTGCGTGACCTGACCTTAAATTTGTCTCCTGTTATATTTGCTGTTATCCTATTTAAGAAATGCCAAAATTGGGGTTGAAAATATATGGAAGCTAAAAAAATAATTTTCTTTGACGCTATAGGACAAAAAAAGCTTTATAAAAGTTTATTAACTATTTAGGGAAGGTTTTTGTTGCAACGAAGCTTGTAACAATAGGGGTTGTCTGCTTAAAGGGAGATTTGAAATTGAAAAGGGTCTTTTAAGGGAGTTTTCTCTGTCATCATTTTGAGGAATATAATTTTTAAAAGTGTTAACAATAATATCAGAAAAAATATCCGGTTTTATATTAACAATATCTTTAAGTAATTAAGATTTATTGAAAAAGATACTTACAATTTCTTGAATTAAAATCTGAAAATAGAAAAAGAGAAATAGAATTAATTATAATATTGACAAAAATTTACCTAAAAATTTGAGTTTTTTTTTAAACTGAAGATTTAGTTCTATGCCTGTTATTCAAGAATCTTATTTTGGATTTGTTTTTAACAAAGAACGAATTTCCGAACTAAGAGCAGTTAAATTACAACAATAGCAAGGTTGGCAAATTTAATAGGAACCAAAGTATTTCCTGTAAAGGTTTGAATACTAGTGATAATAATTTAAAACCAATAAAACGAAACCATTATGACAAACTATTTTCTCATTATGACAAACTAACTTGTCCTCAAATATGAATTCACCGTTTTGTTAAAGAGACAAAGAAAATAAACAAACAATTTCCATCCCATAGAAAGATATTTATTACATTATACAACTATAGTAAAAAATAATTATGCCATAAGACATGTCATGAAAATTAAAACAGCAAAAAATAAAACTTAAAATAAAATGGGAAAAGAAAAACTGGCAAGTCAAGCAAACATTCATAAAAATAAAATTTTACTAAAAAAAAACAAAGAAAAAAAGTACAACAAGTACGGGTATGAGCACAAAAACAAGCTACATAAAAATGTTTTGCAAATGACGACAAGCTAGTTATTGCAACATGTTGTCATCATCGTCAACATGGGCAACATCATCAGCCAACTAATGTAATGTAACAAATTCCATATGAATAAAACACAAACATTACACTCGGCTATAAACTACAAATAAAATGAACAAACATTTTAATAGAAAAACTATAAAAACCAACAATTTAATAGTAAAAATAATTAAGTGAATTGGTTGTCGGTCTCCCCAACAATTTATAATGCCACCTAGCCGGAAAATTAAATAAAAAGAGACTTAAAATAAAATGTTTCTTTCCTTTTTCTTTATATCGCAATGCACCTATAAAGGCAAACCCTATTTACAAAAGCCGGAGGCCATCAAAACTTAATGACTGTCAGTCAAATAATGCGTCATTTATACAAAATGAATACATATTCGCACAACTGCGATAAATACGCCAACAATATGCGAAATGTCTTTTTTTTTTTGTTTGTTTGTTTTTTGGGGCCAAAAAAGAAATTCTAATGAATAAATATTGCCACAAATGACAAACAGGCTGACTATTTGTCAATATTTATTTTGTATCAATTAATTGTTTGTGTTAGAGACGAATATGATGCCATCAGAAATGTTTACAATTAATAAACTCAAACCCAAAAATGTTTCTACATGACAATGTAGAATTGCTTACCAAAGGGACCAAGAGACACCTCGAACCCTCCGGCCTACTATTAGAATCTTATAATTAACCCAGGATTAGATTAAATAAAGAGCTATATTGCCAATATTACCCAGTCTATAGACTATACTATAGACTAGACTATAGACTAGACTATAGACTAGACTATAGACTAGACTATAGACTAGACTATAGACTAGACTATAGACTAGACTATAGACTAGACTATAGACTAGACTATAGACCAGACTATAGACTAGACTATAGACCAGACTATAGACTAGACTATAGACTAGACTATAGACTAGACTACAGATTAGACTAAAGACTATACTATAGACTAGACTATAGACTAGACTACAGATTAGACTAAAGACTATACTATAGACTAGACTATAGACTTTGTAGTAAACAATTGACCATTATGAAATCCGGCAAAGTAATTAGTAGATAAAAAATTATAAAAGAATATTTGTTTATAAATTCACTATGTTGAAGAAGATTCAGCAATGCCAAATATAGCACTCTTACTTGCCTTGAAATGTAATGGAATTCAACAAGAAATAAAAACAACTTAATAGAAATTTTATACACTTACTACAAAAGTCTATAACAAAGATTAACAAAAATATTGCAATTTATAAAATAATGATGAATTGCATTAAAGTGAATGCTTTAATGTCAAATGCAAGAGAAATTTATTTAAAAATTGTATGAATTTCAAGCAGGCTACATTCATTTTAATGTATCCCCTCCCAAGCCCCACGGTATTATCATGCACCCTTCTTGCAACTCTTTCTAATCTGCAATGACATCTTTAAAATATAGTTGCAGGAAATGCGTTTGTTTTTTTCTTTTTTGTTTGCATTTTTAACGCGCGCTCATCATTGAAGACATCCATCAACATTTAATCACAAGATTGTATTTTTTTGCAAAGCGGTTTGTTTGTTTTTCTTTTTATATATTCATTCGTCAACAATATCATCATTTTATTGCTGTTTTGCAGAAATTGTGAAAGAGTAACACAAGTATTTCTCCTGCTTTAGCCGGTCAACACGAGTTGATTTAAAAACACAAAAGTTGCCTTGAAAAACCTGCTGGGAATGCGTGTGCGGCAGTAGTTGCAGCAACAGCTGTCTGTTAAGCAGCCAGCAGCAACAATATATTGTATATTGCGCAATAGTTCAACGAGATAAATATAAATGTGCAACTATTTGTGGTACAATGTAATCCAATAAAAAACAAATTTATATTTACTTATATGCCACAGTAAATCTATAAGAGACATGAATTTATAAATCACTTTACAGTTTCATTATTTCAAAAAGAAAAAAAAATTTAAAAAATGAGAAGAAATTTACTAATTAGGAAAAAATACATAAAACGTGTAGTTTAGTTTTTGCCTCAATTAAGTATTAATTTTAAAATTAATTTTGTTGTGTGAAAAAAGTATTAAATTTTTAACGATGCAACTTTATTTTCTGTTGGTTTTGCAGTTATTTTGCCATATAAAATCAATCAATTTTTATTATCTATTCTTATAAACCTATTTGTTTTTAGAATTACCTATTATGTCCTTGTATTGTGCAAAAATCAGCTCAATATTTTTGTTATCTTAGGTAAAATCTTATCTGTCTGTTGCTTTCAAAAGATACTCCTTTTGTTCTATTTAGCTATTGTTTTAGTATATATAAAATATAGGATACATTTGGGATTTTAAGAATTTTCAAGAAAATTTCCATATTCCTGGATCGAAGATGTTAGGGGTTTCAAAAAAAATATATCTTCAACAAACTTACAGGCAGTCGGAAAAATATTGCCAAATCGACTTTGTTTCATATATGTATATATGAAATATTAAATTGTCACTCGGTCCATGAAAAAAATAATACGACCGATTTTACTTAACTTTCAATTAAATCTATTTAATAATTTAATAAATTGACTTTAAACACCAAAATATTTTTATGATGATTAATTAACTTCGAACTGATTAGATACGATTATTTTCTATATAAACAAATATAAAACACAACCGATATTTTCTGTAACAACTTGATCACTTTTGTTACTGTCCGAATACTCACAAAAGAAATTTCCAATACTGATTACTAGTTCGAGTGATTGGTATTTTTCGAACGTTATCAAATAATGATAATATTTTTGAATATATTTTTTTTCTTTAAATGGAGATGTGATAAACCGTTATAAATTTTTTAAATTTAAATTTGAAAGTAAAAATATTTTACTTTTCTCTTAACACCTTTTTAGATTTAAATAAAATTATAAAAGCAAAAAATATATAAAATTTTGTATTTATAGATAATGAATAATATTTAACTTTACTTTTTGGTTTTTGAATATTAAAATTATGTGTTTTTCAGCTAAAGAACTTTTTATCACAAAGATCGTTTGATGACTGAATACTACAGCGTAATTCAAATGAGCAAAATATTGCAAAATTTTGTATCTACTATTTGACAGCATGTTTTTCTTCTTCATTATAGTAGATATGTATATGTATGTTTTTTTGTTTTATCAAAAATTCAACTCTATATCCATAAAGTTTTAAAACAAACAACAGCAACAACAACAAAAAATATGTGTGTAAAACTAAACAATACGTTATTTTTAAAAAACAATTCAAATGTATACAAATGCCATTGTGCCCCATTATTATTCCATTCATATGAATTCCTTCAAATTGTTTATATTAAAAAATATATAAAATAAATAAAACAAAACAACACTTTTCACAAAATTGAATAAAAAAATCTAATAAATACATAAAAAAGATGCTGCATGAGTTTAGTTTTTGTTGATGTTAGATAATTTTAGGTTTGTAAGGTTGTTTGGATATGTGTCTGGTTTTTAGTAGTGAAGTGTATTTTTTGTTTTATTAAGTAAACAAATTTAACTAAATAATCATAATCAAAAAAATAGTTGTACACTTAACGAAATTTATAAAAATATTTACATATGTATATATATGGTCCTTCGGGAAAAATAACGCGTATTCATCCTTTAGGAAAAAATATAAATTAGTCTCAGGTTTTCGAATTTTTAAAAATTTTTATCGGCCTGTGAAATATGTATAAAATTGGGAAGTAGTTAAATAATTACATTAGTAAGTTAGTTTGAAAGGAGAGTGTGTCAGATGGGAATCGAACCCATCATCGTCGTCTACCAGACAGGAACACTAACCTAACGAAGTCGACAAATAATTGCGTAAAAATTATGTTAAAATACTAAAACTTTTCTTTAAGTGTAAAGTGTAATCTCTAATTTTTTATGATTCCAAATGTGTTTTAGTTTCATTCCATTAAGGGTCTAGTAGGGGAAGCGATAATAGTTTAAATTTTTATAAAAAAAGTACTCATTTAGTTTTCACTGCCTGAAAAAAAACAAGCACATTTTCATGATTAAATTAAATATACAATTGTTTTTTGTTGATTATTTGTTTAAAGTTTAAAGATTAATTTTATTTTATTGACCTTGAAGTAAGTTCATGAGACCGTTAATAATTGGGTTTACTTTACTTTATACTACATATTTAAATAAAAATAATTATTTTTTTTTATACAGTTCTGATAAGCAACACTACAATAAATGCAAAATGAAAAAAAAATTATAAGATTTCATCAAACAACGGGCAAAGTTATAATTTTAACCATATAAGGAAATAAACGAGGAGTATAATTTAAAAAAAAAAAATTCATTAATGATTTGATTTAAATTTCGTTTGCTTTATTTTTTATCAAAATTATATAAAAATGTTTTATTAATTTTGAATGTTGATTGTTTTTTAACTGTCATTGTTTTTTTTTCTTTTGTAGGAAATACTGTCATAAAATGCACGAATTTGATGAATAGGTGAGTTTTATTGTTTTTCATTGTAGTATTTGCACATTTAAAGATATTATACATTTAAATGGTAAATTTATTCCTTTATTTTTCAACACATTCAGTTTTGTATAACTTTTAAAGTTGTGTATTGTTTGTAACTTGGTTTTACTGTTTTCTGTTTTTCAGAAACTAGGAAGCTTTTATTGTTGTGGGTTAATGGGTCAAGTTTATGTTTTTTTATAAAATTGATTTTTATAACTATGCAGAAATAAAGAATTTCAAAAATGTGTACAATAACAAATTATATTTTCAACAATTTAAACCTTGTGTTTAAGGTTAAATAATTTTTTGAAGTTTTCAGATGTGCTACACTATTATCGGTTGCAGCCGATATGTTTAGAATAATTTTAATATTTAAAATTCTCAATATCAAAAATATCATGAATTTTGGTCCAATAAGCTAAATTTTTCCCTATGACGGACGACGTCGTCTTTAATCCTTATGCTTTTCAGGCGATCCTCTCTTTAATTAGCCTTAATAATTGTGATATTACATTTCCATTTTTAAAAATTTTTCAAAATTTTATGAATTTACTATAAAAATCTTTTATATTTTTAATTTATCATTCTGTATGTTTTTTTAAAATTTATGTAAGAAATGCAATTTGTTTTTTATTTTGATTGTCATTTCGTTAATTTTAAGATTAATATTCTTCTTTACAGTTTCATTAGTATTAATTTTTATTTTTCTGCAATATGTATGAATATGAATCATGAGACATCAGGCTAGCCTCTAAAAAGAGCTGTGTTACTACATAAACATATATGAATGTTTTATTTTTTATTACTAAATGAATATTTACTACAATATAGTTTCCCTGCAATATGGACCGACCTATTGTTGATAGTATTACTAGTCTCAAACATTTTGACTACGTCCATTAAAACATGTTTATTGTTTAAAACTAACATCCAGTTTTTTCGAAACGCAACTGCGGCTAACTGTTGCAAGTAAAACAAACTTGTTTGTTTACAAACAAACTTCGTTAGACTATGTCTGCTGCAACTAAATCAACTACCTACTTAAATATTTATGTGCAACATACTAAAACAATAACAAAACATATAAATATTAACAGCAAACATAAATAGTTTTTGTTTAAACGATTTATGATAGACATGCAATTAGGGGACATAGAATTATTTGGAATCAAAATAATTTTCTTATAAAAAGATTAAGTAGGTAGTTAATGAAGTTTTTTAATTATTTGCTTTTATAAGATTAAATATATTTAACCCTATGAAACTTACTTTTTATGAATACCTACAATCATGCAAAAAAAAAACTAAAATTGTAAAAATCTAAAAAAGTAAATTATCCAAAAAATAGTATAACAATTCCCTATATATTTTGTTGTTGTATAGTAAATAAAACTAAATTTACATAGTCGAGGTACAAGATCCAAGAAAAGTATTTATGAACAGAGTAATAAAAAGGATTTTTTTACATACAAGCGTAAAAAATGGGTTAATAATAAAGAGTATAAAAAACAAAAAGTAAAATCAATAGATGATATCTTCTGCTAAACATAAAACATGTTTTATTTAGAACTAAAAAGACAATAAAACACTGCTACCAGTAAAAAAGCATAAACTAAAAGAACAACAACAAACAACTTTCATAAAAATAAACTTTACAACCAACCAACACAAACATTCTAAATGTATAGGGAAACAATAAAAACTCAATAATAAATTAAACTATAGAAGAATCCAGTCATATTATATATAAATAAATAAACAAACTAACCAACACACATGCAACAGTTCCTTTTTTTGAAGTCAATATATCCACTATTGAATAGGGAAACAGCAAAAAGCAGTAAGTTCACATGCGACGACAGATGGAGGGAAATAAACCTCAAAATGTACATGATATTTAGCTGAAGGCATGTGATTATGATGATGATGATGGCAAAGATAAAAATTGGAGAACTTAAATTGTTTGTATTGTTATGCTCTCGTATGTTTCACCTGTTCCCAGCTTTATTATACCACTAGTACACATACATCAATTTACACTCTGTACAGGAACAAAAGACAAAAGGTAGAAATTCACATATAATTCATGTGTGTGGCCTGCCAGGCACCTAGATACTTGTATAGATACAACAGATATTATAAATACCGATACAGATGTAGATACTAAGCTACTGATACATACATTTAAGTATAACGTTTGTTTATCTTTTTTTATACAGTATTTTCCGAGGGTTGTAATAAATTTTAAATTGTGTGAGTTTTTTCTCTTAAATACATAGATTTGTTGATTGAAAAAAAAAACAATTTTATTTCGCCCCTGATTGCTGTTTGCAAAAAGTTCATTAGTTTTTATTTAACTTTAATGCGAGCGTCTGTCTATTTGCCTGAAATCATTTTTCATTTTTATAAAATAAAACTAAATCCGATTATGTAAATTTCATTACAACAATTTATCAAATTTCATAGTTTTATATTGTTGTTGCTTTTTTATAAGTATTTTGCTTAAATAACAATTTTTGCCGGATTGACGATTTATTATTTTGTTTAAAGTGTCATGGCTTAATTGAAATTTATAAGTGACATTCATGTGCAAAAAAATAACTCTATAGTAGGTATAAAAATTCAGGCAATTAATATAATTTTAGTTAAAAAAATTTCCTTTTTTAGATTTTTAAAACTAATTTATGTAAATATTTTACTATAGTAACTAAATTAAAGTACAAATATTCTATCTATTGACATATTTTTTATTATTTTCCAAAATATCGCTATTAAAACTTTCTATGGCTTTCCCAAAAAATTCTAAGAGATTTTTTGCTGAAATGGTGACGTCATATTATATTTTTTTTAATTACCCTTATCTTAAGGTATTCATATTTCGTTCTATATTTCCTAATATTCTCATTCTATTTATTTATTAAATTTTTTTCCTCCCATTTATTATATTTAACAATATGTACAAAAAACAGCTGATAAGTAATATTTTTAGCGAAAGTGTTTATTGTTATTGTTTTTTCTGTTATTATTATTTTTGGGGTGGAATTTCTTTTGCTATAGTATACAATGTTCAAAGTATCCTCTTGTATGTCAGTTAATTAGACTTGTCCCAAAAATATCAAACAATTTTCAAAATTATAAATTTCATATTCTATATCATTACGATAAAGCTGACTAATGAATAAAAACGATTTATATAAAACGTTATTTATATGACGTTATTAAAGTACATATATGTAATCAAAACGATATGTAGTAATCATTTTTATGTATTCTGTAAGGTATGCAATTACAATTAAAAGTCATTCCAAATTTTTGCTAGGAAACTTCCTATATTCTAAAATTCACATAATTTTGCTTTTAGTCAAAAGAACTTTTTTTATTAAAAAAAGTTTATCTGAGAAGTTTTCAAATATTTCTTAAAGATTTTTTAAACATATTTTTAAAAAATAATTCTTTATTTAAAAAAGATTTAAAAAGAATTAAACTATGAAAAAAGATTTAAAAAGAATTAAACTTTTAAACCCAAGACTTTAAAAGTTTGGGTCAAGTACCCAACATAAAAAATCGATTTCGATGAAATTTGCACCGATGATAATATACAGCTTTGTCGACCAAGAACTGCTGAATTTAAAGGCGGTCAAAGTTGTAAATTTTGGTCATACAGGGTTTTATTCAAATGAGTATAACTTTTCACCTATTGGTCCTAGCAATTCAAATATCTATCATTCATCTAAATCAGAAAAGTCTATAAATTTTTTCGAGTTACGATCTTTAGATAGAGAGCAAATCAGATAATATAAATTAAATTTCGAAAATCAGTTAACACAGATTTGTTAAAATTGTGTTGAAGGCCATAGCAGCACATCCAAGGGAACCATTAACGCATAAAGAATAGAAATAATGTGTATCCTTTAAGTTCCAAAACAGGTCATTTAAACAAATTATATATATGACCCAATTAACGAGATCTCACTAAAGCTAGCTTTCGTAAAACTAAATACTCTATTTTGTTCAAAATATTGAACATTTCTTTTGCTTCATACATTAATTTGACCAGCCTAATATAAAACTATGGTATGTGCACTATTTCGCTGGGGGGATACAAAGTTTAAAAATAAATGTTATTTTTACAGTATTTTCTTTTTATGGCTAACTCACACTGTTTTCCTCCGAAAGCCCAAAAACAATATTTTTAAATATCTAATATTATTTTTATAACATTACTTACGGGAAACAGTGTATGACTGTTATAGTTTAGTTTTTATAATTTTTTCACATTTTCCTATCATAGTTGTTGTCGCCAACGTCATAGCCCGTCACTTTAAAATTGTTTTATTTACTGCCATAACAAGTCTTTTTTTTGGTTCGTTTATAAACATGACCATATTTGAGCAAAAACTATAAAAAATATCTATACAAAAGCTTCATGCCGAAAAACCCCAACTGCGAGCAAATACTTAAATTTTTGCCTCTTTTTTATTCATAATGTTCATAAAGTACAAACAATAGTATAAACAATTCAAAATGATTACACATGTAGTTTTAAGTTTTTTTATAATTTTTCGTTTTATTTTTGTATATTTGGGACTATTAAAACCAAAAATCTGCTCGCATACATAAAATAAACTCATTGAAAATGGTTTTATTGACTTTAAAGTAGATTTATGTTTTTATTTTTTTTTAATGTTTGGATATTATTTAAATTAAAGAGAAATGGATTAGAATAATTTTATGTAAATAGTATGTGGTTAACCCATATTTTTCTAAATTATTAAAATAAAACGATAAATAAAAGTATGACATAATTAAGTGAAATTGCAATTTTAACGACAAACCGCTATATTTTCTACATATAAAAAAATAATATTTTTGTTCACTTTTTGAAGCTGAAAGAATGGACTTTCAGATGGTATACAAAATTTTATAAATATGTATATAGTTATCTTGGCGCTGTTATAACGTCTCGAAAAGGTCCACAAATGGCTTTATTTAAAATTGCACGACACGATATATCTGATGTTTGATTTCTCTGCTTTTCGACTTACATATATGTACATATATGTATAAGTGTACATATGCTTTCAGAATTAACCACCTTTTCAACCGGGAAAAACGAAGATGATTCCTTTAAAATTTGTATATTTTTAAAAGAATATTGTCCAGTTATGAATGAAATTAAAACAACTGTTATCAGTATTCGATGCCATGATATTTATTTTTAAACATAGATTTCTCGAGGTTTAAAATGAAATCATGCTTGAGAAATTTTAATGTAAAAAACTTAACGTAGTATCGTCTTCATTGTGGTTACTTGTTATAGCGAATTAGAAGCATCATATATTTAATAACTTAATTAATGTTTCATTCTCATACGTGTATCGTTTTGTTTTTGTTGTTAATTGTTAATTTCAATTTATAAAGAAACAACCACAATGCAGTAAAAAGCAGCCGTTTACTTACATACACATACATGCATGTATGTATGTATGTAGATTATTACTCCACATATTTTTATATACTTTTGTATATATATATTTTTTTAAATTAGGTTGTTACATTTTTGGTGTTTTTGTAGTTTATGCCACTTTTTGCAATTAATGTGTGAACTGAGCTCATTTAATTGTTAAATAGCAAAATACAACATTAAAAAAAAACTGAATTTATTTTGTACATTTTAGTTCAAAATTCCACTTGTTTTAAATCGACCTGTTTTTTTATTTAAAAATAAATGCAACTACGAGATAAACAGCTCTAATTAGTTAACTAAGAACTTGGTAACATATAAAATATAAAAGAACAATGAAATTTTTGTCAACTATTAGTCCCACTGAACAAATATTGGGGAATTTCAAAAAGGTACCTATTAGGTTTTAAGCACTTTTCTAATATTAAAAGCAGGGAAAATCTAAGACTTTGCAAAATTTCGTTATTCTGAATACGAAAAAACACTTAAACTTAAAAACTACTAGTAGTATTGGAGCAGTTACTTTGTAAATTCTAAAAAATTACAGGGATGAAGGCGGAAATGTACAAAAATTCGACCTAACGTCATATGACATTTAACAAACGGTAGTATTTCACAACGCAATGATGGTACTTTACAACCACAACATGTTAATTCCACTGCTAAAGTAAACATCTAATAAATAAGTATGAATGTAGAGTAACAAAAAAGCAAAAAAATAAAAATAAAAGTACTATGTGTAAATTATGACAGCTCCATTACTATGTAAATATTATTGTAAAATGTACATACATACACGCTACGTATTTTTGTACATTTGTATAAACGTGAAATGTGTGTAAATACGTACATAAGTATGAACGTAAACATTTAGTTAATGTTCAAACAAACTCGTTCGTACAAAACCATATACATAAATGGTTCAAATGTAACAACATTTAGGTATTGCGAGAGATTTACACATATGCAGAGTGTATAATGAACCCAGTAATATTGGCTTGTTAGTGAGTCTGTTTGTCTGTCTAACTGACGGTCTAATTTTGAGGACGGCCGTCCGTCTACTGCTTGTCAGTCAATATAAGGAAATTTGCGTAACTATGGCCTTGTTTATGACTCTAATGTGCAACAGTAGTTTGGGTTTAAACAAAAATTGGGAGAGTCTCCGGTTTTTTGTATGTGGTTTAAACACAAAAAAAGATAGCTAGCTAATGGTGCCTACACAAAGAAATTTTTTAAGTTAACAAAAAAATATTGCAATTATAACAAACATTTTTGTAAATGATCGGTATTTTAATGATAGCAGATGCGAATGTATAATATTTCATTAATTAATTACTACTAAACTTTCAAAATTGCTTTTAGTTAAACATAAAGATAAGTTATTTATATAATACTCATGCACTACTCCGTGAGTAGTAAAAACGGGATAAATAGTTTCACTTGTTTAAACGTCACAAATATGTGATAATTTGGATAGGGGGCTTTATAGTCATATAACAATATCACATCTCTTCACCCAATGCAACGAACATTCTTGAGACTAGTTTCCAAAATCCTAACCAATTAACTCACTGTCATATGTGTATCTAGGTGGCGGTTCCAGCGTTTATTCCTCTCGTCCATACATGACTCTTATAAATGATATTATCGTCAGTTGAAATAAGCACTTATTTCAACTGACGATAATATCAAGTATTACCGCCGCGTCAGTTTAGCGACTTCACTATGTCAGATAATAAAATATTTGTACTTGATATATTAAAAACACAAAGTTTTTTTAAAAGCAATAAAAAGTAAAATCTTTAAAATGTAAACATTCATTGCCCATATATTCTAAAATAATGTCTATTAAAAAAATTTGGAGTTCGGAATTATACTCTGTTGACATCTAAATAATCGATATTTTATATCATAAATGCATAATCTGCAGTTATAGCCTTTTGATAAGTAAATTTCGTACTTTGATAACTTTTACTCTAATAAACACTGTCAAAATTTGATAAGACGACTAAGGACCTTGCTCCGAAACTTTCAAACGTTGTTTTTATGAAAGAACTTTTGAATTTATGCGAATGAAACGAGAAGACTAGTTGTTTTCAGAAATTGATCAATTGCGTTTTTCAGAAAACAATTTTCATATCCACTGTATTCTCTAATCTATTTGAACTGTACACAAAAAAAAAATATGGAAAGTTTGTCGGAGTGGAGGACTATGGGGTTGGTAGGTAATTTCACATATGCATGTTGTTTATATTTTTTTGTGGAGGTTTTTTTTCGTTTTGTTGTGTTTTGTTCTCTCTTTTCTTTTTTGAGTTTTTTTCTTTCTGTTGTTTGTGAGCAAACTCGTGTCCAAAACATAAAATGCGATGGAGTCCCAAACCAAAACAATAACAACAAATACAGGAAAATAACAAAAACACCAATTCATACGAAAAAACAGTGTAATAAAAATATGGTGAGAAACCTAAAACACTAAAAACATTTTCAAATGTAAGAGAAATATGGAATACAACCGAAAATTCTGAATGCCTGGTAAAATAAGTTTCAAATTTTGACAAATAAAACCACAATGACTTTTCGGATAATTTACGAGCTAAAAAAACAAAGTAATTTTTCTGTTTTCGAAAGTTGATTGAGTGAGAATGAATGAAATGATACTATTGAAAAAAAGCGTTAAAAATCAACGATTTAAGAAAAACATAAAGAAACGTTGAGAAATTGAAATTTGAGAAATGAAGGAAGAACGAAATATTAAACAAATCTTTAAGAAGAAACATAAAATAGGAGATTTTTATTTTTAGGGATTTTTATGTAAATGCAACCAAAATTCAAAGAAAATAAACAGAAACATAAATATAGGGATGTTTTTGGTAAAAACAAAAAATTGAAAATATAAAGGCATAAATACAGAAAAAGGATTTGCTGGATAAACATATGGAAAATGATGAAACGCAATACCAAAAAGGAGAAGAACTTTACATTTGCTAAAGATTTTTGAAATGTAAAAAGGAGAAAAAGAAGAAGCAAACCAGTTTAAAGAGATTTCAAGCAAACAGATAAACGAATGAATCTTTAACGACCATCTTCTTTAAACAGGCTCCGTCTGTTTGGTTTGACAAAACAGGATTTATATTTTAGGGTTTAGCAGGAGGTTCAAAGGGAGCGAGCTGCTTGCAGCCAGCCAGTTAGTCAGCCTGATAAGTAGCAAAATTTTAACACTGTCTAGACATTTGATTGTTTATGGAACTCCAATGCGCACACAAAGATGCCATAAACAAAAATTGATTTTATTTTACACACAGGATACAATATAACCAGGATAAACTTACTTGATTTTTCCAAAGGAGAGACTAAAAAGTATTCACGAGAATAAATCCTTAAGAATCTGTGACGTTGTTGCAATAAACGAGAAAAAAACAACAACTATGGCGTCTAATTGTTTTGATTCAGGTTTTTTAGTAGATTTTTTTATTATTACTTTTTTATATTTACAATAAAAATTTAAATTAAAGTTTTTATTGTTTTCACTGCAAATATCACGTACTTTAATTATTTTTATTATTATTTTGTAAATAATTAAAGATTTAAGAGAAAACTCAACACTATATTAAATATTTTTAAATGTTAAAATTTTAAGGCGGGAGAATTATTGTAATACAATTTTTTATGCACAATTTTGTATTTCTTTTTTTTTCAACTTTTTTAAAACAATTCCCAATATCCGCTTTTTAAATTTAAAAAAGTTTCACTCTTGTTAATATTTAAATTTCAAATTATAACTTTATTTTTGTTGTTTTATTTAAAATCGCGTAGCCGTTCACTTCTGCACGACGTTCACATAAGCAAAACGCTCAGCTCAATGTGTTCACTTCGCTGTCTTAATATTTACTAAAAACTCATATTTCAACGTTTCCAAGTCTAGTGTCGTCGCACAAGTATACAAATCATTTCATTTCGATTCACTACTTTTTTTCATTTCATATTTCTGAAATTGTTTTCAAACCAAAATGTCTTGTGTATTTGAATGGACTTGAGTGAGTTTGTGTGTGTGTATCTTGTATTCAGTCATTCAGTTTATATATTTTTTATAAATAAAACTCTCTTTTTGGATTTTTGTCGATGGTTTTTCTTTCATTTTCTTTCTCTCGGTTATTTCGTTTTCGTTTTTGTTTTGATTTTTACTTTTTATCATTCATTTCGCTTGTTTTATCAACGTCACTGTAATTTTGCTCACATGTTGTTAAAGAGAGTTCTTATCACAGTTTAAGCGACAGGCGATTTTACGACGCCTGTTGTTAAGCTATATGGTACTTCCAAATGAAAAACTATATCTTCCGTTTTGAACATTTACTAAACTCTATATTAAATATATACCTATATTTTATACTGTGTATTTCCACACAATATTAATATTTTTATACTACTGTTCTTTTTCCAAGCCAAGTCGGAATTGAATTTTGTATACCTCGCCATCGCCTTGTCTCATTAATTGTGTTTTAATTACAAAGCCTATTGGTGAGAGTATATTTTGTACTCGTTTTATTGTCTTTTTTAACTGCGTGCAAAATGTTTAGTTTCCATATTTGACATTGAGAGTGCTCATTAATTTTTAACGTCACTGTACATATCACACTTTCCGCACAGACGACGTCAACACTATAAATTCGTTTGTTTACGAATTGACTGTATAATTAAGTAGGTAGTGCAGATGCTGGATAATACAGTGGTGGTTTCACTTTTTTGAAATGTTAATTTTTAAATGTTAAATACTAGTAAGATTAGCTACCTGAAATAACAATACTTGATAATGTAATGAGGATTTAATCAGTTCAAGGACAAGATTTTGTTTTTAACAACTTCAATGAGATTATCATTATCAATAATTGTTTAAAAAAGTTATTAGTTGATTTCTTCTATATAAATATAGAAGTACAAATCCCATGATGTTGGTATACAGTTTACAAATTAGCAAGAGTATCAATATTATCACAGTGTCTGCAATACTAATCTAACAAATTAAATATATAATCATGTGAATTATTTTTGTTTGTTGGAATAAATATTATCTGCTTTCTATATAAAGTTTATAAAACAATTGTTTATACAAAATTTATTATAGATATTAACCTTTAATAAATGATTACGAATAAGGGCTTATATCATTTGAACGTTCAAAAAATTACACATCAATTACAGGTCCCACCACTGTTATTATTAAAACAACTTTTATCTGCGTCTTAACAAAACATCACATCGCGCCATCTTTGGCAGGAACATTAAATTCACATATAGAGTCGTGAGAGATACTGAGAAGAAAGCGGATTTCAGTTTTAAAACCTATCTGAGATAAAACATATGCACTGAAACAGAGAGATACATTTTACATACGTAATCAAGTGAACATGAAAAATAAATAATAGGTCAAATGCGATCATATAACACCTCACACGTGTTATTGTTCTACAATGCCAAAGGATAATAATGGTGTGATCAAATTTAGGAATATGGGTTTCTATTAACTTACTTCTATCTCTAGGAATTAAAGGTATTAAACGAAATTAACGAGCTTTTGTTGAAAAGACCATATGAAAAATATACGTGCTTAATATTAAGTTATTCACTATTTGAATCTAATGTGTTCAATGGATGAATAAAGCATACCATTATTTACAAAAACCAACTTCAATCCCGACTGGTGTAGGGTAATACAAAATTAAAATACCAATAAAAACAAAAGAGAATTAATCTGAGAGGTTGAAGATTAAAAAGTAAACTAATACAGAGTTGCTTAAGAGATGCCAGATGAGGAAATGAAAAACTAGTAATGGCGAAATTTAAAAACAAAACAATAACAAACGGATAAAATGAGAGTGTTAAAAATATACAACAAGAGAATTTATACTCTAAAACAGAGAAGGAATAAATTAAATATAACGAGAGATAGCTTATCAAGGGATGGTAAATACAAATTTTTATATATTGTACTTTTTTGTTTCAGATAGTACCTAAGAAAATGTTGCATTTAAAAATGTTATAAATATGAAATCTTGTAAATTACTTTTTAAATTGATTGTATATCCTTTAATAATACACTAATTCAAAATAGGTCATTATTTGTATAAAACACCATATAAAAACCTATAATCGCCGGTAGAACCTTATATAACGCATTGATCACAATCTTATATAACGCATTGATCACAGATCCTAAAAAAGATACACATAAAGGCAAAAATGTTAAAACCCCTAATTTTAGTACATACTTACATATATTCCTAAATAAGGCATCAAAGAGCATTTAAATTTTTCATCTAGAATAGTTTTTTTAAATTAGTTTCCGGTTGCAAGAAAATTAATACTTTAAATTTTCAATTATACCCAATTCGTATACAAAGTACTAATGTACATTTTCACTTCAATTTGTACCACCATAAGAGTAAATAAATGTACCACAATTAACATCCCCAATTCAGTCAAGTTGTTTGTATTTTTAATTTTATGGAATCAAAAGCAATAACAACAAACCCAACAAACTAAAAACACAATTTTTAATATAAAAAAGCGCAAATTGTTTAAAAATTGTTGCTCGCGACACTTGAAAAATTATGAACGCCTAATACAATTCCGGTCTAGATGATGCTCTTCCTGCTCTAGTTTAAGCGTTTAAATTGTATGCGCGCTCGCTCCTTCAATAAAAAAATATCTATAAAATATACACATAACGACAACCACATATAAAATCCACTGTCAACCGTAATGACGTGCGAAGATGATGGTGAAGGTAAATAATCTTATGCACTTTATTTTAAACAAATTCAAATTTACGCTATTTTTCCGCTTTCAAAAGTCAAGGAATAAATATATTGTTGTTGTTATTGTTGTATTTCTTTTGATGATTAAGGTTAAATAAAGCAAAACTTGGCTTCAGCCGCTCAACCGTATCATGTTAAGCGAGAGGTGGGTGTGTTGGTTTTATATTGTTCATTAACCACAAAACAACACGCGATCATCAAAATCAACAACATCATCATCACCATCATTATCTTAGTTTTTATTACATTCATGAATAAATATCATTTGTTCATGTATGTATATTTATCATTATATGTATATGGACGTAAGTATATCCGTACATCTGAGCATTCATATCTGCCGAAGATGACTGAAGGGGGTAATCAAATAAATCATGTAATAAATGAAAAATTTGCTGTTGACTTTGTCATCAGCATAATTTTACACTTGATGAAATCTTAAATCAACCATTAAAGTGTTTATTTAGACTACAGGTTGTCACTATCGCCATCCATTATTAAAAAAAACCTACATTGACTGGGTCATCAACCTTTTGAAAAATTTTCATTTTATCGTACAATATTTTTTGTTTTTATTTTAAGGTTTACATTTAGTTTTTGTTTACTTTATTGCAGTTTCTGGACTTGGTTTTTTCTTTAACATTTTTAAGCTTTACATATTTTTTATAGATGGCCCTAATGCGGAGAGTAGTACCATAAAAAATGAAAGGAAAAATAAATTAAACTTTACTGCAGATACAGTGGGCGAGATTAATGTTGTGGTAAAATAATTTTAGGTGGTTAGATAATGAAATTGTTAGTTCTATAACTGTAATATATAAATTATAAACAAAATGTTTAATTAATTAATTTAATTGAATTGATTTATCACTATGTCCTTCCTCTGTTGCAAAACTTTTTGATGTAACTTTTAATTGATAAACCAGTCTTTAGTTTCTTTCAGCTCTATATTGCCCCTGGTCATTTTTATTTGGTTTTATTTCTTTCATGTTTTAGTTTTTCTCAAATTCCCCTTTTTTCTCCAACTTCTTCCTTAAAGATTTTTTGCCTTTGTTAAACATGGAAATATTATAGAAAAAAACTCTTTACAATTTCCTCCTTATTATATGGAGTTTTAACAACTTCTTTTTTTACTGTATGTGACCGAACGTGTGTAATTTTTATCACGTTTGCCAACTCTTTTTTTGGGTAACATGGTACAACAAAGTGTTTAATTTTTCCATACTTCTACTGCAATCATGCTTTTTATCCATCCATCCACAAACAAGTTTCTATAGTCAGTCAAATAAACAAAATTCATTCTTTCTTCCTTCCTTCTTCATTACAATTCACGCGCAAGTGCTAAAAACAATTTTGCGCAAAACTCTTGGCACTCTGTAGTGCCAGGCGAACAGAAATTCATGGAGGGCTTATTTGAAAATACCTAAAATATTTGTGTGAAGCAGCAGCGGGCGAACGAACAAGCAAACAAACGGAACGGTTGATATCATTTGATTTCGTTAAATTGTGAGAGTGTGGGCTTTATTATCAGTTGCTGTATATGAGTATTTGCTGTTTGATTGGTTGTGCTTTTTTTTTTAGCTTGAGGCAGTCAGAAAAAAAGCTGATTGCTTTTCATTTACAGTCCCATTCGTACGACGACGAGTACTTTTTTTCTTTTTATTGTATCTTGTGTATTCGCTGTCACCGTTACTGTTTTGTGGCGCTCTGTGCTGCCGATTTACTTTGCGACAAGCGTTTGCTTGTTCCCCTTTTAACTTGAGTAGGGGAAAGTAGGGGGACTTTGATTTGCCAGTTTTGTCGCTGGGTTCATTTTTTTACTTGTATTTATTGGAGTAAGATAATTATGTTTAGACAACTTAAATTTTGTCTATTTTGATGTCTGTCCTCCTCGTCTGCTGCCAGTATTTTATTAGATTTGCTATAGGTGCTGTATATAATTGAATTCCCGTTAAGGAAAAAATTCAATTTCATGTTAATGGAATCAGAAATGTTTTAAAATTATGTATCATATTAGAGGCAAACACAGATATACATTTAAATTGGAAATTTAAGTGGAATTTGTCTGATGTTTGTTTCAAGACTAAAGAGGATTTCATTTAATTTAATAAGGAGACATAAGAACAAATTTTAATTAAATAAGAAAAAATTGAGATTAAATTGTCATTCAAACTTACATATGTGTTCATCAATCGATAGAATTTATTAAAAAAAAATGTTCTAACATCAGTCTCAAAAATTCCCTAATTATGGGAAAACTATTTTTAAATTAATTTGAAGTATTTTGGTCTACAAAATAATTTTTAGTGGGTTCGAGAATCATATTATTTTCACTTTTTATCAAAACGATTGTAGATTTTGTTGTTTAACAAAACAATGAATGAAAACAGCATCATGGCGATGAACTGTCAAAAACGAATTAGAAATGTGCCGAATAAAGTAGTTCAGATCTTCGTGTGAACTTGATATAATAGATCTCAGATCGGATTTTAGTGATTATATATCGCATATTGATGTGCTGAGTACGTAAAAGGAAAATTTTAAGTTGTACCACGAGTACATTATTTCGAAAACTTTTTCTTTCGAATGGAAATGCGTAGTTTTGATTAAGGAAAAAATTCAATATTTATTTTTCATAACTGTTACGCCATTAACGAAACGCTTATGGCGTTATAGAAAAGAAATTATTTATTTTCTTCTTATAAGTAAATATTAAACATGTAAATGTTGGCCCCTACCAATGACAATCTACTTTCTTGGACAGGAATCACAAGCTACCTTGCAATAAGAAATTTACAAATTTACAGCTACGCTTGCAATAAGAAATTTATTTTTTACATTTACATATATACATACATATAATGTTACAAAGTCTGTTGTAAAAAAATTACCTAACAAAACAAAACAGGACCACTGCTCTAAATGTGTGAAAAATTAAAAAATATATATATTTACAAATTTTCTAATAAAATTGTTTGCTTTTATTTCTGTTAACTTGGCTACAATTAAAGTTCGTGCAAAATGGCGTCATTTGTATGACATCAAGATCCGAAAAAACAATTTAACTTCGTCCTTTTGTATGTCGCATTCATATATACTACATATACATTGAATATGTAACATTAAGATGAGTAAGTAATGACCTTCGTAAATATGGATGGCATATAAATTGCAGTATAAACTAAAAATATCCAGACGCCCACGATAAACGATGATGTTTAAGATTCGTACAATAACTCGGATTTAAAGTGGATACACGAAAGAGCATGTTGATTGAGAGCACATTTTGAATTTATTGCTGCTACATCGTAGGGAATCTGAGTTAATGCGACACTGCGACTAATTCGACAAACCCAAACAGTAAGTTATTATGGCTTTGAAAATTTTTTGGTAATGTGAACATTTGAATATAAAGTTAATTGGTTCAATTATGTTTAAGAATTTTATAATACATATGTACATATATATCTTATATATTAAATATATCTTAGCTGTTTCTAATTTACACTGTTTCCGACAAAAGTTTGAAATACAGTTCTAATATGAATATTTCGGTATGACGACTGTTATACATCAAATGATTTTACTCTCCTCTTTATTTTAGATGTTGACCCAAAAAATATAACCAAAATACACATGTATGATGTATGGCTTCATGCCAGTAACTTGTGTACGTGTAGCTTTATTTGTTCCATACTCAATTAATAAAGTTGATGTGTTATGGCTATCTACCATCGCGATTTGCTGGTCTCCTGTTTCAATGATATTTTCAAGGATTTTTTTATGGCTTGTGTTGTCAATGCCAAAATGGCATACAAACACTCACAGGAATATTAATATTAAAAACTTACTTACGCACATGTCGGCATAGGATTATTGCTCGAACTTTTGTTTGGTTTCATTGACATCATCAAACCACTTACTGGTTTTTGCTCAATTTATTCCAAGTGAGTTATAAGATTGTGAGTCTTTGGTGGAAAGTGGATGACATTGAAAATTCGTTCAAATAAGGTTCAGGGTCGTTCTAAGCAAAATGTCAACGCCTGCCTGAAATGTTTATTTAATTTTTTATTTCTTTTTTTTTTTTTTTTTTTTGTTTTAAAAAACGATTTTTTCTCTTAGTAAATTCCATTCCATTATGTCTGCAAAAAACAATTTATTGGTTCAATTGTTGTTATAGGTTCAACGTTAAGCTTTCGTTTTAAGTTGTAGTAAAAAAATAAAGCTGCATGAAGGACGTTTATACACCAAGTAAATTGTATGAGCCTTGTCTCGTGTGGTGGTGATACCTTTAGATGTAGTATCTTTTATGTTCATGATTCCATTTGAAGGTGTGTTTGGTTGAATGTTTTTTATTTGTCGGCAACTGAGAGTGTGTGCAATGTAATGTACCCATTTGCTGCAAGGCTATAAGTATTTCAAGTACAATTTCGTGCAAAATCGATGACTTAACTCATGCTCATCATGAGCTTAAATAATTGCTAGAGATGTATTGTACATATTTGTCGGAGAATTATTTGCTATTGACCACTCAATTTACAATTCTGTTTGCCTGTTGCTTGAACTTTGTAAATATGACATGAAATAAGGTTAGGTTCTGTTTTCTAAATCATATTGTGTTGAAAATAGATCAAGGGCAAGGTAAAATAAATAAGTTTATATGGTTATTTGGTATAATTGACTTAATTTAATTAAATCGTAATAGACATGAATTATATTAAAATTTAACAAATTTAAAAGCCTTAATAAGGAAATCATTTAAATATTAAAAAGCAAGTTATGAAATTTTGCAGTTGTAAGTATTTTTTTTTTGCAAATCATTTATTAATGACAAATATATTTATGTACTTTTTTATTATAAAAATATTAAACTACCATGTACAGAAAATATTTAAGGAACCCAAAAAATTCTATATTCTGCCTTTGTTAAAAAATATTTCTTTTAAAACTAATCCATTTAAATATTTTAAACATCTTTGATAAAATGTTCTCTTTAAATAGAAACATTTTTAATAATGTTTGAAATAATTGCAAACTAAATTACATAAAATTACAATAAGTCTCTTTTATAAAAGCACAAAATAAAAAAAATCATCATACTTTATTTACGACAACATTACAGTTACAATGAAACAATTTTCCTAAATGGAAAATAATAAAAAAAACTAGACATTTATTAATCTCAACAACAAATCACTTTTAATGACAAACACCATTGCTATCATCAACCACCAAGCAACTACTTCACTGATTTAATTGAAACTCATGAAAGAGTCATCATTTATCCAGTACTAAATGCCGCTCAACTAGCTAAACTATGAAATAATCTTTTAATTAAATCAAAATAAAGTGAACGAACGTTTTAAAATAAGAGCAAGAGTATTTACTACAGTCACACCGAAGTCGGATGAAAACCAAACGGTACTTAATTTTCAATGTAAACCGAAGTAAATCAATACTTTTATAAAAAATTAAGACGCATCATTATTTCATGTTTCTATGTTCAATATTATAAAAAACTCAAAAAGTAGCAATAAGTCCTGTTGTATAAGTTATGACTTACTCCGAACTACATGCTTAGAAATACCTTATATTGATCAGATTTCGGAAAAAAATAATTTATATTTTTTAGTGGGTTTAAAAACTTGTCATAATTTTTATATTTTTCAAATATCTAAAAAAATATCGGTCCATTTCAATATAGAGTCTATATAAAGTTCCATTATATCATTTATTAATATTTTTTTGAAATACCTTGGTTTTAGAGTCTGTTTTTCTTTTTTTAGTCTTATACCTAATTTAATCGAAACCGAATATTCGGCCATAATCTATTATTTACACCCCAATAAAAAAGGATTTTATTAACAAAATTAAAAAAATCCATAAATAACTAAACGCAACAAAGTGGCTGTGAAAACCATGAACGAAAATATATAATTAAAATACAATTGTACTTGAACAATTGCTTTCGGTTGGTTTGTAGTATGTGGAAGGAATATAAACAACTATAGCACACACCCATCTATCAATTTGGAAGCGTGATACAATGTTCTAATCTTCGGCAAGAAGAATGTAAATATACATAAATAAAAAAACGAACAAGAGTAAAAGTTCCATTAAGGACACAGATTAAAAGGGTCGGTCTTGTTATCATAAAAAGACGATTAAATAACTTAAATTGTTTTATTTTAAGTATTTAGACAGATGCGGTGATGACAAATAAACATACATATTTACGTACTTAGTAATGGAAGCAGATATTAAGTAACAATGTTGGAGGATAAAAAACATTGAACTTGAATTGCTTTTAACAGAAATAAGATATTTTTTAAATAATAGCACAGTGGAAATGTGTTACAGATATTTTACAACAATAGCAGCAAATTCTGTGGAACTAATTCATTAATATAGATTAATAATGAATTAAGTTTTTAAAACTACCCCGTTTTTGTAAACATGATGTAATAAATACTATTTTTTATTTATGTTATTAATATTTGAAACACAAATGAATCGAAAATCCTTGAGTAAGTTTCAGAACAATTCCTAGTGGGTTTCTTCAAAATTACATGAAATTTAACCTCAAGTTTTATACCAATATAATAATCATACTTTTAATACTGTAGTATATGACATGCAGGTCTTTTTTTCGATTTAAATGTATTTCAAAAATTCACATAAAGTCTAAAGAAGATGAGCAACAAACATGAGATGAAACGAAAATTTACGAAATACTGACAGAATATAATTCTTTAGAAGCTTAAACAAGCTTTAGGTGTTCTTCTACTCTTCTAACCATTACAATTGTAAACAAAAGAATGGAGAAAACAATGTAACCTGACCCTGGTTGCATGTGTCGTACAGCTACCTATTATATACTATATAATTATGTATAACCTCGACCACAGCTACATCTAGGCTTAATAAAATGTCTCGTTTTGAAATTTGTTTTTGTTCTTGTAAAATATTATTTGTGCAAAAAACACTCTCACATTCTACAATTTAGTTTTTATTATAATGATGAGGTTTGTTGTTGACGGTTATTTTCGCATAACAAATATGTATGTTGTATATATGTACAACAACAATAATCACAACAACATTGGAAAAAGCTTCCCCAGGCAGATGTGTTTTTTTTTTATGAATGTGCTGAAAAATAAAATGAACACAGATACAGAATACAACAAATATGTTGACAATTAAATGAACCCAGCAGTTCGAAAAAGACAGTGATTTCAAATAACGAATGTTACTTTAGTTTCTTCTTTGTACGCAAGAGAGTAGACACTTAAAATCCAAATTTAAACCTTTTTCTGTCTCTTTATGATCTATGGGGTGATCTTTATGATCTATGGGGCGATTGACTTCCCAGTGGGACAAGCACATGTTCAAAGTAGCTAGTCAGCTGAGCAGTTACCCTTAGTGGTAGCTTAAATATGAAGTTCGGGACTATCCGACCGAACAGCTGGAAATGAACGTAGCGAGATACATACATATGTGTATACATTTATCCATAGTAAAGTTTTATATATTTTCTGGATTTCTGAAAATATTTACAATAACGACAATAACATGTTTTCACAATTGCAGAGATTTTAAAGAATGAATGATTTTATCATAAATCTCATCGTAATTAAATTCTCGAACCTAAAATGTCATTAAGGGAATTTCAAAACAAGTATAAATGTATAGTCGGACATGGAACATATGATACCCTACACCAGTAAGTCTGTTTTAATGTGTTTTTTTTTTTAATAATAAAGCTTTAATTAATATTTTACCTCAATTCTGGAATATTTTTACTTATTGCTGTCAAAATAAAAAGAGATTTTTTACAAGAGGGCTCATCCTTATAAATTTTTGATAGAGAAATTGACGTCTACTTCAAGAATTCTAAATAATTCGACTCATTCTGAGCCGTAGTTTACTTTAAGGTGGGCGTATGACTAATATTTGTAACATTGGACATGTGTTTAGATTATATTTTAGTTTCAAGTATTAATCAAAATTATTCAATATTACAAAAACGAATTAAACACAATTATTACAATTTGCTATTAAGAATCGAATTCATTCCTTTACTTTACATTCCAATAAAACAACAAACATAACCGACCAACATAGCAAACAAGACAGCAACTAAAAGACCAAAATTCCAATGAACGAACGATTGGATGGACGGGAGGCCGGACAGACAGATAGACGTAAAAAACCTAATTGTCTGACCATTTTCCCTCCAAAAACCCTGTAGCCCTGCTTCAAACACATACAAATATACAAATACAGTGTTTTTCTACTCTCGACAACAACTTGTAAAGTTTGTATAGTTGTCGTAGTTGTTGTTGAGTTCTTTTTTATTTTTTTTGTTCATTATTGTAGTAGTTTTGTTTTTGTTCTGCATGCACACTGTGGGAAAATTTTGGCCGTGGGAATTCTATGTGAAATTTCAACATTTTCTTAGGTGTTCAGGAACAGGCGAACAGAATTCATACACAAGTCATGAGAACAAATGCAAAATATTTTTTTAGTTTATGTATGTGTCGTTCTCTGCGCACCAACACAATTACACACTTTCGCACACAACATTTTTATATCCATACAACATTGTTTTATACAACTACTTGTGAAATTTCTGTGGCACTCACTCATTCATTTACAACTCAACAGCAACATCATCACCATCATCATCGCCACCACCATCGTCAGTCAGTCAGCAATAACAACCAGAAAAAACACATGAACAGACAGACTAGCGAAGGGAACAACAAGCAACATAGAATATTCGTGCAACAAATCGACAGCAACAAAATAAAAAACTATCTTTATAAACAACCACATCAACCAGATACAAGCGTCACTTTCATTGTCATTATGGTTCAAGCGAAACCAAGAACAAAGAAGAAGAGTGTAAAGCTACTACAAGAAGCATCGCCATCTGAAGTAGTATGCAACGCTTAGTAACTAAACTTTAGTTGTATTTTTCTTATACACATTAAAGAAGGGTTATTTGACCAACTATTTAATCCCATTTATACATTTTGTCATTCATCCGCAATCGTACGAGTATTGTCTTTATTCGATTGTTCTATCCTCATACATGTTGTACGTCTTTATGTTGTGAAATCCAAATACACACTCATTCATAAACGTAATATTTTATCATTATTTGATTTATGATACTAGAAACAAATTAAATCAGGATGTTCTTAAATTTAATAGCATACGAAAGGATGTCCTCGTTGTTAAATATTTTATGTGTATATTTTTTATACTGTTGCAATATGATTTTCTTAGATTTAATACCTGATGTTTACATAAATTTGATATTCTCTTTTTTTATAACATCCTTTTATTTTACATCCTTTCTTAAACATTGCATTGTTACATTTTATGGGAATTTATTTTTTAGAGGTAGTAATAAGAAGGGGATAATTTTTATAGTATTTTTTTAATTTGAGGACACAATTCGGATATTAAAATAAATATTTGTTTAAAATTTAAATTGCATTTTTGGATTACCTTAATAAAAAATATAAATAACAATTAGGAAGATATGTATGTGTGTGATTTCATCAATATTCTCATACACTAATATGTAAAATAATATCATTAGTACCTGAATAAAAAAATTGTCTTTTTCAATTTCAAATTAATTTGTTAATAATTTAAGAATCTATCAATCAAATCTATAATAACGGCAATAGAGTTTAAAATGTTATTATAAACGAAATCAATGCGATAATTTAACCTTAACAATGTATTTTTCTGGAAGTAAAGTGGAAGTATGATCATAAAAACAAAACCTAATCATTCATTTCATCATTTCGATATTTACTCGGAATTTTAATTGCAATATTTCTGATTTATTAATGATGAATAAATTCTAATTTTCGTAGCATCATTGATGGCTAGAACAACATTGGAACCCAATAACAAAAACTACCAAACCCTCATTGTACATATGTGACTATGACAATGATGGTGAGCTTCGTTCAGAAGATTCAATAAATATATATTAAACATCTACACTATTAAATACTATGTATATAATACATTAAATATTTACAGTATTTTATTGATCCTTTGTTAACTTCACGTAGTACGTAAATATAAAAAATACATTTTTGTTGCATGAAAAACGTGTCAATCTTTTTAAAACCAACTTATAGTATTCTAAAAGGGCTAAAAAAGAAGCATTAAACCTTTTGTGATGCAAGTTTTAAATACAGCAAGTGCTGTGCGGTAAACGTACAGTATGATAAGTCTGTCATCTTTCGTTTTCTTGAGTTCAACATATTGAAGTTAAATTTTTAATGGCATATAACAATATGTTGCGGTTGATTGTTTTCAACATGTATATCTGCTATCGTTCTTCTTTATACTTCTTGGTAAAACAATTTTGTGTCTGTTTTGCTTCTGCTTTACTACTACTACTCAAATGGCACTGTTGGGTTGAAAACAATGAATTGCGAAGAAATGTTCGCACGTTCATGCCTCAGACAAATAAAAAGGGCTCATATTTGCAACAGAGTTTTTTATGTCTGGGTATCTTTTTTCTGCAGCAGAAAGGGAGACTAATTTTTCTTAATATCTACTTACTTGCATTTGCTGTATTCCTGTTGAATTTTCTAATCGCTAAAACCTTCAGCCCTATTGATGCCTCAAGGCATATTTATTTGTTAAATGCAACACCATCAACATGACCATATAAAAATTAATAGCAATCGGTTCCTAATTCGAGCTAAAGTTTTGTTAGCTGAAAAAGCAGAACTTGCAACTTGTATGCTGCAGAAGCTTTTATTTATATAATTCTGTGAATTTAAACTGTTTTTAGTTTTTATTATTTTTCTCGAACAATAGATTGTTCTTCAAGTTTACAGAACAACAATTGCAGTGTGGCACATACTGTTTGGCCAAGTGCTAAAAACAATAACAAGTATGAATTGACAAAGACCATGACGCTGACGATGATGGTGTTGCTGATTATTGTTGCTGTTGTCGTTTTTATATGGTAGAACCATTATTGTATTCACTTTCATAGAATTCTATACTTTTTCATGCCATTAAAAAAGGGCTTTTATTTGTAGCATGATGTCTGTTTTTGCTTTTTTGTTCATATTTTGTATATGCCTGTGTTTGTGTATCTTTTTATTTTTTATTATTTCTCTTTTATTTCGAATGTTACAAATGTTGGTTTCTGACGTTGTGCTTGATTTTCTGTTTGCCCATTCGAAAATGTTTTATTGAAAATCTGTGCTACATGATGATGTCATCGTTTTTATCCAAATGTTGCCTTTTGGAGGTGTATTGTTGTTTCGCTGTTAACAGCTTCTGTTTGTGGTGCTTGCAACAAATGTTAAGCCATAAAGAGTAAATAAGTAAGTGAGGTACACGTGTAATCAAAAACACAAGTGTAGTTCTAAAACAATCATTAATTATGAAAAGTTAAGTAAAGTTGAATAAACAGAATCAAGTAAGTGGAGTATTGTGAAGTGATTATATGTGGCAAGTAAAATAGTTTCTAGAAATTCTATTTTTAAATGAATTTCTACTCTTAAATAGTATAAAATTTGGAGTCCTAGTAATTGCAACAGTTTTGCTGTTATTAGAAACTCGTTTAAACCGAATAATTATTTTTAAAAAAGTATTTATTCTTTGAATAAACGTTTTTTGGATATTTTTATATAAATTCCATTTACATGAGATTATATTCCTTGATTTTAAACAAACGTTTAACATTAGCTATTTATTAGTTTTTTTATTTTTTGGAGTTTTCTTTCCTTTCTGTCCCTTTTTCTTATTCATTTGTTTAGCTGCTAATTCTTCAGCTTCTCTCTACGAAAATATACAATTTTAGATACCAAAAGTAAAAGAAAATCTTACTTACCACTTGCTGTAGTTCCTTTTCTTTCTCCTCACGTTCGATTCGCAAACGCATTGCTTCTTCCTCTTCATGAAATCGTTGTATTTCCTGAGACAAAAACTGACGCTGTTCTCGCAACTTATCAATTTGTAAACGTTTATATATCAATTTATTCTCCATAGCATCATATTCTTTATCAAATTTATCTTGAAATTCATTTATACGATTTTTATACACCTCTATGGAGGAGTAACAATAATCTAAACAATTGCCATTAATGAACGTTTCCATTTCCAGCAATTGTGTATAATGGACAATATCACTTTGATATTTTTCCAAATTACTATCCATGCGATATTGGTTTTGTTGGACAATATTACGAAACCAGTTTAACTGAAAACGCATTTCAATGGGATCCCAAACTAAAAGAAAAATCAAATTTAACTTGAACAGTTTAAGGGTTTGAGAGAGCAACATACTGTGGCTGTTTAAAATTCTATTTTCCAAATGAGTTTTAATAAATTTCTCTTCTGAATAACGTTTGGGATCGGAAAGAAAATATTCCTTGTGTATAAGCTGTTTTAAATCTTTGGTATTTTCAAAAAGTTCATCTTCCACATAGTCTGTGGTATGTAGCACCTTTTTGGCTTCACTAAAATGCGAGTATTTTTTAAAAAATTAAACTTTAAATAATATGAAACTTACTCAATTGTCTTCTCTATATGTTGATAAATATCAATATCCTCTTTTCCCATATTTGAGAACAAACCATCAAATATTTTCTCCACAAATACCTGCAACTGTTCCAAATCCTTTTGAAATTTATAGATATGCAAACATTTTTCTTCTGTTCTTAACAAAACATCTACCCATACAAAATTTTTAAGTCTACGACGTGTAAGAAAATCATTCCAATTCCAACTAAAAATGCTATGTGCTAATTCGTCACTTGGTTTAAATGCATTTTCTTTGCACACAATCATTTTAAAAAATATGCGAAATTGTTTTTTCACATTGGACTCCAAATGTGAAATGGCAAATTTCTTGAAATACTCAAAACTGCGTCGTTCGCCTAGTATTTGTAATGCAACTTGGGGTTTTAAGTTTTGATAACGTTTGGATTGAGCTAGAATATCTCTAACAATGTGACTATCATAGGGGGCTTTCAATGATGGTCGCTCATAGACTCCTGCTACGATTTTATGTTCTTGTTCCACATTATCGAATGGTTTATATAGAGGAAGTTTGCTAGTTGGTCCTAAAACGGGGTGATCTTCTTGAAATTGCAGATATTTTAGCATGGGTCTTTAAAAAGATTTCTTTATTTTGTTGTAATCCTTATGAGTGATAAAATATCTAAAATAAATTTTTAAAAAATATATTATTTCTACTCCTTCTTCTATTTTTATTATGTTTGACATTAATATATCGATATTATAGAAGAGTTAATTTTCTATGTTTTTCATGTAGAGAATTTTGTAGAGAATTTATCGAATTTATTTAAATGTCAAATAAGCCCTAGCTATATTCATGTATGTATGTATGTCGATCAGATCAGTTAGTTAGAAATATCATTTTGAACTTTTGTAAATTTTCTCTTCTCTAGATACTTTTTATATTTAAGTTGTTTTTTATGTTCAATATATTTGTGATATTTTTAAATTAAAATTCTTGTCCATGAATTTATACAAAATGCAATCAATTGAAGCATTATATAATATAAATCATTATAAAACTGAAAACCTGAAATCCTCACGTTTCATAAAGCTAAAACCAAAAGTAGCTCTTGAATTATGTAATCACAGGCCCAGCTATGAGTATGTCAAAGCAATTGCTATAGAACATTTGGAGAAAAGTCTAAATGATCAGTTACAGCTGTTAATATCAGTTGATAAATGTGACTACAACAATATGGATAAGCTTTCCAAGAACATATTTAGTTGGAGTAAGCATGATTTCTTGGAAAGAAGAGCTCTGGAAAATTGTGTGTGGATTGATGTGTTCAAGAAACATACTAATAGAGATTGTTTGGAAAAATTCAAAATTAAAACAGATTTGAGAGAAATATTAAATCTGCTAAAACTACTATTTCAAGGAAATTCAGAGACATCCATACGCAAGACCTTAAGGTATGTGACAATTTTAAGCAAAGGATATTAAATATTACGTAATGTAAAATTTGTTTCATATTATGAAACATTTTTAGAGAAGCAGAACACAACTTTAATATTTTCGCAATTCTACAAGAAGAAAAGAAAACATTAAAGGAAGAGTTGCAAAATTACGATTTTCGTTATAACGCACGTCTATTTAACAGACGCCAGACTAAGCAACAACTAATTTTATGGGATATAGAAGAAACCATGCTAAATTCTCAAAGTATTTGATATATTATATCATTAATAAAATTATTTTAATTGAAACCTGTTCCAATTTAAGCCTGGGGACCAATAAAAATGCGTTATCAAATAAACTGGTATCAATACCAAACAGAACAGACTGAAGTGCAAAAATCATTAAAGGAAAATGAAATACAACATGAAATTGATCAGTATAAGTTAAAAATGTTAATAGAGAAAATGTCCGCCGATAATATGAGAGATGTATATTATACTCTTGCTGAGGTATAAAAGGTCATATATTAAAAACTTCAACATTTTAAAAATTTTCATTCCCTTCTCAGCAACATAAACAGGATCTTGATGTTATGCAAAACCGTTTTGATTCTGAACTAGATAAAATTGATAATGAAATAAGTTATATTCGTTTGCAAATTGCCAAATTAATAGAACAGCAAAGAATACTAGGCGAAAAAATTGAAGGGTTTCACGAACAAATTAAAAAGCGTCTAGAGCTAGAAGAACATGAGCGCCAGCTACAGGAATCGGAACGTTTAAGATTGGTAAAGTTTGTGGGGTAATAAAGAGAAGAGTATATTTTATGTTATTTTTTTTCTTCATTTACAGGAGGAAGAAATTCGTTTAAACAAGCTGAAAGAAGAGAAAAGTCGTAAAAAGAAAATTGCTTCAAAAGCCAAATCTCTTGCAAAAGCTTGAAATTTTCTTAGTAATTTATAAAATTCATTTAAAACTTTATACATTTCAAACCTTTAGAAATAAAAACCAAATAAATTAAAATACTATTTACTATTACTATTTTATTTAATTATCTATCGGCACCCACTGTTCAATTTACAATACTAATCATTTGATAAGATTTCCAAAAGTATTGCCTATTTTAGGGGATTATTTTAATATTTACAGAAATTATGCCAGACTTAAATTTGTCTGTAACACCCAAAAATATTAGTTCTACACCCCCATTAAAGTATACCAATCGACTCAGAATCACTTTCGACCGTCTGTGTGGTCATGTAAAGCTTGTGCGCACGCTACAGGTCGCAATTTTCAAAATAATTTGATGAAATTTGGCACATACGCTTATTTTGACCCAAGAATAATGGTTGAAATCGGTATATTATTTTACCTAGCCCATACCTTCGAATAGGGGTTTTGGGTTCATAATTATGTTAAATGTTCTAATATGTCAAAAAATTGGCAAAACCTAGTTTAATAGAGGATTAAAATAACATTGCCAATGAAAATGGCTTGAACGTCAAAATTCAACTAAAAACACTAATAACATGTAGGTAAATGCCTCTACTAAAATTTATAACGATAGGCCCATATTTACTTATCGTAAAAAACACATTACTTAATATTAGAATTAAATTTGACACAAATATGTTTTGTATATAAACTAGCGAAAGGTTTTTCCTTTGAACTATTCACATAGTTAGTCGTGGGGTAGGTATAAACCAAAATTATACCCCCGAACTGCAGGTGAAGGGCATATACTCTACATTAAGGTATATATAAATTATTTTCAATATTTTTATATTATTTGCTTATATCTTAAATTAATAGTCAAACAAATTAAATTGTTTATTTACCTTTTTATTTATTTATAAATAATTAAATTTTTACTAAACTACCTCACATATATTTACAGTTGTTTTATATTATTACACAAAAATAAAACTTCAAATTTAAAATTATAAAAACATATTTATTGTGGTGCCACTTTCCAATTAATTTCATTACAGTCTACGCGAACTTTACTATACATTTCCGTTTCAACTATAAAGACATTAACAATTAACCAGCCACTGCCACAGGTTGAGTTTGTTGTAAAGATGTTTTGGCGCACGATAAAATGTTCTATAAATAAATTAAGTATTTTCACAATATTTTACATGTTTACACTAAATAATTTATAATTGTTTCATTTCAAAAATACCTTAATAGTTTGATCACAATCTTTAAGAGAATCTTCCAATTTCTTAATTAATATTTCACCCAAAGCTTTAACATCACCATCACTTGGTTTCTTAGCATTTGTCACAGACTTTTCATCACGTCTCAAACGTGCCATTTCTATTGCCTAAAAATTATAACATAATTTTACAACATCATTTACAAGTAAATTGAAATGTTTACCTGTATTAAACAGCAAATACTTAATAGTATAAATAACATTTTTATAATAGGACTCATTTTTAAAAGAATTATTTAATATTTTAAATAAACAAATAATAAATCTTATTTCAATGAAATGATTTACTGAACTAATTGCAAATTCAATAAATACCTTTTAAAGAATTAATGCTGCAAATCAACGTTGATAACATTTTGAACTGATTTCGCGGAATTTTAAATCATTTAAGAGTTTCCATAGAGTTTTAAAATTTATAACGTACAAATAAAACGTTAAAGGTTTAAGTCCTAAAATTAAGTTTTCAAAATTAAAAATGCATAGCATTTTTGACATTAATGTTTTCTCATCCTAATTTGGAAAAACTATTTCAGATTTTATTTCATTCATGTTCATTATCGTGAGTTTATAGAACATGTGTCAGGTTATGCTTCGCTTTATAAAATGCCTTACATTTTAAAATCTTTTTTATTAATCTTATTTAAAAAAATAATTATCTGTATGTATGTGTAAAGGTACACAATATTTAAAAATAAAACACAAATATTTGATTGTAGGTTCAAGTACATTTCATAACGGTACTTTAGTATTTGTTAATACAAATACTAAAGTACTTCCTGCAATGAGCTTCGCTTAGGATTTTAAACGCACAAATACATATTTTTGTCCGAACAAATTCTTATCAATAAAAAACGTGCCAAGTATGAACCCGCCAGAGTAATTTACATAAAAAAATATTAAACTTATCAAACATATGTCTGGCTTATATAATATTTTTTGTTTAAAGTAGACTTTTAAAATTAGGGTGACCAAGCATACAAAATTATTTTTTTTAATTTAATTTAAAAATATATAAAGCTTTGGACTAAATTTAAAGTTTATTATGTATAGTGTGTTGATTCTGAGAAAATTGTTATTTCCATATAAAAAACTGTCTTTAATACTTATAAGGGAATTATGATATTTTTATTTTAGAAAAATATGTTTTATGACTCTTCTAAACTATTCCTATTTAGATAAGAGTTTATGTAAAAAGTCGGCAACGCTTCTAAAAAGTTATTTCTCATGAAAAATTACTACATTATCATAAAAATTTTATTATTTACATTATTATATACACACATATGCATGTACATAAAATGTATATATTTTGCATACGCTACAAACAACATTTAAGTTAGAACATTAAATTTTAAATTGTAGTTTTCTTCTAAGTTACTTATTTTAATTTATTTCAAAATGTTTTTTAAATTAATGTTTTTCATTCCAGCTTTATATGTTTAAATATTGGAGAAATGTGCTTATATTTATATTTGCAGTAGGGTTTTACATGATTTGTCTAGATCAGCGACTTTTTGAACTTTTAAATTGATTGTCAATTACAAGTAATATAAAAATATGTAGTATTAGAAATGGGTGACTCCATATAATATTTGAAAAAATAATGTTTTAGATTATGATTGGTCTTAAAAATTTTTATGAATCAATGTTAAATCTTAGTATGTATGTCGTAATTTTTTTTGTTATCGATTTGTTTCAAAAAAAAAAAAAAAAAATATTTAAAAAATTTGTATGACATACAACAATACGACATCAATTGTGAATTGGACAAATGTGTGTTTATATGTTTGTAAGTTTGTTTTATAGACTACTAAACGGCTGGACGGATTTTCTTTAAATTTTCACAGAGTTTTGTCTGCATGTCTGGAACTACTCTCCGCATTTCAATTAAATAAAAAATCATAAACCTGGAAAACTATTGGTGTTAGAATGCTCAAATAGAGCACAACAACTTAGACATCAATGACTAACTTGACTAGCAATAGGGGCATTGGAACTAGAATCTGTAAATGTTGAACGATCAACTTTGACAGCCATTTGGATAATAACAAATTTTGCACTGGCAACATGGAAATCCACATTAAACTACAGTATGTAAAAGTCCTAATAATATTTGTGCTATTACTTTTAGTATCAAAGAATAAGTCTAATAGGTAAATGTTTTCTATTTACTTATATTGCTTTTAGGGTAGCAAATCATACTGTGCTTAGCTAGTATGTATATGATAAAACAGAGTATTATTTTTTGTTAGGATATTTACTGAATATTATTTAGAATGGTTTGATAGACACAGGAAGTGTTTATAATACAACACAATTTCCTAAATTAAATATATAAGATTATATTGGTGAATATACATTTCTAAAAATAAGTTATAATATTGATAAATCCAATTATAGACACAATATTTTGACTCGTACAGCAAATACTTAAAATCTGTTTTCTGTATTTACATATAAATTTTTTTTATTTTCATTTCATATGTTTATATAGGAAAAAAATCCATACACCGAACTTTTGAACTTAACTTTATAAGAACGTGACGTGGAAATACTCTCGATCTTATTGTTTTAACAGTTTCCAAATGCAAGCGGGGATTTTATAATGCTGCAGCCCATATAAATGTTTATAGTTGTATAGTTATACTTTGGTTGTATACATTTCTCTGCGTGTTTTAGTGCGTGTGTGTGTGAATATTTGATAAATTTTAAATACTATAGTACATTTACTAATCTTACGTCAACTATAAGTTCAATACGTTATCGCATCTAGAAAAATGAAATACATATTCAAACCTCCATATACATATATAAACATTTGTTCAACAAAAACAAATAATAAAGTAAAGTCAGACGGATTGTCAGAAGAAAAAGTTGACATTTTAAATAAAAAATTTCAAAAAATTACAGTTTAAAATCTCAGCTTAAACAGTGAAGTTCATATTAACAGAACAAAACAAATTTTAATAAAATGGCCGCCGTTATTAAATTGTTCTTGGTTCTTGTAGCCTTCATCTGTTGCATGCAAGTAAGTATCTTTAAAATAAAGTAACATCCTTAAAGTCCTGAATATAAAAAAAGTGAATTAATTTAAACTCTGTAATGGAAGATTTTTAACAAGTAACTTTATTCCGTCTAACTGCAAATGCAAAGTAGAAACGATAAGAAGTATTTGATGTTCTTCAAACTCTATTGTGATTCTATAAAACTAAATGCACTTTAAGGACCGATTTATTAAATCTAATTATAGGATTTTATGATTGTAATACTTTTTTTATTATGTATTTGTAGTTGGTTGAGATGGCCCGTTTGCGCCGTGATGCCCCTGAGAAAAACCCCATCGATGAATTAACCACTCTTTTCCAAAAGGCCACCAAGGACTTCACTCAAACTGTTGAAGAAAGCACTGTCTTGAAGGAAATCAAAGAAAAATTCAGCAACATTAACTCCGTAAGTATAATAGAAACACATAAATAATATAGTAATGACAAGTTACAGATTAATTATTACAATAAGCGTTAATCTTTAGATGAACGATTAGTGATTAAATTGAAATTAATCCTCGAATGTTGCTTTTAAGTAATCAGATTAGTTAATTTCGTTTCTAATTTAAGCGCGCAGTGCATGTGTATTAACATTAGCAAGAAATTAGTAAAAGTTTAAACAGCTGATGAAAAAAATTTACAATTTTAATAAAAATTATAATAATATTATATATTATAAATTATGGAGACTTCAAAATACATTTTTTGTTTTATTGCAAGTTTTCGTTAATTGCATATTGGACATATTCGTCTTTTTTATAAAACATGCACTGTTTTGATAGCAAACAATGACGTTTTCAGATGCTTTGAAGGGGATTAAATTTTGATTAAAATTATTTTTGATAAATTAATCTGATTATTAATTGTCATTTAATTGCCAACTCAAAAATCTGCTTTAGAAAAACACTTAAAATGTTGAGACACATTAAAAGTTGATTGAATTAATTTATGTAAAATAATCAAATTACAAATAAATTTATGTTAATGTTACTTCAAAGAGCTTTAAAATAGTTAATAATAAAATCATTTTCAATATTTTCAGGATGATGTTAAGAAAGCTGTAGAAGAAGCCGGCAAGAACACCAAGGAAAACTTGGACAAATTCCAAGACTTCTTCAAGAACGTCGTTGATGCTGTCGCCAAGGAAATGAAACACGATTAAATATTATATATTTAAGAAAATAAAAATAAATATTTTTTATACAAAACCATAATAACGACAAGTTTTTGTTACTATGATTGAATATTTGATAAAAGAAACAAGACTTACGCAAGAGCAACCAAACATTGCAAAAAATATTTTTCAAGATTAAATCCACATGAGATGAAGATTTGTTGACAAATTTGATTTGACTAAACACAAATCGCTTATTTTAGGAAATCATGGTATACCATACTTGACATTTAGTTATAAATTTTAGAACAAAAATTCCCCTCACCAAATCGTTTATATAAAAGACTTTAGAACTTTTTTACTTTGTTCAATAAATCCAAATTTTGAATTATGACAGTTTCTAGTTCATTGCATTTAAATTCTCTATGGAATCAATTTTTTTAATAACAGAACATTTAACTAAATAATTTAACAACTATTACCTTAGTAACACCCCTCATTGGAAACGCATATTTGAACAGTAAAAACGTCGAAAAAATAGTATTACATATTGAACATAATAAATAATATTAGAAATACATATCAATATTTAACCACAAAGGTATTAGCAATTTTAACTAATTACTTTATTTTAAAAATTAATAGTGCAAAAAATTATATTAAAAATGACTTCTAATAGTGGTAACTCTCAAGAAGACTGGTTAATATTTGAAATTCTTTGTGGCATTTCAAGTTCGCCCTCTCAAGCTGTACCTCCTGCTGCAAAAAATTTGGTAAGTTGTTATTTTCCGTGACTATTCTATTCCATGGTCTAAAACCATTTAAGATTGATTTATATTTTCCTTCGTATTTAAATGAAAAAGTTATTTTCGTTGATTGTTTACTAAAAGTGATAAATTGTTAATAAAGTGTTCATAAATATTTACTTTAATGAGAAAAATATATAAAAAACAGAAATTTTATGAAATGACGATAATATTGATAATTTTGTATGCGTTTAATTTCTATTTGTATTCTGAAAAGGTTACTTTGTCTAGAATCGTATAGATTTTTTCTTTGCTTTTTTGCAATTCATCGGCAATTTGTTGCTTATCAACAGCAAACGTTTAAAAAACTTCGATTATTATTATGATTATTTTTTATGTTGTTTTGTAAATATGTAAATATAAAATTGTTTTTTGTTTACGATGTTACTACATTTTCACTGACAACAACATAAATTTAATCAACACAGTGTTTTAGAAATGTTTCTAATACAAACGTTTTCTTTTTTTAATTATCTTGAAATGCAATGAGAACTTAAATAATATACTGGTTATCAGCTTTATTTTACATTATAAACAGATTACACTATAAACAGTTTACATTGTATAAAATGAATGCAAATGTATTCCCAACAAACTTTATAAATATCCTAGGTTGCCGATTTTTGTTGACATAATATAACATTTAACGTAATTATGATCCCAAAAGCCCTATTCGGTGATGTTAGGTAATATGAAGACTTGACGCAATAATAGACCGATTTTAAAATTTTTCAATAGCGTTCGTTATTGGGCGATCAAATTATTTTAAAAATTGCGACTTGTAGCGTGCGCACAAGTTTTACAAAGATACACAGAAAGATAAACGGACAGACGGACGGACATAGCTAAATCGATGTTACTAACATCAATAATCTTATATCTGAACGTCTTTCTTTTGAAGACATTTGTCAATATGTTTGAGTAATAAGAAACACTGTTCAAATGTAAAAGCTTACTCAAGCAATTACCACAACATCCGTTTCCTTATTTTTATATATATTCATAACATAGTTCTGTCTGCTATTTATGACTGAAAAGAACAACCTTTTGATTGTGGAAATCTTCTTGTAGTTAAGAAACATTGTAAATTCAAAAAAATGTATTTTTACATATTACGTTAGGTCTACCCTGTCAATATATTCACTTCAAAACTTTTGCTAAACAAAGTATGAAATAAATTGTATATCCTTTTTTGGTTTATTCAGACTAGAACTACGCGAACGAGTGTTTTATGCTGCCAAGTGAATGACCTAAATTGTAGAAAACTAATAAACAAAATGCTAAATAAAGCGTTGCCATTGAGCTCAATTTTTTCCATACATTGTATTGTTTGATTTTCCTAGGTTACCATCAAAACTGTCGAAAAGTTTTGCCAACCCAACCCAGTTCTAGACCACTACAACATAACAAGTCAAACACATAAATATGTATATAAATATTTACACATGCCTTCGAAGTGAATAGTTGCCATACTTGCAAATGTACATAACTATAGTTTTGATATGGAGTTGTAAATTCCAAAACTTAATTTTTATTACTGCTATTGTTATTGTTATTCATTGGTATGTGTTTGTGTGTTTATATCTGTGTATCTAATAGATTGGTCGGTTGGTAGGCATTATTATATGCATTTTAATTTCATGGTAATATCCTGCTCCTTTCTCCATTTGGGGTTTATGTTGGATTATTTGTTTAGCAAATAGTTAGTTGATTTTTGTAAATGGTCGTCAAAGGGTTTCGTTTATTTCTTGTAGTTACTTTTTCTACTTAATTGAAAATATTTATTTAACCGGAAGTTTATTTGTGTGAAGAAATTTTATTAAGAGCGCGTGTTTTTTGTGTGAATTATTGTATTGTGTATGAAAGATGCCTTTGGATAGTGATCATAATCATCATTTACATCATCATCACCATCATGATCATGTTACAGGATTATCTCCACACCATCATCATCATAATTTGGTAAAAAATAAATTAGTTTTATCTCTGGAATAGACTAAATATGAAATATGTTAAATATATCCTTCGTATATTACAAACGTTATAATGCTTAATTTCTAAAATAAAAAAAAAAACACTTTTGATACTCAAATACATATTTTTATATAAAATTTAAAAATTCTACACTTTTTACGAATAAATGTTCATTGCAGAAGAAGGCAATTATTATATACAAAGAATGTATCCAAAATCTAAGAAAGGGATATATATTATTTCTCGGTATTTTCTGTAAAGAGATAATATTTAAAACAAAATTAAAATAATATCCATATGATTTTTTTTAGTACATGATGCTTATATATTTTTGAAAGATTTTTATATTTTTTCTAAACTGTGAAAAAGGTGTTTAGATGTTATCCGCCTTATGCAAAAACGATTATTAAGTTAACAATGGTTAACTTAATAGTTTCCGAAAAAAAACGTACCGATTTAAATTTTTGTTTCTGTATTTGTATGATGTTCATTATCTTTATATCAACAGTTGGATAGTAACTGTGGCAACAGTACCGCCTTAACAGTAACAGAACATCATCATAACATTGACCTGGTTACTACTTTGCGCAGTGAATTGGCAGCATTGTCCTATAAAAAAGAAAGACTAACAAGTGAGGTAAATACATATATAAACATTTTTTATATATTACACTTTTTAAGTATAAATATAACATTAGTTAGCCGATGCCAAAACTAGTCTCTGCACAAAAGACACGGAATGTGAAAATCTTCGAGCTCAAGCAGCTCGACAATCAGCTCTTATATCATCTCTACAAAGTCGTCTGCAGGCTGCTGAAAATCGTGAGCAATCAGTACAATCACGATGCGATACCACCATTCAAACAATTCAAAGAGAAAAGCGTTCTGCAGATGAGAGAAGTAAAGAGTTGCTGGCTAAAATACAACATTTAGAAAATCATTTGTCAAATGAAGAGTCCCAAAAAGAACAGGCACGTAATCAACTCAATGATTTTGTCAGACGTTTAAGTATATGTTTTGGCATGGAGGGATGTGAAAATGCCCACCTCACTACCGACTGTGTAATCACCAGAGCTGAAGAGCTAATGACTGAATTGCAACGTACCAAAGCCAAAGTAAATTCCACCTGTGATACTTTGAGTAGTTGTGAAAATGAACTGCTAAATTTGAAATCACTTGCGAATATAGAAAAACAACGTCTTACTGCCCAATTGGAAAGCACTAGCAATCATGAGCACGAGTTGGAAGCCAGATGCAGGCAGTATGAGCGTGATTTACAAATGCAAAGAGATCGTTTAAGTGAATCTGAAATAAACTCGGAAAAATTAAAAGACGAATTAAGAGGTTTTGAATCTAGGTGTCATCGTCTACAGGCCAATTTAGATCGTGTACAAAATGATCGTTTACAATTCCTTCGTTGTTTGGCAAATCATTTAAATCTTGCCGAACCCTGTGAGACATTGATAAAAGACAAATTGCGGGAATTGTTGAGTGAAAACAAGAATATGCACGAGGTAGTAATTATTCTAAGATATGTTATTGAAATTTCTTTTAAACAATTTTTCTTACAGCAAATTCACACTTTACGTAATCAAATCTCTTGTGAGCATATCAAACTTAAAGAGACTCAGGAAACTACACAATGTCGCTTAAGAAATGAAGAAGCTCAAAAATGTGAGCTGGAAGAGCGCTTGGAAAAATGTCATGCCGAAATAAATTCACTACGTAAAGATCATATGGGCCTGTCAGAATATTTGCAACGCTTAGCTAGAGCCTTACAGTGGAGTGAATGTTCATCACCACCTGCTTTGGGTAATGACACCAATATTATGGCTGAGAGCCTATTGGAAAGAGCAGAACGTTTAGCAACCGTTGTAGAAGATCATCATCAGCATGATCACCACCATCATCAACACCAGCATCGCAGTGCAGATAAGGTACATTAGTTAGGAAATAATGTGGTTTTGCTTGTCTATGTTCATGCTTATCTTTTTTCAGAGTTGTTGTGATCATTATCATCATACCCACACAAAACTAAGAAGAGAAAGATCTTGTCATGATATACCGCTAAAAGAGAACACCAGCACAATGTATAATCTTCAAAGAAAAGTACGTGTGTTAAAAGAACAAGTGCAACGTAGAGATTTACATTTGGAGTTACTTAAACGAAAACTGGCCATTATAGAGGATGGAGCTAGAGGCAAATGTTTACTACAGGGAGAACGCGATGAAGCAATGTGTCGTGCTAAAAAAGCAAATAAAGTTATAGATAAACTTACAGCACAGTTGGCTGATGCTCGTTCCCAAATAGCCGAAGTTAAAGCACAATTGGCAGAAGCTGTAGAATATAAAATAACTGCTTTGGAAAGAGCTCGTAAAATAGATGATCTCACTACTCAAATATGTGATTTAGAGGAAGAGAAAACTAGACTTTTGTCGCAAGTAAGTGCCTTAAAGGAAAGACTTAAATCCTCCAGTGAATCTAATCAAAATAGAAGATGTCGCGATGAAACTCTTATAAATGTAAGTTAAAAAGAAATTTACATTACTAAGCTTATTATGCTGAAGATTTATTATTGTTTATTTTAGTCCCTGCGTGATGACTTGACTCATTTACAAAGTCAACTCTCAGACACCAATCATCGCTTATCGCATTTACAAAATTTCCGTACTTCTGTAGCCAGAACATTACATTTACGAGATTTGCCCGAAACAGATTTGTTGCAACGTTTACAGGCTCTTTGTTCAGCCCATCAAGAATTTACCATGCTATCAAAACGTTATGAAACTGCTTCCCCGGTGGGTGACCATTCTTGCCCCCGTTATGATGATCCCATACTGTCTTCTAATCACTGTCGCCCGTCTCGATATGCCATAACACCAGAACCAATTACTGAGCCCGCTACCAATCATGATCATAATCATATGCACAATCATAACATAAGACATAATAATGGTCATAATCACAGCCATGGTGGCCATGGTCATAATCATCCCCATCGTTACCATTAAAAAAAAACCTGCACCAACATTGTATTTATAATAAACAGAATGAGCACACTCACACCCACCTTTAGAGCTATAAGGAATATTTAAATTTAAAAATACTGTTTGTTACATTACATAGAAGGAGTCAAGAGCCATCTAACGGTGAGTAGTATAAACATTAATATGTTTCAACAGATTGTGTATTTTTATATCAATAGTAATGTTTAACATAATGTATCATAATTTCAACTATTTAACAGAACTACTTTAAACAGAGCTGTTAAAGTATAGTTACAGAAATATTATGATTACACTGAATAATATAAAAATTATTTCTTATTAATCTTTAATATTCCAAAAAAAAATTCAATTTTTTTCGATAAATGTAAAATTGTTGTTAAAAAAGTTATCAATGTGAAGAATATTGGCTTTTTTATTAAAAATATTGATTTTTGGACAACTATTTTTTTTATTGTAGCCACAAACCATTTAACTATTGGCCTCTATTGTGCATTACAATTTGAATCAAATTTTTTTCCGTTTGGCAACTTTGGTATTCTGCATTTCGATTCGACTCTCCGTCACATAAACAACAACTTACAAAAACGTAATTACGATCGAAATGCACGTAATGCATTGAAACTAAATGGAATTGCTTCTTCTTTTTCTTACAATTCAATTTTTTTGTTGGGATACCATTTTTCAATCATTGCGTAACTGAATACGTAAACGTAATCGAAATGCAGAATAGGGGTGATTATTATTTAGGCCGGGTTTCTTACTACTCAGTTAAACTAGGCTAACTTGCTGTTAGATTTAACTCGGAACAAACTCATGCGGAGTAAAATTTGTTGGATAGATTTAAATTAACATAATATTTATGTATTTTTCAACTACAATACAATTAAAAATTATGTTCTAATCTAATTTATACACCACATTTTTTAGTGATAATTTACAACCCTAAAACTGATAAGATGAACAATACCAACTAGCCTAGCGGGGAACCCTACATTAAATTTATTTGTGGTGAATTACGTGGTGGTATGGTTTTTGAATTGTTCACAATCAAGTCATTTTTTGAAGTGGACATTGTAGGGGAGCTAGGGTCAAATGAATCCCAATCTTAAGAAATTCGTTTGGATCATCGAGGCATGTATAAAACTTAGCTCTAGCACTTTTTAATGAGATATAATTATATTTAACATAGCTATGAACTAACAACCCTTTTCGGTGGTACAGTTAGATAAAATAATGAATCGATTTTTAAAAATTTCAATAGGCTTCGTCCTTGCTGTATGTACAGTGCGCGCAAGGTTTAAATGTACACACAGAGGAAAGGACATAGGACTTAAATAAACTAAGGATACTTAAATTGGCTTAAATTTAGTAAACAAAGTTATAATTCTTTTCTGTATAATTTGAAGATTGTAATTATTGTAAAAATATTTTGATTAAAAGACAGATCTTATTCTTTGTACACGTGTAATAATGTTTAATATTTCCATAATTTCCATTTATCATAAGCTATTCACAGTCCCTTTATAGACTAAATATTGTTCTACTAGAAATCATTGAACTGACAATCGCAAAACCGAAAGCAACGATATACAAACGTATGTATGTATGTATGTATGTATGTATGTATGTATGTATGTATGTATGTATGTATGTATGTATGTATGTATGTATGTATGTATGTATGTATGTAGTATGTAATGTTTAACAATTTTTAAAATGTTAAACACAAATCACAGCAAATAATTGAAGTAAATATAAAAACTGTTCATTGATTAATTAATATTTTGGCAATTTTATTTCCAATTTTACAGCTAAATCTAAATTAAAAATATTTTTTCATAATTTTCGATTCATATAAACAGCAATATAAATTAAATTTATTTAAGTAAAACTTTAAACTTTCTTACTTTATGCCACAATCAACATTTGTATTATAGAATAAATTTAAACACTCTCACTCCAATTCACGATTTTCAATTGCGTCCATTTCAGTTTTAAACAAAAACATCTCAATAAATTCATCATACAATTTATCCTTTTCGCTTAATTCCTTTTCTTTGGCAATTTCATCTAAAATCTCTAATAAATCTTGTTGCTGCTCCACTACTTCCTCTGACATGGTGTCCCACAATGTTTGTGATAGACGTTGAAACTGCTGCATAAACTCCAAATATAAATTATCAAATTCGGTTAAATTTTTGCCAGCATAATAGAAATCATTCGATATTAAATGAAATTCGAATTTCGGATGTTGCGGTTGTAATTGCAGGCGCAAACGTTCAATCTGTAGATTGTTATAACGGAAGTAACGTAAAAGTTTCCTCTGTTCGGAATAGTTGCTGGGGCATGTCAAGGTTTGTTCTACCATGCGTAAATATTCCGTTGTAATGGGTGCGATGGCTTGCTGTAGCAGTGGTGACATGGATTTGGTAAGATTTCGATAGACATGTGTGGTAACTTGAAGTGCTTGTTTTGTGGTGTTTAAAACTAAATTTTCAATTTGTTCAATAAATTCCTTAAAGTTTTTATCGTGTATGGATGTTGTTGTTATTGGTGTGATTGTTGATGCTGTAGCTGTAGCTGTTGCTGCAACCACTGTTACGGAAACCTATAAATCCATATTGTAATATATGGAGTGAATTTCTATGTATCACTTACTTACTTGGAATACCATAATGAACCATATAAATTTCATCTTCATCTTCACTTTCTTATGCTCTTAGTTCTGGTTAAAAAGTTCTTATTTATGATTGTTGTTGTCTGCTTTTTCAGTTCCTTCTACTTATGTTGTTGTTGTTTTTTTTTGCTGTCTTTTGTATAGGTCTTGTGCTTCTGACTATTTTTGTATTTATCCGGTCTGTTGTTTTGTTTGGCTGGCAAAGTGTGTTCTAAGTTCTTCTAGTATAAATTTAAGACTAAAGTCATGTTTAAGTTTTAAAAGGCATTTATGACCATCCTGTCCTGTCTGTCATTTGCAATTTGTTGTTCTTTGAGTTGAAATTGGTTAAGACAACTTTTAGCAAAACGATTTCAACAGTGTTGCACAAACTGTGGATTGAAGATGTTGCCACAAACTTCATGTAGTTGTAATGTTACACCTGTCGTAATATTTATTATATTTTGTAAACATTTATTTATTTCGAATGGAAAAAAGCGAGCAATGAAATAAAAATATGTAGAGAGTTTAATATCTCTAGGAGTTTAAATATTTTACTCTAATTCTTAGAGATATACCTTTGCTCTGGAAAGTATATTTTTTTATTTGTAACAAAAATTATTGCCAAAAATGTTTTACATAAAGTTCTTATTTACTTCTGGCACTTTTCGTTTTAATAATTGATTTTAATGATTTTTAGTAACATATGTATATCAAATAAAATATATTTGACTAATAATATACTATTTATGAAAGATTACATATGCATTAATTTGAATTCATATATTTTCATTTGAAATTTTTTATTATTGGCCACACCCTGTATATGTTATATGAATCAAGTATTTATATAGTTAATTTTCTCTTTATATCGTTGATCAAATTATTTTAAATCATAATAAATTCGATAACAAAAAAATATAAAAAATATATATAAATACTTACAATTTAAAATGGTACTCAAGTATGTGTGAATTTATGTAGAAATGCATTCATTAACTTACATAAATAGTTGCATACTCCATATAAAATCATAAACATACATGCCTGATGTATAAATATTTCAAGACCTTAAATGATTAAAACAACTAAATGTATAAGAGGAATTAATAAATTAAAAAATATCTCTTTTTTATTTTTCAGCCATTTTATAATTTTACACTCAATGAACAATGTTGCTATTATTATTGTCCTATAATATAAAATAATTAATAAGTTTGTTAAAAAAAGAAATAATCATCACACAAATCAACCAAAGGGCACATCCGTTCAATTAAAGCTGGAGCTATAACAGAAAAAAGTGCATAAATAATACTCATATCATATAATAAATGAGATACATAACCGTACATACATACATATGTACATTTACCATCATTTAAATACTCATATGTACATAAATATGAATGAATTATCATCATTAACCCGTATATTGTATCTAGATACAATGTCAGTATATTTTTGTACATCAGTGTGTACGTAAATGTAACTGTAAGAATTCGTTGCTTTTGTTGTAGTCTTTTAATTGTCAACACTTTATTATTGAAGTCGGGCAATTAATCAAAAGGTTTAATTTTAATTAAGAACGCACATAAAATATCAATGTAGTAACTTCCAGGGGAATAAGGAATAATCACAGATGGCGATAAATGTTATGAGTTTAATGTAAAAATCTTAATTATTGTATTGTATTTGATAATTTTTAATTTGACAAATTATTTTCTTGATGAAAGATCCCATCTTATTATTATTGCAATCCCGGAGAAAAGAGGTGCTATTAGTCCTCTAGTCTGCCAAGACTATAAGCTGGTGATGATTAAATATATCATCGGCCTTTTTAGGAATGATTGGACATTGGTTAAAAGACAGATGCATAGTAAAGTCTATTTTTCTGGGTAAGTTCGGTGATATTGATAAGTATAATAGATACCACGCAGGTATCTGTGTGTTATCTGTAGTTACAAGATCTACAGGGTTAGTTGATCAATATATCTGTATGCAAATATCATAAATAGTTTCTTGATTTAAATCGCTTCAAACCAAAGACTTTTATAAACATTCGTAAAACATTAAATACAAACTAGATAGCGAAATAGTTCGTAATTAAAGTGCTAAGAGATATTAGTGATCAAAGTTACAAATAATTTGTTTTTTACGAATAACTTGCGTGATACAACTTCAGCTGAAAATCATCATAATGATTGTTGTTAACATTATTATTTGTCTTTTTTTATTTTTTTTTTTATAATTATAATTTTATAAAAATGCGCTTAATTTAACATACAACTCAAGTCGAGTTTTTTCTTCTTTTGTATACATAGTACATAAATAAACATTTGTATATTCCATTATAATATTTACATTAACAAGTTATACTTATGCACATACATATTTACACAGATATGTATATGAATATGAACGTATGTACATGCATATTTTAATGCATTCATATGTATTTACATACATAGGAAAGTATGTTTTAATAAAGAGAGTAAAAATTATTTTTTGTTGAAATTTGATGACATTGATAAAAATTATTTTGGGCGAATGAATTAAAACATATTTTTAAAATTCCAAATTAATTAAACATATGCAATTATAATAATTGAAATAGATTGAAAATATTATACTATTCCCTTACAGTTAATTGAAATTATATCATTTATGTTTACGAAGGATATTCCTGATTCAGTTTAACTGCATTTAGCATTTGACTTGTTTCTATCAAATGAATTATATGCATTTTATGAAGAACAATGTAGTAAAAATATTTGTATATGACAAGTATATCCCACTCATCAAACTTGGCAAATAGACAACAAATTGCAAATATTAAGGTTATTCATGGCACATAAAAATTAAATAAATTGTTCTTTCTATAAATGTTTGTAAATTTATAAATCACATTGAATCCTATTACTGTTGAAATGCATAACTTGTAACACTTTTAATTTGTGCAGTAATATAAAGTCGACCATACATGGACTTAAACAAACATTAATTTTTTTTACATCACTATGTATCTTGCATACAAATTTGTTTATTTGTTTGTTTATATACAAATATTTAACATTGTTTTAAATTTTTTTGGTTGGTTTTACAAACCTCAGAAAAACCCCTCATGGTCAGCAATTACTTAGTATAAGTAGTAAGTTGTTTTAGTAAATGCTTTTCTACTAGTTAGCAGAGATTAAAAAAAGTTTTGTTTTAATTGTTTTTATATAATGTATACAATGTATGTATTTGATATGTTTTTAAAAAGTACAACATTTTTATGCAGCAGCAATTAAATATATGTATCTGGCAAGTGGAACCAGCAGCTGCAGCCCAACATAAATTGGTAGCAGCAGTAGTTAATTAAATCTTGCAAGTTATGTTGAACTCACATACGCTGCAAACACGCAAATAACTAGGCTAAATTGGTACTTAGATGCTCGTGTCATAAAACTTTATTTTGTTAATTTTTTAATAATTTTATTATTAAAATAATAGAATTAACGATGTCAAATAATTGTATTTATGTTTTATTTTTTCAAGCGTTACATAGTTATTCAAACAGAAATGTTGCACATGCGTAAAATACTTTATTTATGGTGAGTCATTACTTTTGTATTTTAAAATGCAACTTGTCAGAAACATATAATTCGAATTCTATCTATTATTTATGCGGGAAAGAAAGAATTGTTAAATGTAACAACAAAACAGGGTATTTTGGTATAGAGAGTTATTTAAATCAAAATACTTCGTTTATTCCCGGAAGCAATCTTATAATAAAGTATTCCAGAAGGAAGGAGTTCAAAAAAGACAATGCTAACTCAGTTTACTCTGGTTGTTCAAAATCTGTTAAAGGTACTGGCTAAATAGATAAATTTCTTACCTTGAAGATAAGACTCTATAAAAATGGATTTAGGTTCCAGAACAAGAGAAAATTCATTAAATTAAAATGTTTTCGAAAATACATACAAATGCATACAAAATAAATAACAAAAATTTTTAGAATACTATTTATGTGATTCTTTGCATCAAAGAAACTTCTTGTTATGTTACACTTGCGGTCAAAAATGCAATAATATTATTCTCATGCAACAGACTTGCATTGAATATTTAATTTATTTTTATTATAAACCCTTTTCTATGAGAAATTAGACTGATTCAAATAAATTTTATGAAAAAATTATATGTAAAAACATCAACTGACTCCTGAAGAAGTTCAAGTTTTTTTTCCTTTAATCTTGAACTACTCTAATGATCACACATATCCACACATGTATTTATCTCTATTAAACTTATACATACTCTCAAAGCAGCATAAATAATGTTTCTACATTGAAATGCGTCTTCTTCATCTTGGTGTTGGAAGAAGCAACTAACAATAATAATGAGATGCACATCAAAAAGTAACAAAATCTAAATAAAAGAAATGAAAAGAAACTAAACGAAATGTAACGATAACAATGCTTTCAAAACATTGAATTCTTCCTTCTTTAACTTTAGAGGTTTCAACAAATGTGGGTAAAACCAACATGTACATTGTGGTTACAATTACTTCATCTGCAAAACAAATCAAAACATACAAATAGATGGATGGTTAGATGTATGAATACATGTTGCCTACTACCCAGACTCTCTTTCTGTGGTTTAGGTTATATAATCAATGCAACCAAGTGCATTTCTAATATGTACATACTTCCATACGGACTTTATGTTGGTAGCCCTTCTTTACCTTTGGTTTGGTGCCAGCAGTGGTAGCAACAAGAAATTCAAATCCAATCAAGTAAATGATAAACAATTTATTCGAACTATTCAAATTCTATTTAAATGAAATTGTATTGAAAATGTATATTGTGTTCACATGGAATATATGATTGATAAGATTGACATTAAATTCTGTATTATTTACATTTGAAAATTTTGCAATGTACAAAATATATATGTATAAACACAGGTTTGTGAAAATGATATACATAGTACATACATACACACACATATGTATGTACGTTTCTTAAAGTTGTTAAGTTAACACTTCACATTTAAGATGTCAAATGCATTAAAAGATAATTTTTTGGTATTTTTCCTGAAATTCTGGATTCTACTCTGAAAATGACGATTATATTTCAATTTAAGTTACACTTTTTATCACAGTGATATACGTATGTACATATGCGAATGGATGTTCTTTCATCACTTAATTTTCATTGACTTCTGTAAATTGTTTTGAGACATGGACGTTAATCGCCGATTTTTCGCAGACTGTTATCCGTTTATGTAAACATTTTTTAAGAGCGGGACTAATGTACAAAATAATTAGCTTAAATGGCGGGACTACTAGTTTTTAATTAAAAACAAATTAAGCATATTAAAAAGAAACTCTTACAAGATAGAACGTAGACATCTAGAAAATTATATTTTTTCTTTATATTCAAATGAGAAGATTGTTAAGTGAAAAATTGAGAGAAATATGATGCTTAATAAATAAAATTCTAAAAAAAAACGTTTATTTCATTAACATTCACAAAGAAAAAGGAAATATATACAAGAACCGAAAAAATTAAAGCAATTATCGTCAACATTGTGTTGAATAATACTTTACATATGAGTTTATGCCAAAAGAATACAGTGGTTCGATGAAACATGTGTTTATACCAAAATTTCAAAGTCTTTAAGAAAACAATTTTTATGTTGTTTCTTGCAATACCGAATTAGGTATACGAAAATTTATTTTTAATGTTACTTTTTCAACAGCTGATAAGACGACTCACCACCGCCCCTTTGTGCTTCTAACATGCCGGTGTCAATTTGTGTATATGGCCCATTAATGTACAAGCACGCTGATCAAGTACTCGGGTTTTATTATATCTGATTGTTGCTATCCCGTTGCTAAACTTACGAGATGCAAAAACATTACTTTCGGTTTCAATCAGGCAGATTTAATGGTCTCTGTTGTGTCGGCAACAGCACCTAGAGACGTGTTGGATTGAAGCATACACCGGACAAAGATAGAAAATTCATTTCAGTCATCATCATCTGCGGGTTATCTGTAGTCTAGGCAACCGCATTCAACTTATACCGAATTAAAGACTTTACTGTGCTTATGCATTTCAACCGACATTCTCTTTCTGCGAATTTTGATTAAAATTATATGCACCATGTAGGGACCTCTCCAATAACCGGTTACCAGATTATGCAGTTTTCTGGTTTGATCTCAAGTCTCGCAGACTAGAGCTACTGGTAGCAACACATTTTCCCGATATTGAAATAACAGCAAGATGAGGGTCTTTAAGCAAGTTGAAAACAGGACTTAAACTAGGAACGAATCAAAATGTATCAAATGTACAAGTCTTTGTAAATAATACAATATATTATGTTAAAAATAAATGGTTTTCTAGGTATGTATTAGATAAATTTACAAACTTACTTTACAGCAATATACATATGTACATTAATGTAAATATAATTGCATGTACATGTGTGAGTTTGCTTTCACATCCAGGGATCTAGAACTCCCGTCTAGTGTTAACTTCAGTTTAATGAACTTTTGACTAAAACCTCTAAAAACACAAAAAAATAGTATAAAAGACGGCAAAGTTTCTTTTTAAGAAGGAGATGACAAAAAAACTGGAAACCAGAAACAACCAACCATTCAACCAACTCTTTTTCAAACACATGAGCGATAGACCTTAAAAATATTTTTATGTTTGTTGCAGAAACGCTACCAACAGCCAAAAGAAAAGAACTAAAAGAAACTCATTGCATAAAAAAATATCTGTAGAGGGAAGAGGACAATTTTTCAGGCCTTAACAAACAATTGATATTATATACTTTTATATAGATGATGCCACATACATGAAATTCATTTTAAAGGACATTTTCAAAAAATTTTATAATATTTTTTAATTTGGTAAAATTGAACAATTTTTTTAATAAAAAATTTAACAATTTTTATGATAAAAATTCTTGTCCAGTTTAAGATTTCCAAAAACAATGAATTCAGATAATTATAAAAATTTTTTGTTGATATCAACATCTGGCAATACAGTTTGACTCAAAATCTTTTTATGGTTGCTTGTATACATACATATGTATATGTATGTAGATACGAAGGCAGAATAAAAAAGTACTTTTAAGAACATAAGAAGTACAGAATAAATGTTTGTTTCGTAGAATGATTTATATTAAGTATTTCTATATTTCTGTTTAAAATACAAATACAGAAAATGACTTTAAATTTCTCATTTGAATTTTAAACGACTCGCATAGTAAAAATCCTGGATAAACATTATTTATGAGGATGGTTCCACAATTGACCTCCCTCCTATCCTACACGGATTTTCCATAAGATAATAACGTTCGACAAACCTGATTTGTTCTAAGAAATAAATCATTCTCTCAAATTCTATACATTATTTTCAATATCTATCACTATGATTTTTAATAGAATTTTCGTTTGGCCTATATATTTTAAACATGCTAACATTGGAACTTATGCCATATTGGCATGAACTAGCAACACGTATTTGCTTATTTATTTTTATGTTTATTTTATTCCTTTTCCTAAATAAACTTCATAGATCAGTGATCTTTTTCTCTCCCTCTTCTCAAAAGAACAAATTCGAAACGCAAATATGAGTATAGTTGTGGTTAAATCAGTTAGCTGTTTGTCTTGCTGCTGTTGACTTTTATAGTAAATAAGAATTCATTTGTATGTGACTCCATCGGTCGTATTTGTGCGAGTATCAAGGGGGCAACATCTTAACATTATTAGGATACCTCTTAGATTGTAACGTTAAAATTTCTAAATTAACGATTTATTTTTTAAAGGACTTAAAAATATACCAATTTGACCACAAAATTCAATTTTGTTAACTTAAGATTTATTGTATTTTATCGCCTGATTCTTACAAGAATGTACCCCCTTAATGTTATGTGTTTTATGTTTCTTTTCCAGTTTATTTTAATTCTCCACTCTGTCTACTCCGACAACTCAGTGATGTTTTATGTTTTGGCCCTTTCATTCAATCTTAAACTTCACGGTGTTTTATAATACTGATGATGCCTTAGCAATGATCTCCAAGAACTTCTGTGTCATAAAAATTATACTTGTATGTATTTGTTTGTTTTGTTGTATTCCATAAAAGTGGAAAAATCTTGAAGTTGCATGTAGCTTTAGACATTTTCTGCAACAGGTTTTTTTGTATTAAACTTTGCTGTTTAGTTAAATTTTTAATTTAAAAAAATAACGACTATACAATATTACTACTGTTTAAGTGATCTTTTTAACTAGTCCCTTACAGAACATAAAATATTAGAATGAAATTTTGAAAGAAAATTATTATAAATAAAAAAACATGTATATTAAAAATACGATGAACTAAAACTTTTAAATCAAAATTTTTATAATAAACAATAAACATTTTGTTTATAAATTTAATCATAATCATAACCAATCCATTTAATTTTTTATTTGCAGATTGAAATCAAGTATCAATATAATGTGAATGACTTTGAATGGAATACAAAAATGTAATATGTACTCTAAATCATAATATAATCAAAGGAAATATAAATAAAATTCATTTTTTATAATTTAACATGCATATAAAACTAAAAAAATAATCATTTTTATTTGGAAACATACGCAAGCTTTGCAATTTTTATATACTACCAACGCTTAAAATTACGATAGTTAAAAGTACATGGTTCAAAATCACTTTTTGATTCCATCAGTCTCTCCGTCCGTCTGCCTGTGTATCCATGTAATGCTTGAATAGGTAGGAATTTTCAAGATAAATTGATGAAAATGAATACTCTTCTATTAGCACAAGGACAAACGCTATTGAAAATGGTTGAAATCGTTCCATTATTTTGCCAAACCCCCATACAACCATACTCCTTTCAAGCTCACAATTATGTTTAATGTTCTATTATGTCAACAAAAATCGGCATAACTTGGTTTTAAAGAAGTTTAAATACACTGCCGATTTTTATAATGATCGGTCCTCATTTGAACCTAGACCACAAAATAATTCAAATTTTTAACATTCACTTGTGCAATTCATACTTTAAGTAGTATACCGACTAAACACTTGTATACCGCCATATACTTGTCTATGGAACAGCCCATTTAGTAATCTATATGCTAGTATATCGTCCAGTCTATATGACTAATGAAGTCTATTTGACAAGTCTATCGACTAAACAAAAGCCTCATTAACAAATTTTTATATGGAATTTTTGATTTTATAAAATGCTCCAAAGTTTCCATTTCTGTTGGTAACGATCGCACCTGAAGCGATATTTTCGAGTTTTTTAGAAAGTCTAACTTTGCACATATAATGATCATCTTTTAACTGCAAAGAAATAAAACATTATTTTGTTTTTGATTTTAGGAAATATTATTTTTTATTTATAATTTGTATTGATATAATAAATGTTATTTTTTTATAACTTAATTTATGGTTTTGAATTTCAACATAAATGTTAATTCTTTGTTTCTGTACACGTAAAGTTTTTTAACAACAATTAAATTTTAGTTAGAAGTTTAATTATATAAGTTTATAGTTTAATATATAATGTGACCTTTTATTTTGTTACAATAGATGTTCATAGCTTATTAAATAAATTGACTTATTGGATTATAAAAATAAAGATTATAATTAGAATAATGTTCTTAAAAAACGACTATCAGTTGCGTTAATCTGACTTAATTATAAATGTTTAGTATATTTTAAAAACATTTTGTGAAAAAATCTAAGTGGATCAACTTAAAAATAATTCATGGCTTTTGCACAACTTTTTTTCAAGGGTCGATAAACTTAATTTTCTACACTTAACTTAAGACTAAACAAATCAAAAGTTATGTATTAACTAGTTGTTTGTTTTCTTTATGTATTTTTTATTTTTTGCTAAATTTCAATATTTAACAAAACTAAAAATGAAGTAAAAAAACAACTTAAAACAAATAAAATTAATTTGTATTTATATCACAGATAAATATTTCTTCTCTCAATTGAATCAAAAACGCAAAGAAAAACATGGATAATAATAATTTATACAAAAAACACATTCATAGATACACACATTCAATGTAAATGTATTTGTTGAAATCGTATGATTAAAACTAATTAATTTAATTGTACTTAAAAACTATTAAATATAAATGTCCTTTAGATTTGACGATTTAAAATACAATCGTTCAATCTTGTTATTCTTTATATCCATTATTTTAACGCTGACTCATGGCGGCAAAGGCCTGCATACTATAGTATCGTTCCGTATCATCTTTAGTCACACTGGTGACGTGATGAAATTGACATGGATGGGAAATTTGTGCTTTGGGTGGCAAAGGTGCTGGTTTAGTGCGTTTTTGCTTTTGTTTTTTGCGTCCGGGAATAGAAAGCGCAATATTTTCGGGATCACTTACCAAACGTTCCATATGCTGCCACAGCTCTCGAGCGGATTCAGTGGAATCAAAGCTAAAACCAATCATTTGTTGGTGATTGCTGGATAAGCACATGGTATGAAATGAGGGACCAGCTACACGATAGTTTGATAAGTTATCAATACGGTCGGACCACAAAGCGAAACACGAACCACGTTCAGCCAAGACTAAGGTAACCCGAGGTATGGATCTAGCACGAGCACTTCCACGATCGTACAACACTACGGGTATACCAGTGAATACTAAATGCCAATCATTATCTTTACCTGTACCCTCATAGAGATTGGCCAACGAAGAACTAACAAAGATTTCTGTACCCAAACCACCGAAAAAACTTTCAACTTGTCCCCTTTCGTAGTCCGATAACATCGTATTGCTGGCCGTATCCGTACTAATTGTATCGGTATCACCTTCCGAATTAAGAAACATGGAATTGTGATTGGTAACACCATTTTGTGAGCCATGAGACCATTCGGAGTTTAAAATCATATCATGATTTTCAGAGGAGTTAGTACCTTCCGATGATTCCGAGGGAGGCGCTGAGTCACCTATAGAGCCCAAACGTCGTCTAGGAGCCATATAAGCCATCTGTAATTAAGAAGAAAACAAAATCAAAAGAATTATTAATAAATTAACCAGTGAAAATTATGTTATTTAAATAACAAAATCTAAAATACATAAGTAAGTTTTTATTGTTAGATGAAGACAATTATATTTTATTTATGTGAAACTATGATACAATCAATTTCCGCTCTAGAAAATTCTTATGCGTGTTCTTAGCTAATTTGCGAATAAACATTTAAAATGTTGCATGTTTAAAAATTCTTAAATTTTGTTAAATAATTCCTAAAGAAACAAAGAGTCTGTTAGAAAAGAGACAAATATTTTATAAACAATTAACGTAAAAACAGTTATTTATATTAAATTGATATGAATACTACTAAATTTAACTATTAAGCCATTAAAACCGATATCAATATAATTCAAATATTAAATTTTCTGTAAAAACTTCTATACTATCATTTGTTGAATTTAAAATCGGTGTCGTATCATTGTATGTTCTCAATTACTTTGTTTTTTTTAAATTAACAAAATTATGAATATATTAAAAAACTGTCATTCAATTATTTTTAATTTCTTTCGCCAATCTTTCTAAATTATACAAGCAATTAATTTAGATATTTTTGCGTATTATGTATTTGATTTATCAATTTATTTAATTTGCATTTTTTAGAAAACGCAAAACACAAATAGTAGTTATTTTATCATTCAATTATAACTGTGTAGTGATGTCATCTTTATTACGAGTTATGTAAAGTGAAAATAAAAAATTGTACAAATATTCTCATGTAAATTATTCCATCATTCAATTATTTAAAATATGTAACTTTGTTGAAAAAAAATTAAAGTCAAGTTCAAGTAAAATTTAATTGAACAAACTGAATTCACTCTGCGTTTGTTTTTTATAATTGTTAAAAGCTTTTTTATCATATCAAATACATATTTGTTTGCTTTTAATTGTGCATTAACATCGGAGGTGGGCATTGTAGTCACCAGGGGAAAGGAGAATTCATTAATTAAGAGTTTAAGATATAAATGACAATAAAACAAAAATCCTTAAACGCTTCCCCATACTGTATTTTAAAAAATATTTATACCCTACACCAATATAGAGGAGAGCATATTATACGTTTGAGCTGGTGTTTGTAATATCAAGGAAAATTGGTCCTTAACCCAACACAAAGTATAACAATCGGCTCAAAATCACTTGTCCGCATGCAACAGATCGAAATTTTCAATATGATTTGATTAAATTTGCCACATACTGTTCTCTTGACCCAAGGATGAAGCTTATTGCATATGGTTGAAATCGGTCCATTAACTAGCCTCAATTATAATGTGATCGGATGAATATTTTTTAAAAATAGTTTTTTTGTTTGTTTCTGTAATAAATCTTAGCTTAATACTTATTATTGTAAAAAAAAACATCACTGGGTTTTTCAGGGTAGAAATTTAATATCGAATTTCGACAAACCTGGACACGTAGGACCTTAATATTAGTCAATAGCCATGTCAATACTAATCTCAAGGTATAAACTTTTGTTTCAAAATTAAATTAAAAATTGTTTTAAAATATATAGATTTTAATGATTCAAACAATTAAATAAAGAGTGTACCGTTTGTATGTCATTTAAGTAAAATTATTAAAATTTTAAATAAAAATCCAAAAACTTATAACAAACATTATAATATAATGTATGTTTCAAATATAAAATATTTTATTTTTTTACATAATTGTTTTTTAATTTAAGACAAATGCAACTGAAATATAAAATCGTCAAAAGAATTAAATTTAATTTTGTGAAATAAAAAACATAAGCAACACAATTATTAAATTAAGATGACAAATACGTTAAATTTTATTGACTATTAATTCTTAAATGCTTAACATTTTAAAAATAAAACTTTAAATTTGGACTTGTTTTGTTTTTAAATATTTATAAGAAAAATTGACCTTGACAACCATGTCATGACTAGACTCAAAGTGTTAGATTTATGTCTATTGTCGTTAATACTAACAATAATTACACCGGTCTATTAAAATGAATTATTCATAAATAAACTGTTTTTGTTTTATTTTATTTTTTCTAATAACCTCAATTATGGTGTCTATAAATGAAAATGAAAGTTTTGTCTATATTTTTCAATGTTCAAAATACTAATCGTAGTGTGAGTATGTTTATGGGTAACAAATATATTTCGTTCCTAATATGGCTAAAAACAACTAACTTAATTTGTCCGTACACAATTTTATTTTAATTTGTTTTTGTTTATTCATTCATACCTTCTTTGAGTAGTAGTTTAAGTTTTTTTTTTTTTTGCTTTTGTTTAATACTCAAAAAAGTAGTACATCATATAATGCCTCTATATTTGGCATAATAATTCATTCACATGCTTAATGATTTTATTTTTTTTTGTTTACACATTATAATTTTGTTTTTTTTTATGCAATTTTTTTTATTTTTTCTTAATAATAGAAAGTTTAAATTTTGTGGTGTTAAACACCTTCACATGATCATGTAATTATAAATAGATTTGCAGGTGAACTTAATTTGTTTGTAACACCTTTATAAAGAGTAATGTTTTTTTTTTCGTTTCGGTTTTAGTTTCGTGTAATGATTTGAATGTGAAACTAATTAATAATTAATAAAATGTTATGAAGATTATCGTTATTATTTTTATATTTACACATAACTTCTTAAAAAGTTTAATAAAAATTGTTAAAGAGATATAAATTAGGATTTAAAATTGTTCAAATGAAAACGTATAAGATTCACCGGCATAAAATGTCCAAAAGACACATTTTTACCGTTAAATTTAGTATAGTCTATAGTCTTGTCTATAGTCTTGTATATAGTCTAGTCTATAGTCTTGTCTATAGTGTAGTCTATAGTCTTGTCTATAGTCAAGTCTATAGTCCAGTCTAGTCTATATAAAGTCCAGTCTACAGTCTATTCTATAGTCTAATCTATAGTCTAGTCTATAGTCTAGTCTATAGTCTAGTCTATAGTCTAGTCTATAGTATAGTCTATAGTCTAGTCTATAGTCTAGTCTATAGTCTAGTCTATAGTCTAGTCTATAGTCTAGTCTATAGTCTAGTCTATAGTCTAGTCTATAGTCTAGTCTATAGTCTAGTCTATAGTCTAGTCTATAGTCTATTCTATAGTCTAGTCTATAGTCTAGTCTATAGTCTAGTCTATAGTCTAGTCTATAGTCTAGTCTATAGTCTAGTCTATAGTCTAGTCTATAGTCTAGTCTATAGTCTAGTCTATAGTCTAGTCTATAGTCTAGTCTATAGTCTAGTCTATAGTCTAGTCTATAGTCTAGTCTATAGTCTAGTCTATAGTCTAGTCTATAGTCTAGTCTATAGTCTAGTCTATAGTCTAGTCTATAGTCTAGTCTATAGTCTAGTCTATAGTCTAGTCTATAGTCTAGTCTATAGTCTAGTCTATAGTCTAGTCTATAGTCTAGTCTATAGTCTAGTCTATAGTCTAGTCTATAGTCTAGTCTATAGTCTAGTCTATAGTCTAGTCTATAGTCTAGTCTATAGTCTAGTCTATAGTCTATCTATAGTCTAGTCTATAGTCTAGTCTATAGTCTAGTCTATAGTCTAGTCTATAGTCTAGTCTATAGTCTAGTCTATAGTCTAGTCTATAGTCTAGTCTATAGTCTAGTCTATAGTCTAGTCTATAGTCTAGTCTATAGTCTAGTCTATAGTATAGTCTATAGTCTAGTCTATAATCTAGTCTATAGTCTAGTCTATAGTCTAGTCTATAGTCTAGTCTATAGTCTAGTCTATAGTCTAGTCTATAGTCTAGTCTAGTCTATAGTCTGTTTATTCTATAGTCTGTCTAGTCTATAGTCTGTCTAGTCTATAGTCTGTCTAGTCTATAGTCTGTCTAGTCTATAGTCTGTCTAGTCTATAGTCTGTCTAGTCTATAGTCTAGTCTATAGTCAAACGTGGATACAAATATTTTCTATATTTAAAAACAGTTTTTTTATAAAATTGTTTGGATTTTAATTTTAGTCAATATATAAACAAAAGTTGGATTTTCCTTTGTGTGTTTCTTATTAACATTGAATTAATGTTAGTCGCAATTGGCATTTTTTTGATAATATTTATATTTGTGCTGAATACGATTTATTAAAGATTATTCCAATTTATGACACTTTTACACTGCAGCAAACAAACAAGTACGACGAGCATTTCTTGCCAACTCATGTTTGACAAATATTTAAGAGTTTAATCAATATTCTATAGAAGTTTTATAGACCAGTATTGGTTGTCATGTTCGTATACTGTATCTATCAGCGAGGGTTGTGTGAAAAATATTAATTTATTAGATATGTGATACGTATATGCCTTTGAAATATTTAATAGACAAAGAAATTATTGGCCTAACATTGATGATCAAATTTGGGTCTAGATTTGAAACTTATTCTTACAACCCTCTTGTTAGGGTTGCAAAATTTTAACTCAAACGTTTCTTAATTGCAAAATTTTTTTACGGTTTTGCTAAAATTAATTACAATTCTATGAACTCAATCCTATGAAATAACTAAATATACTTTATACGAAAAATATTCTAACTACATAGAAACCAATTTCTGATATAATAAATAAAGAATAAAGTGTATTCGCAATTCGTTTTAACTTAAATTCAAAGTCGTAAAAATCAAACTCTTACGTCCGCAGTAGACTAACTTTTAAGTTAGTTGATTTTGTTTTTCATGTTCATGTGTTTTTATACATAATAAATATTATTTTTTTATTATTATTATTGTTTAAATGTCATTACAATTTGTGTGTTTTATTCTGAAATGACATTGAACTTGAATTCATGATTCTAGAAATTTATACGCATGTCTGATTTTTTTCATAAAAATTTTATTTTTATAATGATTAAAATGACGGCTTGACTTTGTAAACAAAACATAGAAACCGCTTTTGTGTAAATGCAATAAAAAGTAAGTAAAATAAAAAAGTAATTGGATATAAATAAAATTTAGGTAAATCTCCAAACAATTTAAAATTTAAAGCAGATTTTTCAAAATAAATCATATGAATTTGTATAATATCCATATATGTATATGTGGGAGTGTACATTTTGCGAGAAGAAAATATTTTTTGTAAGGTTGTTTCGTTTTCCTTTTAAAAATATTAAACTTAAGACAAGATTTTTTAATTTGATTTAGTTTTAATCACGAGAGCATTCATGATACCATAATATATCGTCTACTGTAAAGCAAAATGCTGTTAAGTTTAAACACTGTTTATAAAATGAAATATTAAGTGAAAAACTTAGTATTTTTGTTAGAAAACTTCATTCTTTTTAGGTGACGATATAAATATTTAATATCACTTTGACAGTGAGTTGTTATTTATTTAAAACTAACAACTATTAAAATGACACACATAGTATATTGAGGGCTGTTCCCTTAAGTGAAGTGTTCTTTTTTTGCAGCAGTTTGGAAAAGAAATCCTTAAAAACTAAATGGAAAGAATATGGCGAAAAACATGAAATATAAAGCATTGTTGTTGATTTCTGTAACATGAAAATTAAACATTTTTATTCAGATACATCTTGTATAGAATCATTAAGATGGTCCCATTTCTTTATGGAATACCAACATTTATTGACATATTCTTATTATATGTATGAAATCTTAAATATATCAACACACATACGCATTAAAATTATGTTTTTAAAATATTTTCAATATAGCTATTCTCCAAAATATGACCGACATTTGGTTATGCCCCTAATGAGCACATAAAAAATAATGTAACAATAGATAAAAAAAGTATATACGAAAACATACTTTCCAATGCGTATGTATGTATATACTCATATGTATGTATGTATGTATGTATGTATGTATGTATGTATGTATGTATGTATGTATGTATGTATGTATGTATGTATGTATGTATGTATGTATGTATGTATGTATGTATGTATGTATGCATGTATGTATGTGTTTCTACAAAACTATCCTTGTATAAACCCTGCAATTTAAATGGTAAAAATCATCAAATGAAATTTTATTTTTAGTGAAAAATTACTATGTTGTAAAATATTCATTTCATTATCAAAAATTAGATTTTTAGTGAAAACAAATTTTTATTTCAATCTTAGTAAAAAATTTTATTTTTCATGGAAAATACAATTTTCAGTGATAATTTGTATTTATAATAGGAAAGTAATTTTTCAAATCATCGGAGGCGAAGAAATATTTAAAATTTCTACTAACAAATGAGAAGAAGTTCTCTGAATTACATGGTTCTTTTTATATGACAGAAAGTATTCTGTGTGTAAGTTGTATCTTCATATGTATGGCTTTCATACAACCACAAAATTTTTAAACTGGTGATGATAGAGGAAAATAGGCCAAAGGCATAAACAATGTTTTTTTTTTTTTTTTTTTGCAAACAGACCTTTAAAAGAAATAAATTATAGGAAAAGGACATACGACGGTTACAATCAAGTATGTATATTTAATTTCGAAAAGATATTAATATAGTTGTGTCGTCCCTTCATTAAAACATTTAGCAGAGGCATTTAATTAATATTTAAATAGTAATATGATAAAAGGTGAAAGAACAATAAAATAAAGTCATCTGACACAGATCTAGTCGCGTGATTATTGCCTAGAGAGGGTAAATTGATAGGAGAGGCTACTAAAAACACCTTATTGTTAATTTATTTTAAATTTAAAACGAATTAATCAATTTATTTTAAAATCAAAAGAGTTTTTTGCTAAAAAGAAATAGGTGTTTAACAATATTTAACATGGGCACTTAAATTCACTCACTCTCATCCCACGCAAACTTTCATTTCATTTCCCCCATCCTTTCAAACAAACTCAATGAAAAAAGTTGAGAAAAAAAACAAAAATATTTAACAATTTATTGTCAGCCATCTTCAAACCAACACAAATAACAAACATTTCCGTTACTATTATCAAGTCTGGCACAAATTAAAACGACAAGAACAACAACATGGAATTTACACAACAATAAAGAAAAAAACATTTGTTAAATGGCCTAAAAAAGAAAAAAATGAAGTACCACAACATAAAAAAATTTTACTTGAATTCGACAATTTCAAGTAAAAATGTATTCATCACGAATTTTTGGTTAATTTTTCCATGTTCTTGTTGCGACACTTTTTGTTCTCCTTTTCTTACAAAAGATTTTAATTTTTTCACAGTTGAGCAGCGTCCTGACACGAGACATCTTCTGTACAATAAGAAAAAGTTACGAATCTGTTATTGTTAGCGTAGTAGTTACTGTTGTTGACTACTTTGTAAAATCATTGACAACAACCCTACTGAGAACGACAGGGGAGGAGGAGAATGTATAAGAATAAATGAATCTTATCGCCTACTTTTTTATGCTGGCAATATGAAGTGAATTGTTGTCAAAGTAGTAAAAATGTTAAAAAGGGAAGAAAATGATGGCACAAATGTTGACAGTAAAATACACAATGTTGAGTTTATTTTGTTCATTATTTTTTTCTGTTTTTTGTTCCTTTAGTCTTTTATCAATATGAAAATATTGAAATATTGATATTTTTATACATATTTATACATGTTGTTTTTGTTGTTGTAGTTATAAACATTTATCGACATAACTGTCGTTATGGGTTTACTTAAGGAAATATCTTCTAAAATATACCTACATATTAAAATAGTTACATAAATAAATGCATTACGTCACTCCAAGCGCAAATTGACTTTACTAACATTTGTTGTAATTTTGTAAAAGTTTAAAAAAGTCTTGTTAACAAATCTCCAAACCTCAAAAAATATCCCAATTTAACGAATACTGAATTATGTATTATAAATAAACCCTAGATTTATAACTTTTTGTGACTTATCCCATTGCACTTTAAGTAACGATATATTGTTATTGTAAATCAAAAGAAGAAAAGGAACAAGTGGATTTTTTAAATTGACATTAATGGAGTAGAATAATCAATGAAATGTATAGATAAACACACAAACTATATTGTTTCAAAAGCAAGACTTATTATACCCTACATCATTGTAGTATTGAGGGTATTATGCGATTGTGTTGAAAATAATGATCCCATATCCACCGAGTCACTATCTGAATCGATTTAGCCATTTTCTACAAAGTACAATGTTTCAAAACCAAAATTTATTATACATTACATCGATGGAGTATTGTAAGTATTATGTGATTGTGTTGAGAATAATGATCCCATACCCACCATTTCCAGTGACTGATTATACACATATAAGTAAGCATGATTATACATCGATATTTATTACTTAGATATATAGTGGAAAACTTATAATTTTTATTTACAATTGACGTATTACTACTAATATGTATAAATAATTTGTATAGCCCTTAGATAAACCTCGTTTCAAAAACCCCGTTTAAAATTTTCAAAAATTGACTTTTTCACTTTAATAAATAACAACAAGTACTTAAAATTACTTATTATATGTAAAACATTTAGATAATTATTATGAATGAAAATCATCATAATATCTAGTTAAAGTGGTTTTATATTTTCAACACTATTTTATACCCTGGGAAATTAAGTGATTAACGAAAACATAAAAGAAAAACTACAACATCCGCTGAGACAACATAATAATAATTATTGTAAGATTTTTTTCTAACTTTGTAATTTAATATTAATACACATTTACATTTGCAAAGTTTGAAACAATTATTTAAAAAGTATTCAAGGGAGACATTACAAAGGAAATTATAATTTTGCAATAAATAACGAAATGCTTGCACAATCCCTAAATTAAATATTACAAACATTTCTTTAATTTTTTTTAATTGAGCTTAATGAAAATCTAACAAAATATAATTTTCAATGTTAATTAAGCAATAAATGTACCATCAGAAATTTTCTAATTATTATGTAGTAATTTGTAAACAAATTATAATAAATGTAATTGAATCATTATAATTTCTGAGAAAATGTCAAATATTAAAAACAAAGCAAATCTTTGTTAAAAAGTTATTTATTATTAAAAATATATTTTTTTTCCTCTGGATTTATTTGAAAATCCAACCATAACACATGTGAAACAAAAATTATTCGTTATGTATTTTTACAAAAGAAAAAAAATCACTTTGTAAATATAACAAGTACATGTTAATTATGGGAAAATGAAAAACAAAGTCAACAAAGTATTTATCATTTGTAAGAATACAACTGTTACTTGTACTTAGTACTCTCGTAACCAGCCTTCCAATAACAATTTGAAAATAAATACACTTTAAAGTGCATAATTATTACTTTTATTCCCATTCTCAAAGTATGTTTGAAAAATTCCCACACAAAATTGTATCATTTATTTAAATTTATTTAAACGTGAAAGATTAATGTACCTTGAAAATTTGAAGTTTTGGTAAATAAGAAATTTAGAGTTCAGAATTTTTTAATTATAGTACTAAAACAAATTAGCAAAATAATTTTTGGCAGATTGAGAAAATGAACCGCGGACTTCGGTATGTTAGTAAAATGTTCTACTCACTGCACCACTGCTTAGCTATTTTATTACGCGTCAAATAATAGTTTTCAGATACAAAGTTATTGTTGTTTTATTTTTTCTATAAAACACAATTCTTAACACGCAATTAAATGGGTTAAATAAAATGTGCAAATAAAATTACAAAGTCGAAAATAAATTACTTCTATATCAGATGAAAAGAAAGTCATTACTCGAGTACTTCAAAGTAATGCAGACGATAAGTAGTAGTTATTGAAAAGTAACTGGTTATGGAATATATAGTGGGTGTTGATTTTCCAAATATAACATCCCTTAAAAACAGGGATAAAATTCTTACAAAAGCGATGGTGGGAAGTAGTTCTTTAACTCTCTATTTACAAGCGATCGTGGTAAGTACATGCCCCTGTAACATAACCTTGTGAAAATTAAAAACCAATAAGTAAGTAGTGAAAAGTGAAAAGTTTTTCAATATTTTTTTACTTTTCAATGTAAGATTTTTTTGGATACATCCTCCTTTAAAAAACGGTAAATATTTTTATTTTAAAAAATTGTTGGCACATTTTTATTAATAAAATTAATCAATCGTTTTTGACCGATCTTTATATGTATTATCTATATATTATGTATCTTGATCAACACTCCCAGTTATTTAAAAATATTGTTATTGTTTATAGCCCATATATAATATAAAATCTTATATGACCATTGGTCATCATATAATGGATTTTAAGTAAGTATACGTACATACATATGTATAAAATATTTAAATTTATTTGTATAATGATTAGATAAAATAAATTTTAAACTAAATATTTGTATGTAATGCATGTGTTAACTATTTCTTTAAAATAAAATTTTAAATGCAGTTTTGAAATTAACAAATAAAAATGTGTCTATTCATTCTCTCTCTTTTAGGAGATTAGAATATCAAGAGAGTAAAACAAAAGAGACTTGTTAAAAGTAATAATTTTAATTACAATTAATTGAGAATTTTAGCAAAAATATTAAAGTAGGTAGAACATGAAATTCACTACTAAATGTTCTACCTACTTAACATTGAATGTATACGACTCAGTTTTTGAACTTAAAACTGATTCTTTATTTTATATTTTAATTAAAATTTAATAAATATCGCAAAATTTAGGATTAACAATCCTGCAAAAAATTGCAATTATTATAAATCGACATTAAAATGCCAATGTAGTTGAAATAGTGATTATATAAGTAAGACAACAATATGGGGTGCAATATTATTTAAACAAAGTTTTACTCCATACAACAACAATTCTCAACGCGATAACGAATTTGTACTCTTAGTTTAAATTAATAGTAAGGATTTATATTCACGATCAGTTTATTTCTAGTCTTAATATTATTTTATAGTTATTTTACTATTATTGTTATTTTTATAACCTATATGTAATATAAAAATTATATGACCATTGGTCATCACTTAATGCATTTTAAGTAAGTATACGTACATACATATGTATAAAATATTAATATTTCTTAAAATGCAATTTTGCATTAAATTTTGAAATTAACAAATAAAAATGTGTCTATACCAGAGGAGCTCAAGATTGCCATTTCATAGCACGCGTAATAGGGTAAGAAAATTCTGCTGACGCTAAGTTGATACACATACACTATAGATTTAATTCTTATTCTTTTTATAATGAACAATATCAGTTGGTTTGCTCTCAACTTGAATAACAAAATCAATTGTTGAAGCAAGGTCTGTGTACGACGTTTTTAAAATACACACAGAAATACAACAACAAAATTTTGAGAAAGCCGAATTATCAAAATTCATTATAGTTTGTAGTCATTTTATTAGTATACTTTTATTTTGAATTGAATTCTATTCTCCGCTTCTTTACCAACACAAATAAAACTATGGTAGTATGTGTTTGAGCACCACTGGTCTATAAATTCTCTCTCTCAGGAGATTAGAATATCAAGAGAGTAAAACTAAAGAGACTTGATAAAATTAATATTTTTAATTACAATTAATTGAGAATTTTAGTAAAAATATTAGTAGGTAGAACATGAAATTCACTACATGTTCTTCCTACTTCAAGTTTACCATTGTATCCGACTCAGTTTTCGAACTTAAAACTGATTCTTTATTTTATAGGTATTTTGATTATAATTTTATTTAATAATACAAAATTTCAGAAACAAATATTGCAAAATTTAGGACTAGGTTAGGTTAGGTATCGAGGGCAGCTGCTTCATGAGCAGCTCACTTGGGTCCATTTAAGGTTGGTCCCGTTGTGTTACCTTAGTGGTCACAGGAGTTTGTTATAATTTCACTTCCTGCTTCCAGATCTAAACCAACCGGTTTCATTTATGTAGCATAGGATATTCTTCAAGCCTATCCCTGAAAGCTCCTCCATACCAACCAGAAAGGGAACCCCAAAGTGAAGATGTGATATCGTTTCATCTTCTTCCTCATTATGACAACTTTTGCAGTAGTCATTATATCCAAGACCCAGTCTCCTGGCTTGAGTGCCAATGGCACAGTGTCCTGTGATTACTGATACAAGAGTCCGTATCTGCTCCCTTCGGAAGCTCATAAGTAGTCTTGATCTGCTGGCATCATATAGGGGCCAAATGGACCTCGAGACTTGACAGGTGGTTTCATTGAACCACCTGATTTGGGCTTTCCCATATAGTTCATTAAGAACAAGTGCCTTACAGTTTGTAAGGGAAATACCAGTAAAGGCGTCTATTTCCTCCTTCATTGTACCTTTCCTGGCTAGTTCGTTAGCTATACAGTTACCCTGACATTTATCATGGCCAGGGACCCATATTAGCGTTATCCTAGAATTTCTCGCTATCTTATTTAGAGATATCCGGCATTCTCTGATTAACATAGATGTCGTAAAGACACCCGCTATATTCTTGATAGCAGCTTTACTGTCAGTATATATACATATATCCCCCGATACGTGATAATACCTTAGCCAATTTGCTGCTCTTTTAATAGCAAATATCTCTGCCTGAAGAACACTACAGTAATTGGGCAGTCGAAAGGATGATCTAATACCAAATCCTTCAATAAAGAAACCACCACCCACTTTACCACTCCTTTTGGAGCCATCAGTGTAGACTCTCGTTACACCTGGAGGTGGGTGAGTTTCTAGTTCAAGGTTCCTATGTGGAATCCTGAAGCAGAAGCGATTATCGAAGTTGGGCTTCGTAATGCAATAGTCAACATTCAAATGTAATAATTCGAAATGTTTTATAATTCTAGAATGCCCGTAGTCTCTGTACTCAGACCATGAGCCGCAGGCATTTAATCTGATCGCAGAGTTAAGGGCGAGTTGAAAGGCCATTAAGTCAACTGGTAACCAATTCAGCATGGTTAACAGTGCCTTGGTTGGCGTTGTCTTCATTGCTCCCGTAATAAAGGATTGCAATGTTTCTCATAGGACTAACAATCCTGAAAAATATTAAAATAATTATAAATCGCCATCAAAATGCCAATGTAGTTCAAATTGTGATTATTTAAGTATTCTAAACCTTATAGAAACAGATTTTAACAAATTTGTCTCTTATCACTTTGTAGTTGGTAATAGACAACAATATAGGGTGCAATATTATTTACACAAAGTTTTAATCTATTCAACAACAATTCTCAACGCGATAACGAATTTGTACTCATAGTTTAAATTAATGGAGAGATTCATATACACGATCAGTTTATTTCTAATCTTAATAAAAATTAGTTTTAATTAATAGTAGAAATTCATATACACGACCAGTTCATTTCTAGCCTTTCTAAAATTAGACGCGCTTAACTGTTCAAAATTATTTCATAAAAAATGTGGTTATTTTTATTGTTAATTACACTTATAAGTGTTTTATATTTCTGGATAAGATATCATTTTTCTTTGTGGCAACGTTTGGGCATTGAATATGATGAACCCATAATACCATATGGTTCCCTACTCAAAGTGAAGCGTAAAGAACGATCATTTGGTTTGGTATTGGCTGATATATATGAAAAATATACTAAGAAATTTGTGGGCATTTATATGTTTATAAAACCAGCCATTCTACTGAGAGATGCTGCTTTGGTGCGTCAAATAATGACAACAGATTTTGCCAGTTTCCATGATCGGGGTGTTTATGTCGACGAGAAAAATGATCCAATGTCAGCGAATTTATTCACACTTCAAGGACAAACCTGGCGTTCTTTGAGAGCCAAATTAACGCCTTCATTTACTTCGGGAAAATTGAAGGGTATGTTTGATACGGTCGATGATGTGGCTGATAAATTAGTGCAGCATTTGAAGGGTCAGTTGGTTGATGGCAAAGCACATACATTGGAAATGAAAAGTTTGAATACTACGTGAGTTTATATCAGATAACGCGATTGCAATTACTTGTGCATTTTTTACTTTTCTTTTAGATACGCCATTGATATTATTGGTTCCGTTATATTTGGTCTAGACATAGACAGTTTTACAAATCCTAAAAATGAGTTTAGACAAATTAGTGATAGACTTTTTGCTTCATCGGGAGTGTTATTAAATATACGTAACATAATGAGTTTCGTCTGTCCACCGTAAGATAAAACACATTTGGAAATATTTTATTTAATTCATAAACTTCTTTTTAGAATATCTCGTTTTTTATCTGCCCTTGGTGTCAAAGATGATGTAATATATAATTTAAGAGATATTGTTAAGAGAACCATAGAGTTTCGTGAGAAACATGGAGTGGTAAGAAAAGATCTTCTACAACTATTGATACAACTTCGTAATACGGGAAAAATAAGTGATGACAATGAAGGTTTATGGCAAGTTGAAACGGCAGCAGAGAATTTAAAATCCATGTCGTTTGAAATGATTACTGCACAATTGTTTCTGTTCTATATTGCGGGTTCCGAGACCACGGCAGCAACAACATCGTTTACTATTTATGAATTTGCCATGAATCCAGAGATATTAAAAAAAGCTCAAACCGAAATAGATGAATGTTATAAAAAGCATGGCCTAAAGCCGGAGGATAAGCTAACATATGATGCTATACAAGATATGAAATATTTACATTTATGTGTGATGGGTATTTTACCAAAAAATAACATAAACTTTACAAATTTTACTATATCTTATCACCTATTACAGAAACTACTCGTAAATATCCTGGTCTGCCATTTTTAAATCGAGAATGTACTCAGGATTTTACAGTGCCCGGCACAGATTTCACCATTAAAAAGGGTACCGGCATTATTATTTCACTTTTGGGTATACATCGCGATGCTGAATACTTTCCCAATCCTATTGACTATAAGCCAGAACGCTTTTCTGAGGATGTAATGGATTACAATCCTGTGGCTTTTATGCCATTTGGGGAGGGTCCACGTCATTGTATAGGTAATTATTGTTAAAGATTTTGAGTTATTTTATATATTAAATTTTGCCTTTCTTTTTGTTTTAGCTCAGCGAATGGGAATTATAAATGTGAAGGTGGCTTTAGCTAAAATATTAGCTAATTTCAATATCGAACCTATGAAACGTAAAGAAGTGGAATATAAATTTCATACAACACCAGTATTAATACCAGTCGATGGTTTGAAAGTGGCTTTATCAAAGAGGTGGTAATAGGCGTTTTTACAGTTGTAGATATAAAGGCAGAGGAATCACAATAAATTTAATATATTTATACTTTAAAAAATCTTAATATTTAATTTAATTATTTTATATTTTATAATAATATAATAATATTTGGATTAACAATAACAATATCTAAGTTCTTCTTGTTAATATATTGTCTGATATAATTGTTCACGAACCATTTAAATTTTTTAATTTGTAGCGAATGAATATTTCGTTTTAATTCCAATATTTTACGATTAAATTTTTTGCAGTAAAATTTTCCAATAAATTTAAAAAAAAATAAGTATAAACACAAAATTAGTAGTTTACAAAACTTTTTTCAGTGTCAAGTTACAATTTCAAAAATTCACTAAAGACTAAACATGGATTAACAACATAAAGTATTATGATATTTCTTTGAGTTTGAAAGTTTACAAAGACACGCTAGAGTATCAGATTGACACAAAAAATCTCTACCATAATACTTTATCATATGATAATGAAAATCAGTGTTGACGTTTTGGTAAAATTTTTCTGAAATGGCCTCTGGCAACACCATATAATATAGTATGCAGTAACAAATGCGGGTTTATGTGACAATATCAGTGTGTGAAAAAAAACCGGAAGGATAAATTACTCATACCATGATAAGTAGATAAATAAATAAACAAATACCCCGATAAACAGGTATAGTATTGCTGTCATTGAGATTGATTGGTATCTTTAGGATTTTTTCCATGTTTTCGTAAAAATGTGCACAGTGAAGCAACTGATAATTAAAAAACAGATGTAAACAATCACTAAAGCAAACAACTGATAATAATTTTAAAACCTAGGGACTACTGGTCAGGAATGTTTACACTAACCAGGCAGTCGGCATACTAAGCTTAAATATTAAATTGTGTGTATAAATAACAAAATAATGCAATTTTGGAGAAAAACAGAGAAAGAGAGCAAAAATAATTATCAGTTTTTTATTATTTTATTTTTAATTCAAGTCTTTATTAAAAGACGATGAAGAAGCCTAATCTTGTATTGCCAAAATTGACGAAAACAACAAATTTAAAAATGAGAGAGAAAAATAAAGATCTTTCGACAGAAAATGCTGAGAAAGAATTTATTTTTCAAGGAAAGAAGAAAAAGTGTTGTCAAAAGTTATTTTTGTAGAAAAACGCTAAAATTTCATATTTTTGTAAGAATCAAGCTTTTTTGTAAACAAATCATCATAAATATGACATTGATTGAATATATCCCTGCTAGTAATGAATGCATTGAATTTGAAAATTAAAATTTTGAAATTACATGCATACATATGTATATGTACAAAATATAAGTTCAAATTCTTTAAACTATATGTATATCGTAGGTCGAAAGATTACACTTTTAGACGACATAATAATATTAAGAATAAAGAGGTTTTCCTCAAATGCAGAACAAACCCGGAAACTTTACTGTATGATATCCAAAAAATATGATGTGATGGTGAATTTGGTGGCCAATCCTTAGATAATATTTCAAAAATATTTAAGGTTAAAGTCGAATATCGAAAAATTGTACAGGACCTTGTAAATTAAAGTTTTAAAAAAATTTGTCCCAACATCCCACCTATTGGCTTTTTTTGGCCTGTGTTATCAATTTGTTCAAATATTTTTTTTAATAGATTCAGTAAAAATTCTTAGATTATATTACAATTAATTATTATTTTAAGAAAATTAAGAAAAAACGTTTTTGTCGAACCTGCTTGACAACACTGAGACAAAGAAAAATATACCTTAGCTGCAATTGCCTAAGGCTCTGGACAAAAATACCAAACTGTCTGACAAACAGACATACGGACGTATGAACTGACGGACGATTATAAATATTTCTTTAATTTTTTCATTATTGCTGTTGTTGTTGTATTTCTTTTCTATATACCATAAGACATGGCAGCAGCAAGTGGAAGTAGATGGATGACTTGGTATATACAATATATGTATGTACTGATCGTACTCTTACACGTACATACTTAATAAATAACTAAAACTGACGGATAATATGGCAGGCGGCAACTTTCGTTTTCTGTGAAAAATGGCAAATTATATTTTTATTTCTGAAACAGTCTGTCAGTACAGCTTATAACGATCAGTTCGGAAATCGAAATGGCAACAAATTAAAATAGAAACGCGTGCTCAATACTCCCCTACGAATCGTTTACGACTTGGTGATATAAAAAAACACAATAGAAAATCTATAGAATTTCTAAAATGTGGTTACTCATACCGATACTGATCTATGCCGTAGTTTTTCTCTCAGTGCGACATGTATATAACTATTGGCGTCGAAAGGGGTTTCCCCATGAGAAATCCGATTTGTCTTGGCCGTTTCTCAAACAAATTTACAAACGTGAGTTTCATTTTGTCGATGCCATTAGTGAGGCCTACCGTGCTGGTAAGGAACGTTTTGTGGGCATATATTTGTTGTTTCATCCTACTTTGCTTATAAGAGATCTTTCATTGGCCCGTGAACTTTTGGAGAATTCATCAGGCCATTTTAATGATACTAAATGGGACTATGTACGTGGTTATCGTAAGTATAATCTAATGGACAAAATAGCACCCATATTTTCTGCGGCTCGATTAGAGGCCATGTTATCTAATATTGAGAAGGTCGGGGATTATGCATTGAACTATATGGATGTTGTTGCTGATTGTAATCCATCGGATGGTATTGATATGCAAGAAATTATGAGAATGTAAGTTTGCATAGTGACATACATACTTCAGTTAGTTTTAATGCCTATATCTTTAAAAAAAATTATAAATAAATTTAAATTAACATTTAAGCTGATAAGAAACTGTATTTTTATGGACTTATGTGTGGGTTTTCTTAAATTTATTTCGAAATTAATTTATATTATGCATTAATTGAATTATTTTTTTCATTTAAGGTATTCTGTGAGTATTATCGCCAATTTAATCTATGGCTCAGAAATTGATCTTTTCAAACAAACAGATTCAATATTTCAACAATATTTAAATTATTCCATACGTCAATCAGCTGTTAATTCATAGTAAGTATTTTTTTTTTTTTTTGTTTTATTAATTGTGCAACAAGTTTTTATGTGTAATATATTGTTAAATCCAGATAAGAAGTATTCGATTATCAATGTTTGCAATAATAATGACTTTGCAAAAAAATGTTGTTGTAAAATTTCAATTAATATAACATTTAATTCGCATATATTGTGTTTATTTTATTATTCAAAATTGGTTTATTTATTTGGGCTTTGAAATGTGTTTTATTTAGAATTTTATTTCAAGAATCTTATGATCGTTGATAATGGGAAACATTTGATTAGCATTTTAAAGCTTTTTTAAATATTCATTTAGCACCTACAACCGCATCCCAAAAAATACCTCTCTTACTTATCGCCTGCGAGATGTCGTACGAGAAAATGTAGAACGGCGTGAAGAGGGCGGCACGATACGCAAAGATATTTTACAAGTTCTAGTTAAATTTCGTAATGGAAATGATATTGAACATAAAGAAAAACTCAGCTGGCACATTGAGAATCTATTTGAAAGGGAAAAACTCTTATCCATTAAGAAATTAACACATATTACTGAACATCTGCTGGAGAATGGTATGAATACAATGGCTTCAACAGGTGTACTAGCATTGTATGAGATTTTGCAACAACCAGAACTCAAACATAAAATAATAGATGAATTACGTACTCACATACAATTGAATAAGGACAAGAAACCACAAATAACATATGAAAATTTAAAACAATTGAAACTAATGGATTTATGTTTACAAGGTAAGAGATTTTAAGGCTTCAAATCACAATATAATTAACTAAAATCTTGTTAAATTTATTTAACAGAAACTGTACGTAAATACCCCAGTGTAGCCTATATTGAACGTATTTGCCGCAAGGATTTTCAATTGCCCAAAAGTAAACACACACTCAGAGAAGGGAAATCATTTATTATACCATTATTGGCTATACAAAGAGATGAGAAATATTTTGAGGATCCTTTAAGCTTTAAGCCACAACGTTTCTTACAGGACAGTAATGGTAATAAGGGAGAATGCTTGCTTAGTTTTGGTTTGGGAGCTAAAACATGTATAGGTAGGTGGTAATCACTTTCGATTTGTTAACATTTATGAAATTAATTTATTTCTAATTTATAGCTGAGCATTTTGTTAACCTTGTGGTTAAATGTCTATTGGTTAAGCTGTTCTTTAATTTCCATATGGAAACGATTCCGTCGGAGAATTTCGAAATTTGTTATAATAAAACACCTTTCATACAATCGAAAGAGGGTTTTAGAGTTAAATTAAAATCAACGAAAATAAAATTCGATTTATAGATTTAATGAATTGATACATACTTTCTATTACTTTAAGGTTTATAACTTTTATAACCGATCAATAGGCATATATTGAATTTTTAAGTAAAAAACTTTTTAAATTGAGTTTCTTATTGAAAGAATTAAAATCAATTTTATTGAATTTACTATTAAACTACTTTACTATTATACATATTTTAAGAGCTTTATTTTTTAAAACAATATAGAGGTGAAAACAATCTAAGAAATATTTACATACATATATTTATGTATTCACATATACAACACAAAATAGTCTTAGGATGACTGATCTTAAATTTAATAAACTAAATAAACTTTGGGTCCACTATTAAACATTATAGTGTTTTTATTGTGTTTTTACTGAATCAACATTCGAAAGATTCTCCTAGTATAAAGTACCCCTTTGATACTTCGAGATCAAACTCATGATGACCCTTTGTCAATGTGGATCGAGTTTCATTATTATGGAATCCGAAATATCATACTTGTACACTGTTTTAACGATTCACTCTAATCTTAGACCTTAGTATTCGAAACAGTTTACCATAACTGTAAAATATGCTAAGATTTTTTATATGTATACTAAGTTGATTATGTAGAAATACAATCATGCATAATATTGACATAAATTGTATGAGATACACTCATGTGTATGAGTGTGTGAATACCACCAGCACCAAGTATCACAACGCAACACATTACATTTGTATCTGTTTTTTACACGATTATCTAAATAAAATTTATGAAAACACAATTGTTGCCAAAATTAATGATCTACAAGTAAATTTATGTTCTGTTTGATTCAAATGAAATGTAAATTCATGCCACACAAAAAACGCACACTTAAAATCACACACTGCCACAAATACATTAACTTATAATTTATGTATTAAAGTTAAAACTTGGCTTGAAAATATTTAGAACAATAGTGAAGTGAGAGTTATAAATTAGGAATATGATAAAAATTCTAGATAAATTATGTTTAGTTTATTATGATCATTATGCTTTTATATCTGAGCTTTAATTGAACATAAAATCACTTTACAACGATCGCCTGAAAATAGGGAGCAAAGTAGTAGTTTTGTTTCAAAAATATATATTTTTTTGTTTGTGTTAAAAACAAAGTTCCAAATCAATATGTCAAGACTATAAAGTAAATATTTACATAATATATTATTTGTAAGACATTACTAGACTCATTCTAAGTAATCTAGATAGTATGAAATAGTCATTTAAAAGTATGTTGTTGCTGGGAATATCTTCCTGTATTTGATAATTGTTAAAACAATATAACTTTATTTAAGTTTAACATATTTATTATAAAAAATAGTAAAGTTTTAATGTTCACCTTTAAGTGACCTCCTAAAAACTGCCCCTTAATAACCCTTAAAACTACATACATATTACACTAATAATTGGTATTTTCTCTTTATGTATTGGGTTCACCATTAATATTGACCCCAAAAAATGTTCACATTTACCTAGAAACGATTAAAATTCCACATAAATTTCCATAAATCTGCATGTGTTTAAGTAATTAATTAAAAAATCATTAATTATCAACAAACAAATATGATTAACGGATTTAAAGCCACACATAGTTTTTTTTAACGTAAATTCATGCATTTTGAGGCCAGCATTGTTTATATCTGTATATCCCTGCAGTATGGAATGTAACACCGGAAATGCCAATTATTCCTGTCATAATTAGCTATATGATTACATATTATAACATAAATTTTTTAAGAGAAAATCAGTAGTACATTCGTGACAAATGAACCATTACATATATATAGTAGGAGTATTGAAACAACAAATATGCATAACTACAATGCTGAAAGTATGGGTTTATTGGGTCAACTAAAATAATGACATTATAGAATAATTTGAATAAATGGGTTTGTTGTTTATTTGTATTATACCACAAAAACCAACACAAATACTGACAAAAAATTAAAATTTTAGCAACATGTATAAAATTAGGATGATTTTACAAAAACAAATAAATTGCATGAACATTTCGAATACCTTATTAAACTGGAGATTTTATATTAGTTCATCTATAAAATTCAATTAAAACTACTTCGCAAGTGACTACACAGAAGAAGACGATAAATTATAATGGAATACATGTACAAAGCAAGATTCCTTAGAACTAATATAGAAATACAATTTGCTACCTACCTAATGTATGTGTATATTAGTGCTAAAAATACAAATGCGTAAAGAGAATATCCTGCTTTTGATGTTGTTATGGTTTTGCTTGGGTCACTGTAAATAAGTGCTTTAATATTTCTTCATACTGTCCAAAACACTTAATGATATTATAATAACTACAAGTTGATTTTGGTAATAGGTTGACCCAAATTTTCCATGAGTATCATGGACCATAATTCTGGAGTGTTCAAAATAAACGTATCTTACAGTTTTTTTGAATGTGATATATAATCTGATATATAACATTAATTGTTACTTTAATTGCAACACAAATTTATTTACTTTTAACATGTGTTCATTTATTTGCATTTATTTTAAATATAATACTTATGCAGATACAAATTTATTACTTTAGACAGTCTCATTTGTAACAAAAATGCAACAATAGGAAAAAAAGCGAACTAAAAGTGTTAAAACTATTTAAAACCTTTTGTAACTAAAAAAAGTTTTAATCCATAGTAAAAACATCCCAATAAATTACTGCAGGCGAAACAAATACAGGTGAAGCCATGTAGATATAAAAGTAATTCAACTCTTTTCTACTTATAAACACCACTTAACTCTAAAATACTAAAGGATTCATTGTACTTGTGAAAAATTGAAAAACATGATATAAAGAGAGATAGTAACTAGTTACTGAGGAAGGATACATTGATATATTAAACAAAATTTGATTTAAAAAAAACTATATTTTTTCTTTTAGCATACATATCCTATTAAGTATAATAAATGTTTAAAATTCTTGTCCATTTACTACAATATTAATTTTGTCCTTAATAATATTTGCACTGATTTCGTATTCCTTCCCCAATAGTTGACCTACTTAATTATTCATACTAACATGTATGAGAAAGTTGCAAAAAAGGTATACAAATTCGAAATTCATATTCTCTAGTTGTATTCAGATGCTTAAGTGCGAGAACCATTTTTTTTTTGATATTTTGAAACTACATAAACTTTTATTGTTTTAACTAAAATTTTCCCTTAAGGCATACTTGGGTGTGAATTTTTATGTCTGTCGGTATATTTAAATAAGCTTTTATCCGACTGGATACTGATACAGTAAAATATATATATATTAGTTTGTCTGTTGTATAATTGTAATGGATATTGTTGTTGTTTGAAACTTTTCAAAGTGTGGAGACCTCAGGATGTTATGAATTTATGTATTTTGAATTGTAAATTAAGTAGGAAAGAGTACACACAGACAGACACGCACAAATACAAATATTAAAACTTAGTTTACACTTCGAAAAAAGTGTTACAATTTTTGGTCGAAAGGATTAAACAAAAAGCATACAAAAACTTAAAATTTTGGCAAAATTTATAAAGACATTTTCTCGTTAGTACAACTTAATAAAAAGTATAATTCTTTTAATTTTCTGCTCTTTTCTGCTAAAAGTTTTCAGCAAAAGTGGTATATTAATTATTAAATAAACAACAGATGAACAGTTTCGTAATATTATTACAAAACACTTACCATTTTGCTAGTGTTTAACTTAAGAAGTTTCTGGTTTGTTTTTCTTTTGAAACCCGCAAATAAGGTTTATGCGAAAAATCTGGAAAATAAAAGAAAAGATTATTAACAAAATGTAAAATTGCTGAAGAAAAGGTATTAAATGGAATGCAAAAGTGAATTGTTTTCGTAAATGGAATGCTTCCTTATAACCGTTAAGTTGATATTTGGAATTGGGTATAAATATAATTGACCTATTTACAATCGATGTCGTATCCTTGTAACGTTGTATGTCATAAACATTTTTGAAATAAAATGCTTGTAATGAGCGTTAAATACAAGCTTTAATTGAGACCTTATACAGGGGATCAATTATGGAACGTTTCTCAAAGAATTCGGTAGAAAGATTTTTGCCCATAAGAAACTTTTTCATCATGTTTTCTAGTCAATAATGAGCAATAAAATTATTTTCTAAAGGCGGGCCTTGTATGTACAATAGCGTCAATTGTGGAACGATCCTCGTACAATTTTGTAGAGATGTTTACCCATAATAAACTTGCATATGTTATAATTCATCGCAATACTTATTTTTAAGGCAGTAAAAGCCGTTAAATATATTTTTTGGAGGGGACCTCTTATGATGGGTATGGGAAAATTGTGGACCAATACTCATAGAGAATTTGGCTTATTCTCTTATTTATGTCGAATTTCATCACAATTATCGCATTTTTAACATAGTTAGACGGACTGAGAATTTAATAAGGATCCAGAATATATTTACTTTTGAGGGTATATGACCAATATTGCTATGTGTTATAAATGGAATGACAGAATCAATATACCTCCTATCAATATGGATCATAAATAGCTACTTAGACTTTTTAATTAGATTGAGAAAGTACACAGATCTAGATCAGAGAATTTCGCTATTCTTGTACGACAAATATCTTCGTTTGTTCAGACTCAAACCATTCATTTGCATAAATGTTTAATGAAACAAATTATTATAAATATTCCGCTTAAGTTTTAAAATTAAAAAAAAAAAAAAAACTTAAAAGTTAATAATTTATTTTATTGTTTTCCAAATCGTTTTGCTTCATCATCAGATGTGGACCCACTTGAATTGCATTTTGAAAAAAACCCAAACTATTAATTTTTTACAAAATATTGTTTTAAAGTTTGTTCTTTGTTTATTTATTTCCTAAACGTTTTGTTTTGTTTATCATGACTTTAAAAACATTTTAGAGTTCTTTTGTTTTTTCTTTTATTTTATTGGTAACAAAATACAGGGTGCAATAAAAAAATAATGGACAAATTTTTACAATTAAACAAAATTTTTTAAAATTAATATTTATAACTGGTTTCACATATAAGTTCTTCTCTCAGGGTTATATATGTTTTTTATGATTTGTTTCAAAATAATTGGATACTAATTGAGATTAGTATAGACAAGCAAAATTGAAATTCAACTACACTACGAAATATTAAACTGATTTAAGCTCCTTACAGACGAACGCACATAAATATAGTTTACGTTAGTATAATTTTGTCCATGACTGTTATAGACGCAAATATCCAATAATAACTTTAACATTTGCAACACCCTCTAAACTTTTGTTTATGTTTTGTTATTGTGAAAATTACATTGTATGCATTTTTTGTTTTTGGTGTGCATCCATGACACAATTTAGAAAAACGTAAAAAAATACCAAATAAACATAAAGCTCTATGCAACATTTGTTGAGCTATGCAAAGAATCTAAACAATATAAAGTAAAAATTTCAAGCAGCTGCACTGGTATCTGCTGTTTTCGATTGGCGCGCACTAAACGACACAACTGTCATAAACAAATTCTTTTAAATATTTTTTTTAATTGTGGGTGAAGATTGGTTTGGTTGTTAATTTTAAACAAAAAAAAGTAAATTAAATGTTCTCTCTGCTTATAAACAAATCAATGTGTTTATGTTACAGAAAATCAAAATAATCATTAAAAAGTCTTAAAAATGTTGATCAGCCATTCATTCATTAAACATTAAGCAATCTTAGACACAAGTCCATTAACATTTGGCTCATTTCTTCATTGCGGCCAAATTTATAAACTGTTTGTTTATACATATTGTTTGATTTTGGCGGTTAACGCCACCCATGTGGAGTTTAAGTTTAAATTATTTTATATTTGCATTGTAACTTTGTGTTTTTTTTATTGGTCCATTTGTTTTATATTTTACTGTAGATGCTTTCATAAATCTTCTTTAATGTGGTTTTATTTGCATAACATCACATTTGCTTTGATTTATAATTCAATAATGTGTTTATTAACTGCCAAACTGTAAATAACAATTTGGTTGAAGGAAAAGTTATTAATAATTGTGCAATTTATTTAGTAGAAAATATTTGTTTATTATTTATTTATATTTCACATTATACAGCCATGCCACCAAAGATTAAAAAAGGGTTTCTGTTCAGAGCTGTATTGCGTTAGATGTTTCGATATGATAAAAGCTTTTAAATGCTTACGAATTTGCATGAACATTTTTAATAAAATATTTTCAAAAAAACTAAGTTTATCATAATATCTCATAAATTAAGGGTATGTAACTTCATTTGTTTTAAAGCCGTTTCATTTCAGCTACCCTCGGTCGTTTTCTATTTAAATATACAATTACCTAAAGTCTATTTGTTTATTATACATATTATCCAACTTAATTAAGTTGTCTAATCCCTAAAATATCTTTGGGATATGAAATCTATAATGTCTTTTCCTTTATATAAAATTACTTTTAGATATACATAATATTTATCTCTTGTGCTACTCCAGCTTATCAATAAAATGAAGCTGTTGCCATAAATATAAATCTTGTGTCTTTAACTAAAATTAATTTTTACAAGAGGGGGGAAATCACAAGACAATATTTTATCTCCTAGAATACAAACTTATGTATATATGAAAATTTAACTACAAAAAATTGTGCATATGAAAATATTGTTGTCATAGTAAAATGAGACTAAAATATATATTTATTTTTTTACTAATTATTGTCAAGACAATCTAAAACAATGGAGGTGGGAATAGACAAAATCTATGAGTACACACCATCACCAATCATACCGACACTAAAGATTTTCTATTTCTATCTTTATCTTTTTTTCTGTCATGTTCATATTTTACATGATTATCTAAATCCCCTTGACACTGAAGTAAAACATGACAACGACAAACAAGATTTTGTTGTATCTTTGGTTTTGTATCTGTGTATTTTATAGATGTCTATATAATAATTTTCTACTATAATTAGAAATTATTATTATTTTATTTGTAGGGAACTGAAGTTGAGACTGGGGAAATAAATTTAAATACAAAACAGTAATGACTTAAAAATGCTTTTTTATACTTGTTTAATTTTTCAAATTATTACTAAATACAGAGAAAATTTATTTAAGAATATTTAAGCTATAAATATGAATAACAACAAAAAACACAACTGAAATTTTTTTTAATGTAAAATCAGAATGAAGTTTTGTTTTTGTTTAATTTCAAAATTTTCCACTTGGTTGATTTTAAGAGGAAACTGTACAATAAGGAAGTTCCGCATTTATTTTAAGAGTTTGTGTTGTTTTTCAGTTTTTTTTTGTTATTTTTAATTTATGCAAAATGTTTAAGACAAAAATATGTAGACGTTTATTCATTATATAACTATATATCTGTAAAGACATGTTGTTTATGAAAGATAATTGTTGGCAAATTATGCAAATTTATATAAAAGTAAAAACAATAGAAAAAAGAAGAATTTTTATTTATAAGATACTTAGGCAGTCTAACAGTTTATCTCTTATAGAAATAGAAAGTAACCGGAAAAATGTGTTCATAGAAAAACTATGGCAGGGTTTATCACAATTCAACAATGAGACCATTGTGGGTGATTTCTTAAATTCTGTTATCTTTAAGTAAATTTGGTCTGAAATTTTCTACATTTGACATCAGTTCTTAGTTCTGCTTATTCCAAAAACGTTTCCTAAAATCTCATCTTTAATAAAAAATTCTCACAACAAAATGCAAATTATTTCTGGGTTAAAACTTTTCCTACTCTTGTCTGTAATTAAAACTGCCTCAAAACAATACTCAAATGTAGTCAAGTATGTATCTCATTCACTTTCACATGTTCTAAAAGATAGAAGTAAATACAAGTACCTTTGTATGTACGTACGTAAATACATATGTGGAGTATTCCCATTTCCTTGGGTCTTAATTATGTATCAACTTCTTCTGATCATGAATACGACCTAAAAACCTAAAAGTTATAAATACAGAATCTATCTGAAATAAGTGGCGTGTGTGTGAATGTTTTTTTTTTCAACAAAACCAAAAAGAAGTCTCATTATACAATGAAAAATTGAATCAAAAATATTGCAAAACATAAAAAACACACATACTAGGAGAATATGGAAAAACAGTAACAGTTTATTAGACAAACAAAAAGTAAAAAAAAGTTTCACACATAAACCCCTCAGATAATGGAAAATGTAAGAAAAGCTCAATGAAGTTTCATTTCATAAAATTTTCTTCTACATGATTTATTTTCAGATTGTCTCAGCACTTTTCGAGAACGAAAACAATAATAACAACAATGCGAGAACTACAGACTTAAGAACAGCAGCAGCAACATCTCTGAAGTCTACTTAAGAAAACCATTGTATCTGTATTTGGCCAAAGGGCGTCCCGTCCCTTTTTTGTAGTAATTTTTATGTCTTGCTGTTTCTTGCAACAAAAACAACAACAATTTATTATAATAATAGTTACAACCACAACAATATAAAGAAAACGAAAAAAGGAAGTTTTCTTTGTAACAAAAATATACATACTACATATGTACATATATAGAAATATTTAAATGTGTATATTCGAATATGTAGGTAATGAATACAATTGCCAAGACATTTTGAAATCGTTTAAAACCTAATATAAATATTTAAGTCACTTAATGTAAAAATAATCATTATTGTTATTACAAAAGTTTAAACTTTAAAGTAATGTTGAAATCTATTTACCAAAATGTTTGATGACAAAAATTCTTATTAAGTACAACAATGGAATTTATGTATTTAATTCTTCATATTCTATAAAATGATCAACATACTTTTTTCCAAAAGAGGATTAACAAAATTTTAAAGTCCCATGCTTTATTGCAACATCAAATTTTTGATTTATCTATTTTTTCAGTGATTTATCTATTGATTTTTTCTGTGATTTATCTATTGATTTCAGTGATTTTTATTAATTGTATGTAATATGTATGTATAACCCAACTAAATAAGTATGTACATTGTACATATATGAGATATAATTGATATGATCGTTCCATTTATAGCTATATAGCATGAACACATTTCTTTAAAATTTTTGTTCTTACTAAATTTTTTTTACTAAAAATACTATATTTTACCTTCGTCATTTTGTTTGTAATTTCAATATTATAATTTTTCGACCTTTAAGTATATATATACATATGTATATATTCCGAGTCATTATAGATGGCGAAGAAGATCACAGATATCATAAGGACCCAGAAATTTATTCGAGAAATTTCCTATTAAGGTTTGATTTTTGGTACTTTTTCCTTTCATAAGGAACTTTTTTAGAAATACATAAGAGTAAATCATGTTGGGACTTTTTCGTTCTATTGAACTTATTGAATATTAAACCTAGAATTTGATTTTTAGTAATCCCAACTGCAAAATCGTTTAAAACTCACAAAATAGATTCTAGTATTTTTAATAAAATAATAATTATTATATTTTCCATCTACTTAAAAAAAGTTCAAGCAAAGTTACCTTCTCACATTTGCCGAAAATCACAGTACATATTATTAATTACATTCTCATATTGTACTCAAATACAAAAAAAGTCACATCACAACCAAAGAAAAAAGATGCAACAACATGTCGCGCACATTAATCATGACAGCAGCAAAATCCCATCATATTCATCTAAGAGCAACTGCAACAATAACTATAATACAACAGACAACATCAACAACAATTTCAGACAAAATTGTTGTATTGCATTCAACAACTGTTGAAAACTTTTGAAAAAAATTTCAACAGCCAAAAAATTGTGAACAAACTCAGCAAAGAGTTTATTTTCGTTCAAAACCAACTTGCAGCAGCATCAACATAATTTCAATAAAATAAACCAAAATATTAAATAAAATTTTCTTCACAAAAATATAAAAAAAAATTGTAACACGAGAATACTTCATGACTTTTGGAGTTTAAGAGTTTTTTTATTTTCTTTTTCTGCAGTTTAACATGATGAATTGTTATGAAAGCAGCAATTTGTTGATATTTTTTCATTGTGTCTTTTTTAGCTGATAAATTTAAATAAATATTAAAATTTCTTTTAATGTTTTTTTTGTGGTATGAACACGATTTTATTTAAAAAAGAAATTTAAGAAAATATTTTTCTCGTTCCTTTCTGAAAAGACCAGCTGTATTTTATTTTAAATATTGTGTAACCATATGAAAAGGAATCATAAAAGTCAGTTCAAGTTTCATATTTGTTTCAACATCATTAAACATTTTCAACTTTTTTGTTGTAGAAATTGCAAAGAAGATTATAAATTGATTTAAACATTTTGGAATATATGAAATCATTTGTCATTATTAAGGTTGACAAAGGGTTCGTTTTAGAAAGGGCTAAGCCCTGAAACAACATTTAACAAATATCTTGAAATACTGTTAGGTCTTTTAGCCGCTGCCGTAATAATATCTACAGAATCAGAGCTTAGATATTTCTAAGAAATTTTAACGGTTTATCGATAAAAATTTAATCAAAATTTAAATTTAATACTCTAAAAATAATGTTTAATTATTGTGTAGAATGTAATTAATGAACATGATTTAAATTTTTTATATCCATATTTGATTGGCTTTAAACTTCCAGTTTATTTTATAATTATAATTAAATTTACTATTTAATAATTATTATTTTTTATTTGCAATATTCAAATCTGTCATATACATTTATAATTTATCTGTCAAATGTTGACATAATATTTAATAAATTCATTACAACTAATATATACATACAGACATACAGATATATACATACAGACATAAATGCATATGTATTTAAATTTCGAATATCAGAAATTCATAGAGATAACTATTTTTTAGACATTTTATTTATTTGTTTAGCAACATGTAATGTTTTTGTAAGAATTATTACACACAAAGAAATATATTTTTTTGAAAGATTTAAATTAAAACTTAAATATTTAAAAGATCCTTTCTAATGTTTTTTTAACTTTTAGAGATATTCATCGTAAGTGATTAAAATGAAACAAAACACAATTTTTTTACTTAGAACTCAAATTGGAAATATTGTGAGATACATTTTCAAATTACTTGTCAAATTTGTGCAACAGTCACTAAACTTTCTTCGGGTATTTTGAATGATTATAATATGATTTATCACTTTTATGCTTGAAAAATCTCTAAATAAAAAAAATCAGTTGTAAAACGAAAAAGTACCAGTAAGTCCTCTTTTATGGATGTCTCATTTTATAAGATCTCTCTTACTCCTGGTCCTACATGTTTCATGTTTATAGAAAATTCCAAAAGTGTGTATTAAGGAACGAAAAAGTACCTAAAAGTACCATTATATATGTTTTCATATACTTCGGGTTATACATCAGGCGCGAGGGAACTTTCAAAACTTTTTAAGTAGACGGTTAATATAAATATTTGTTAACTTTACCTATTTCTTCGAGTGTACTTTTATATAAAATCATCCAATAAATATTTCATATTTATTAAAAACAAATTTATTTTGTCCACCACAGCATGAAACCACATATTTTAACTTCTATTTAGAGAAAATTAAAAAAAAAAAAAACGTATATATGGACAACAAACCAAACCAAAAATATATTTTATAATAAATCAAAATATTTTAATTAAATTAAGCATGAAATCATATTTAGTTTTTATATGTTTTACAGATTTTCGACATGTGATTTAATGAATTAGATTTAAAAATTTCACACATTAAATAAGTAGAAGAGGAAAGATACATGACCGTTATTTTATAATTTTATATTTTCTTTAAACAAGAGATTACTTTAAGCTATATTTTATATATACCCTACACTAAGCAGTGGTACACATTTTAGTTTAAGGAAAAAGTTATTATAAAATTTTAAAAAATAAACAAATGTTGAAAATTTGATTTTTTTAAAGTAAATTTTTAATTAAAATTAATTAATAAATTAAGAATTAATCTCTACCATAAATAGAACTCAATTTTTGGTAAAAAGAAATCCAAAGTACATAAAGCTCAACCTAAAGTCTACATTAAATTTTCAACTACTTTTTATTAGACTATGTTTTGTTTTTTTGACACTAACACCTCAAAACATAACACACCCAAAAATTAAAAATAAAGTTTTGATTTTTTGCCGGCATCTTTCTTTTTTTTTCTCTTTTTTCACCTCTGTATTCAATATAATAAAAACTCAAGATGTTTACACAGCAAAACGGAAAAAATTTATTTAAAATTATTTTGGAAAATAAATAGACAGAGACGAGCAGAAGATATAAAATAAACAACTTTAATTAGTTGCATACTTTCACTGAATAGACTTAACTAAAAGAAATATAAACAAACAAACACAAAAACTATTAGATCTGAAAAACTAAAAGTATTTTTTCATAGTTGTGGTTGGACTTTGTTGTGTTGTGTTTAAGTTCATTCATAATAAAATATTTTACAAAACTCAAATTATCATTGAAGCGTATCTTCAGAGATTTTCAGATTTTGTTTTGATTTTTTTTTGTTTGTAAATGTATGAACTTGGTTTCGATTTCATGTTTTACATTTGATAAATATTTATAAACAAACAAAAAAACTTTATTGTCAATAATTTTGTTGTCAAACATTTCGTGCGTTTGTTTTTTTTATTTAGGAGAGACACGAATTATAACAAGTATTACCTAAGCCACATTACTAAGATCAATTTTTAATTTTAAAATCTTAACTTTCTGCATTTCTTTATTAAAACCTAATAATTGAAATAATTCCTGCAACGGAAATTTCAAAATTCTCAATACAAACTGAAATTGAGAATCGATAAGTACTTTTACAAGTTTATAATTTCTGATAACTTTCATTATTCCTAGAAGAAGAATAAGAAAAAGGTTTAATAGAGTTCAATGCTTTTATTACATTATTTAATTGTTTATTACCCTTTTTAAATGGTCTCTAATATCTTCAGTATAAATTGGCCCCCAAAATAATTATTTTTTTTATTTCTTATAAATGTCATTAAACTTTTTTTATAACCATTATTCCCACAATTAAATACTTTTGGGTTTGTCTAATTCTTTTATAAATAAGGTAAACAATAATAATGGTCAAGTTTTATTAGATATGCTGTGATGCTTAAACAGTACCGTAAATAAAACTTTACTTTATCAAAAATATTTCAATGGTCACGACTGTTTTTAACACATAAAAGAGCTATATTCGGCAGTATAGAATAATATTTTGAAAAAAGTTTTTAAGGTGAGTTTTAACGTTAAGATGTTCTCCATCGATTTCCGTAAATTTACCAAAACATATACCAAAAATTTTAGACTTTTCGACAAGATTAAGAGTTTTATAGGTAGTATATTGAAAAATCGGTTTTAAGCTTTCCTTATGTTCGACCTATTTGGCCAATTTCCAATAACAAACATTTCATTACCATATTTTCTACTCTCTGGTTCTCATCGTACCTACACTAACAAAATATACTTCTGAATTATATTTAACGTAGGGTACACAAATCCAATACCTTCAAAAGTTCAAGGGTGTGCAAAATGCTATTAACCCATAAATGCAAAAATGGCTTTCAATGTGAAGTTATAAAAAGAAAACGAAAATTAAAATGTTTTGAAATTTATTACACAAAGAATTTTGATTTCAAAAGATTTAATTTCTTGCAATAAAAGAGAAACCTTGTATGAATACATACATATAAACATACTTATATTTTATATGTATGTACAATATACATATATCTACAAATACAATTATTAATCATACGGTTAGAAATTTGCTAATAAAAATTTGCAAACCCGAAACATGATAAATATGACAAGTTTTTTTAATTAAAATCTTTTAATTGATTAAATTTTAAATTTCAATTTGTTTTTTTAACAATTAATAACGTTAATCAATTTTCCTTAAATCTGCCAAGTTAGGTTGGTTATTCACAAAAAGAAATTCCTTAAAAAACTTTCGTTAAATTGAACAAGAAAAAAATTTATGAAAACGAGTTCTTCAAAAACAAAATCTCACCTGACCAAAAAAAAATAATGAAGAGCAAAACAAAATAAAGATACACACACAGCTTCCGCAATTTTTTTAAAGCAACAAATATTTATTCTTTCTTAATTTAAACTTTAGAGAAAAATATTCACATGACAAACGACTGCCATGGGAAACCTTAGGTGGCGAATTTAATGATCTAATGTGTAAATATACGGTTATTAGATTCATCTGGTGAAAATCGTCTGTAAAAATCGAACCTCCAGACTGATTACCTGGCACACTACCAAATGTCAATTTCATCACTCTATCAATTATGAAATAGAATATTTGTGTAAAATTATTTTTCTAACAGATTGTCTTAGAATCTAATAAAAACTAAGAATATGCAATGCAAGAATTCCATTAGATTGGACACTTCTGATTTGCCTTAATGCGAATACACTTAAAAGCTGCATGTGTGCTTAGTAAACAAAAAAACTTAAATACCGGTTACCTTACAATCAGTAATAAAAAAACAACATGGACTTAACATGTCCACAACCAAGATGTCGATGATGTGGGTAATCTTGGTGTAGAATACCAAAGACAAACACACACAACATAATTCGCTTCTTTTTTGGACAAAAATCAACAAATTGCAAAAAAAGGAAGGAAAGAAAGAAAATCCAAGAAATTTGCAAGAAACTGGCCTTTTACACACTTTAAAGTTTAAACGATTGAAACAGCAAAATATTCATCTAACAAACGCGAATTCTTTGAAACCAGTTCAAAGGAATTTAATGTGTGATTTTGTTCATAATAAAAAAAACACATTCACATACAAATACGGACATTAAATCATGATTTTGTTACAAACAAAAAATTAAAAAAAAAACAAATTTGTTGGTTGTTGTTTACTTCTTTTAGATTTTCTCTGAACAACTTGAAAATAAAATCGAAATTTCTTGATTTAAACACGTTCTTGTGGAAACCTCACGTTTTTATTATTTTCTCATTTAGTCGATATTTTATGACTATTTTTCATTTTTATTTCAGTTTTTTTATAAAATTTTTCACTTCTTTTAGTTGTAAAATTTTTCTTCGCGTGGTGGAATGGAATTTGAATATGTACGTATATATTTTTGTTTCTCCTTTTCTTAACCATAAAAATGTCAATATTATGTAAATTTTGTCAGTTTTCATTATTTGTACGATTTATACTGTGTTTTATGTTATTTTTATTTTGGCGCTTTTATATGTTTGTATAAATTTGCATGAATTTTTTTACAATACAAACGAGTATCCATTTAAATATATATCTATGTTTAAATTTTTCTTTTGATTTTATTTGTTGTATGGAAAAAATCCTTTATTTTGGCACGTTTTATAAGCAGGAGAATAGAAAGAAGGTGATTATTTAGTTATATTTTTACGTTCCTAACAACAATTTATTGATGTTCAATAAGGTTTTTACTTTTAAAACCATATTGAAGTTATTTAAATATGGCTGAACTAAACCGACAATATGTTACCCTAATCTATTGTTGAATTGCCATAATATTAATTTTTATCTCTCTACAAATAATTGTAAATTTTTAATAACATATAACTTTTTTCATTTCAAAATCATTTTTTGTCTATGATTATAAATGTTTAAACTGGACCGTAGCTAGGAGCTTAATACCGCTATTTTTAATAAATACAAAAAAAGTGTAGCATACTTTTCAGTCTTTTCAACTTTTATATGTCACTCAAATTTCACTGTCATTAAAGACAATCAATTTTTGTCAGCAATATAAGAAATGACTCAATTTAATACTAAAAAAAATACATTAATTTTTCTTACGTTCATATGCCCCCGTATTTTTGCCTATAAAAATAAAAACATGAATGAATAAATATTTTTTCTAAGCGCGTATTTCCGACCCACACACAACAATCAACTTCTTTGTTTACGGTAGTAGTACTATAGTATTATTATCGTTATTATTGTATTGTATTCCATGACGATATTTTTTATATTGTCTTGCAATAAAATATCAGATAATTTTTTTATTACTTTCTTCTTTTTGCTAATATTGGCAAAATTGTAGAAGAATGAAAAAAAAAACAGAACACCAAATTACTACGAGCGATAAGAAAATATATTTTTTTCTTTCCATTTAATTTCTATTGTTCATCGTTGATTATCACTAAAAGGAATGAATAGGTGGCTATTGGAAATGAATTCCTTGTTATGGGAATAGAAATTATGACAACAATGTTTGCTAAAAGTTTGTTTAATTTTAAGGTGTGTTCTTCTTCAATTCTTTTTCATTCAGTTTTAGCCGTTACTATTATTATAAAATTGTTGCATTGTTCTATATTTTTTTTTTTTTTTGCAAAAAAGGTATGAAAATTATTTCTAATGATTTGCTATTTTTATTAAATGTTTTATAGGTGTGGTTGGTTTAATTTTCTCTTTATTTATTGCCTCGTTAGAACTGATTTTATTTTTCATTTAAGGTTTAATTGACCATTTTAGTAATTTGGCTAAAGTGGTTTTTAATTCTGGCGCCCAACGATTACAATACCTACACTGTAAAAGAAAAAGTTGTAATAGGTGCATTTGTAAATGAAACTACCATCATTATCGGTCAATTAATAATTATTTTTGTAACTTTTGTTTAGGGAATATTCAAAATTACCCAGCAAAAACTCTCAGTACCATGTAAGGGGTTAAAATAATAAAATTTTATTACACAATAGCATTTATAATCATTCTTTTAACACGATGATGCCATTAGAGGAAAGTACTTACCACAAATGCTTACAAGTAATTAGAAAAAGGAGTTGTTGTAAATAGCATTATAAGACGTATACAATTTATATAGCTTCACAAGTAACTAATGAATAAGAAATTATTTATAGTATTAGTAACACCTTATAAGACTACTTCTATGTAACCCATGCAATATGTAGTAGTCATTGAAAAGTATGTTATATTTAAGTACTTAAAGTTGAAAATCATTGCCTGTTTTTTTCTGGGTATACTTCAGACACTATAATTTTATAAATTTTCTTTCTACAGCAATTTGTGTTAAATGTTTTTAGAAAAAATTAAGATTTTGACAAACAAATCATTTAAGTAAAATTTCTAAAATATTTTGTCTTTAAAATATCCAAATTTCGAGGAATCCATGCTTTCATATTTCAATATATCAATGATATTTATTTTACTCTTACCTTTGAGCCCAATTTAAATCTGCAATGGAAGAAAAACGATTACAGAAATTAATAAAAAAAAGTTCAAATGTAATTGATTAATAAATGGAAATTCTAAGCTGGAGGCAAGAATTTCCAAAAATATTCTATGTTCATTTTAATTGGTATAGTTTAATCAACCAAAATGGCCGAAGAACATAAAAATATATTAAAACATGTTAAGATCCCTACAAATGTAATTCCCTTAAATATACTCAATCCCCTTAACCCGGTAAAAATTTATAAAAATATTTGTTCATATATTTTGTTAGAGTGTAATCAAGATTTGGCACTGCCGCATATTACATTTTTATATAAATATTGTTTCTTATTTAAATTTTATATTCTAGACATTAAATTTTTGTCTTAATTACCATCATGATTTTTTAGTTAAAATGAAAGTTATTTCTTAAATAACATGCTAAAAAAAAACTTAAAAAACAACTAGAAAAAACTTTCATTTTCCAAACACTCTAAAATGGATGTTTAAAAAGAAAAACACATAGTTTTGCCATATTAAAATAACTTAAGTTATAAAAGTCTAAATTTGTTAAAAAAAAAAATAACAACATTCATGTTTTTGATTTCAGCAGGAGAAACACATGAAGCAAACAATGACTGTTTAAGAAAGTGTAATGTTGTTGCAAATAGCAGCCAGCATATACATATTATTTCTTAATAAGTAATTGTCATTTTCCGATAAACAGCTTATAAAAATGTTAAAACAAAACCTCTGGTTTGTTAGAGTTTCTTTTGCAAACATACATATGTACATATTAAAATTACCATAAAACATAGAGTTTGTTTTGAACAAGCACAACACAGCCAACCACCACAATTTTGAAGTTAGACAGACTACATGTCTCGTTGAGTGTCTAACCAAACTTCTTTTAACAGGTAAAAATCTTGGAAATCTGTTACCTCAAGTATTACGATAGAAAATGCAACAAAATAAAACAACAACAAGAGTAAACTTAAATTAGATTTCTTAATAAGTTTAGCGAGGGGTTTTTTACCCAACACCAAACAACAACTTAATCGGTTTGAAATATATAGAGTTGAGTTGTTGGCATAAATGGCTTAACTTGACGTTCAAGTGGCGTTACATTGTCAGTTTTACTTACAAATAATTTTGATGCGATTTGTGTTCAAAACAAATGAGAGAAAACCACAAAAAAATTTTAATTGAAAACAAAGTTCAAGACTTCAAATAGAATTACAAAAAAAAATGTTAAAAGACAAGCGTCTAAATGAATGAGTCAATAAGTCAAGTCAGTAAGCAACAAGTAGTTGAGTGGAGTGACTAAAAGTCTCTGTAATATTGTACACTTTAAATTTTTTTGGTGCGTTGTTTAGTTACCCAGCAAAAACTAAGCAAGGACTTGTTCTTACTCAACTACTTACTTTTCAATGCTTTACATATAATCAGATACGTAAGTACTTTATTTTGAATTTTGCCACTTCATTTAATCGTTTTTGATAGCATTTTTCTCCCTTATTGTAAGTACTTCTTTATGTAGTTATAATGCTAATGAAGAATTAGTAAAAAGTGGGTGTTTTAGCTTTTTATATACAAACATATGTATGTTTTAGCTGGGTATTTAAAATTTGAAATTTTTTTACTACTCACAAAGGGGAGGTTTTATGTTCATAATTGATAAATTATTAACAAGAAAAATTGATTTTTTGCTAAATGCTAACATGAAATTTGTAACGTAATCGTTGGAATTTTTTTAAATAAATTATTTTGATTAAGGATATGCGCATTATGTCTTTAGTATGCAAAATAATGAAATGTTTGTATAAATGTCTGTCATTAAATTGTTTTGTTTTTTTTTATAAATTTTTAAAGTGAAAGTCAAAAAAAGAAATTGTAAGAAAATTAAGTTTACAGGTAATGGTGGTATGTCAATCTTAATCTTTGCTATATTGGATACAAAATTAGAATACCGCTAAAGCACTTCAGATTGGTACCCTACGCGATGCTACTTATTTATAGCAGAAATTATTGTGTATTGTTATCCACAAATTAAAAATTCACACTTATTCTTTAAGCTGAAGTTCGACTATGAATTATTTCGATGTCCAAAAATGTATTTATAAGAACTTTGTATTCATAGTACAGGTATTTATTATTAGAATCTGTTCATTACTTCATACTTAATATATTTTAAGATCAGTCTTGACTTGAATATAAGTTTAATACAAAACCTTTTACTAATATCAATTTAACTGTTAGATCAAGTTTTTCGATACGATCAGATGTAATTTCTCATAATATAGACAATCAAAGTCCTGATTTATTACAATTCACTTCTTCTAACAAGAGTCTAGTTACCAGACCAATAACTGTCGACCAAAAAAGTAAAAGTAATTTCTTCTTATCACTCACATTCTCACTTTTCTTCTAAATGTCTAAAGAGAATTAAGAAAATTAGTTTATAATCATGTGATTGTTATAACTACCAACATATCATGTCTACATCCGGTATATTTACGGTCTACACTTAACACTTGTTTAACTCTACTGACCTGATTAACAACAAAATTTTAATAAAATGAGAAAAAAAGTAAAAACAAAATAAAAAAATGTTTTTCCATCATATGGTCAAATATTTGTTTAAGTAGATTTAGAGGAAAACAAATCTTTCATTTTCACGCAATAAAATACAAATTTTCTGTACTTTTGGATTTTTTTTGGGTTTTTACAAATAATTTTAAACAAATTGAATTTCCATGTTATAACTAACAGTAATGTTCAAGTATGGGTGTGATGAAACAGGGATGGAACAACTGAATGTGGACAAAAGTGAATGAATTTTTAATGTTTTAAATAATGCTGAATAATGTATGCCCTATAACAAATCAGTGTAGTGATATTAAACTATTTTTTTCTAAATTAAAATAATGTACAGTCCATATAAAGTTGGCCAAACCCTGTATATTGTATATGCGTAAGTGCACGAAACAACAGGTCGTCTCTTCCTAAGTGTTATTTAAATATAGTTTTATTGGTTTTTACTAGTTTAAATAGATTTAAATGTGGTTAAAAAGTTGTATAAACAACTTAAAGTTAAAAAAAAAAAATAATTGAAATAAACTCAACCAAATATTATTTTCCTAGGGGGATACAAATAAATGTAAAATGCACCTGTTTTAAGTGTTAAAACTAGTCAATAAATTAGAATAAATAAAACTTTAGGGTATTTGAAATTTTACACTTTTTATATAAAATATTTTTTAAAAAATTAGTGATATGTTGGAATACAGTTCTTGTCACTCGACAGAAAGTGTTTTCAAGTTAGCTTTAAAATCATAATTAGTTAGCTTGAAGTTTTATAAGAACCGAAGAAACTCATCTAGACCTGAGTATCTGATGGAAATTAAAACAGCGATCGACAGACCGAAACGTACAAACTAACCTACTGGAGACTTCCTTTGAACTTTTACTTAATTACTAATACACATAATTAAAAAAATCAATACAATTCTCATTTATTTAAGAATATTTGAAGCTTAAGTAAATGCTGCTTACTTACCACAATACTGTAAAGAAAAAAACGTATGTTTTACCATATATTTATGCAGTTTTTTTCTTTTTCTGCTAAAATTATTGAAGATTTTGTGTCTACGGAATTCAAATGAATTGACACATAGAATTTACATCGACTAACATAGGATTCAGAATATTTAGGGCAATAAACTTATATTGAAGGGCACAATTATAAAGACGAGAATTGCGGACATTGATAACAATACAAATTTTAATTTACATAAATGCTACTTAAATGACGGACTTAACCCTAAAGCTTTTTTACATTATTGAATTAAGCCTCCAAAACTTTAATCATCGTTTTGTATTTTCTTATAACACAATACTTCATTAATCGACATTTAATTATATGTTGCCAATTTCTTGCTGTGTAACCTTTACTTTTGTTTGATAGGAAGATCAGCAAAAAAAAAAAAACAACTAATGAATTGTACTTCAAAGTTTTACCTTTAAAATAAAACCCATGTAAACATTTATTATTTTTAAACAAGTATATCTCTTTAAGAAGCAAAAAATAACAACAAAAAACTTTTTTCTTCACACTTTTATTCTAAAATGACCCTCAAAACTAAAAAAAACACATGAATTGCATTTGTGGGAAATAAATTAAATGAAATAAATATGAATAAAAATAGTTAAATACTCGTACAATGGAGAAGTAAATAACATTTGAACATCATTATCAACAACTTTATTTTTTTCAACATTGTATTAGATACTCGTGTTTAGTTAGATATATTTTGGGTTATTTTGTATGAGAGTTGTGCATTATTTCTTATATAAAATATTGTTATTTTTTCATAAATTTTTTTTTGAAACAAAAACAATTATGACATCATATGGGAATAAAAATGTTGATGTTAAAGTATGAATTTATAAATAAATTTGATTACGTTTTTGTTTTGTTTTTATCTACAGGTAAGTTATTTTGATGACTATATAATCATTGTTATATTTTTGTGTTTGATTCATGAGAATTATTGAATTACGATTTTCTTTTATTTTTATTTATATTTATATCAAAATTGAATTTTATGTAAACACATCATTTGTAAATTTAAAAAAACTTTCAGAAATATTATGTAAGTAGTTATAAATACTATGAGTTTCTTATAAATGACATATCTGCCAAATCGATTATCTCCTTTTAAGAAAATCGAAAATATTATGTAGTATGATAAAGATATAATAAGTATAAATAGTAAATACAGTAATACATATATGCAAAAAAAATGTAACATAATTCTCAAATTGTGTTAATCGATTTGGTATAAATAAGAACCCATTTTTATAATTCATATTAAAAAAAATATTTGTTTTATAATAATTTCTCAAAAATATTAATTCCCTAAAATTAACCTTGAATAACCACTACCACATGATTATTTTTGTACAGAAATAATAACTTTTTAACAAATTTTGTTGTGAGTTTTTTAAATGATTAATTAATGTTTTTTATTTAAAAATTTGATAATTATAAGTTTTTATTTAATTAATACTTTCCTAAACAATTCAATTTGACTCATTTATACAAAAACAAAAGCCATAGCTAAATTTGGATGATGAAATGGTCTCATCATCATAACAATAATTAAAAAAACTTATCGGTTTAAGAAAAAATATTAAAAGATCGTTTTAGCTAAAGCAGATCGCTGAATTACATGAACATCAAGTTACGATAATTCATCAGAATCCTTATAAGCTCTTGCTATAAATTTCAGTATAGAACTAATTATGGTATTTTACGAATTCAATTTTCCACAAGTATAGACTAATCTATAGTCTAGTCTGTAGTTTAGTCTCTAGTTTAGTCCATAGTCTAGTCTATAGTCTAGCCTTTAGTCTAGTCTATAGTCTAGTCAATAGTCTAGTCAATAGTCTAGTCTATAGTCTAGTCTATAGTCTAGTCTATAGTCTAGTCTATAGTCTAGTCTATTGTCTAGTCTATAGTCTAGTCTATAGTCTAGTCTATAGTCTAGTCTATAGTCTAGTCTATAGTCTAGTCTATAGTCTAGTCTATAGTCTAGTCTATAGTCTAGTCTATAGTCTAGTCTATAGTCTAGTCTATAGTCTAGTCTATAGTCTAGTGTATAGTCTAGTCGATAGTCTAGTCTATAGTCTAGTCTATAGTCTAGTCTATAGTCTAGTCTAGTCTATAGTACAGTCTATAGTCTAGTCTATAGTATAGTCTATTGTCTAGTCTATAATCTAGTCTAGTCTATAGTCTAATTTACAGTCTATTCTATAGTCTAGTCAATAGTCTAATCTATAGTCTAGTCTATAGTCTAGTCTATAGTCAAGTCTATAGTCTAGTCTATAGTCTAGTCTATAGTCTAGTCTATAGTCTAGTCTATAGTCTAGTCTATAGTCTAGTCTATAGTCTAGTCTATAGTCTAGTCTATAGTCTAGTCTATAGTCTAGTCTATAGTCTAGTCTATAGTCTAGTCTATAGTCTAGTCTATAGTCTAGTCTATAGTCTAGTTTATAGTCTAGTCTATAGTCTACGCGATAGTCTAGTCTATAGTCTAGTCGATAGTCTAGTCGATAGTCTAGTCCATAGTATAGTCTATAGTCTAGTCAATAGTCTATTCTATAGTCTAGTCAATAGTCTAATCTATAGTCTAGTCTATAGTCTAGTCTATAGTCTAGTCTATAGTCTAGTCTATAGTCTAGTCTATAGTCTAGTCTATAGTCTAGTCTATAGTCTATACTAGTCTATAGTCTAGTCTATAGTCTAGTCTATAGTCTAGTCTATAGTCTAGTCTATAGTCTAGTCTATAGTCTAGTCTATAGTCTAGTCTATAGTCTAGTCTATAGTCTAGTCTATAGTCTAGTCTATAGTCTAGTCTATAGTCTAGTCTATAGTCTAGTCTATAGTCTAGTCTATAGTCTAGTCTATAGTCTAGTCTATAGTCTAGTCTATAGTCTAGTATAGTCTAGTCTATAGTCTATAGTCTAGTCTATAGTCTAGTCTATAGTCTAGTCTATAGTCTAGTCTATAGTCTAGTCTATAGTCTAGTCTATAGTCTAGTCTATAGTCTAGTCTATAGTCTAGTCTATAGTCTAGTCTATAGTCTAGTCTATAGTCTAGTCTATAGTCTAGTCTATAGTCTAGTCTATAGTCTAGTCTATAGTCTAGTCTATAGTCTAGTCTATAGTCTAGTCTATAGTCTAGTCTATAGTCTAGTCTATAGTCTAGTCTATAGTCTAGTCTATAGTCTAGTCTATAGTCTAGTCTATAGTCTAGTCTATAGTCTAGTCTATAGTCTAGTCTATAGTCTAGTCTATAGTCTAGTCTATAGTCTAGTCTATAGTCTAGTCTATAGTCTAGTCTATAGTCTAGTCTATAGTCTAGTCTATAGTCTAGTCTATAGTCTAGTCTATAGTCTAGTCTATAGTCTAGTCTATAGTCTAGTCTATAGTCTATCTATAGTCTAGTCTATAGTCTAGTCTATAGTCTAGTCTATAGTCTAGTCTATAGTCTAGTCTATAGTCTAGTCTATAGTCTAGTCTATAGTCTAGTCTATAGTCTAGTCTATAGTCTAGTCTATAGTCTAGTCTATAGTCTAGTCTATAGTCTAGTCTATAGTCTAGTCTATAGTCTAGTCTATAGTCTAGTCTATAGTCTAGTCTATAGTCTAGTCTATAGTCTAGTCTATAGTCTAGTCTATAGTCTAGTCTATAGTCTAGTCTATAGTCTAGTCTAGTCTATAGTCTAGTCTAGTCTATAGTCTAGTCTATAGTCTAGTCTATAGTCTAGTCTATAGTCTAGTCTATAGTCTAGTCTATAGTCTAGTCTATAGTCTAGTCTATAGTCTAGTCTATAGTCTAGTCTATAGTAGTCTAGTCTAGTCTATAGTCTAGTCTATAGTCTAGTCTATAGTCTAGTCTATAGTCTAGTCTATAGTCTAGTCTATAGTCTAGTCTATAGTCTAGTCTATAGTCTAGTCTATAGTCTAGTCTATAGTCTAGTCTATAGTCTAGTCTATAGTCTAGTCTATAGTCTAGTCTATAGTCTAGTCTATAGTCTAGTCTATAGTCTAGTCTATTGTCTAGTCTATTCTATAGTCTAGTCTATAGTCTAGTCTATAGTCTAGTCTATAGTCTAGTCTATAGTCTAGTCTATAGTCTATAGTCTAGTCTATAGTCTAGTCTATAGTCTAGTCTATAGTCTAGTCTATAGTCTAGTCTATAGTCTAGTCTATAGTCTAGTCTATAGTATAGTCTATTGTCTAGTCTATAATCTAGTCTAGTCTATAGTCTAATTTATAGTCTAGTCAATAGTCTAATCTATAGTCTAGTCTAGTCTATAGTCTAGTCTATAGTCTAGTCTATAGTCTAGTCTATAGTCTAGTCTATAGTCTAGTCTATAGTCTAGTCTATAGTCTAGTCTATAGTCTAGTCTATAGTCTAGTCTATATTCTAGTCTATAGTCTATAGTCTAGCCTATAGTCTAGTCTATAGTCTATTCTATAATCTAGTCTATAGTCTATTCTATAGTCTAGTCTAGTCTATTTTATTTAGTCTATTGTCTAGTATGTTGTCTAGTCTATAGCATAATCTATAGTCTATTTTATAGTCTAGTCTATATTCTAGTCTATAGTCTAGCCAGCGGTCATCGTGCTGGCTTAACTTATCTGAACTATGAGGTCTATGACCTCATAATAACTAATACTATTATTTTAAGTGTAAACCAATGATAAATTAAGAATTTTAGTAAAGAAGGCATTGTTTATTTTTAATATATTAGGGTGCAGATTATACAATGTAGACACAGGAAAAAATCATACAAGGAAATTTATAACACGTTGTTGTTGGCACACGTTTTTTGAAAGATCTAAAATGGTTAATTTAATTAAAAGTTCTAACAAACATTTGACCATAACAATCACTCCTCTGCAAATCATTTTATGGTAAAATCACTGGCCACGGTTAATTAAACAAAATGCCCAAAAAAGGAAACCAAAATTAAAAAAAGAAACTTTAAATTAAATTCTTGAAATAAAAATTCTATTTGGAAAAAGGAAATAATAAGAAAACGTTTACAATTTTTCATACGCACATAAAAAATATACGAGTTTTTAACAAATATGGCAAAAGAAAAAAATTTATCAACATGACAAATGAAACCAGGGAATTAAACTTTTGCTTAAGAAAAAGTTAAACAAAAAACTTCACCAACTTAAAAAAAGTAAAAATTAATAAATTAATTTGCAAATATAAAGTTTTTCTTTTAAATTTATTAAATCAATAAGTAAATTAATCAGTATAAAACAAGTGAAAAGTGCATTTTAGCTTAAAATGTAATTAAATATAATCCACACAAGCAAAAGTTATATTTACATATAATAAGTTATTTTTTACAAACGTTTTAATGCCTTTCAAAGAAACATTAAAAAAAAACTTGTTTTTTAGATTTCATTTAAATTAAAGGGTTTAATAAGAAAATATTCTACCTGTGTGTTTCAAAATAGATATTTTTTCTCAGGTTTTTTCTTAACCACAAAAACACAATTCCATTTAAAAAAAATTTGGTTTGTTTCAAACAAATCGTAATAAATCATGAACAAAAACACATTTAAAGTTCAAACATAATGAACTTTTGTAAAGATATAAAAAATTACAAAAACACAAACATTTTCTGAGATGAAATCATTTTATAGATCAAAATAAATCTTGTTTTGCTATAATTTTTTTATTTTTTAAATTTCTTTTTTATGACTTTTTAAGTCATTATTTTCGAGAAAAATGTGTAAACAGTATTTTTTAAATTTACAGGTTTTTTACAATGTTTTGTGTTTTTTTACATTGAAACACGAGCTTAAAAACTTGTGTTGTAATAATTATACATTTACAATTGAAACAATAAAAAAACAAATAAATACATTGTTATTTCTGTTAAATATATAAACGAAGTATAGAACCCATTATTTAGAACACAGTCATGCGGTGTAGTTAAAATATAAGTAAAAAAATATACGTTTTTAAACTTTAAAAACAACGGAAGCTAAATAAATAATGTTATATATAAACAGTAACACTTTCGAATTGACATTTAAAAAAGTCTAAAATCAGATGTGTGAAACTTGTGTTGAAAGAGATAGAAATAGTTTTTTGCTCATGATACTCCTGTATACCCAGTACTTTGGGTAGGAGTTGAACCCACCACCTATGGTCTACCAGATTAGAACACTTAGCTACCGTAGGCCACATAGTTCAATTTTTTATAAAGTTTAAATGAACAAATAGTATAGCTAAACATAATTTGATCATTTATTGTTGTCCACAGTCCCACTGTGCGTTTAAAAGATCACAAAACAAAAAACAACTTTTTTAATTTTTTCGTAAGTTCTACTTAACTTGAATACTATTTTGATGGATTTTAAAGTTCGTTGTTGTTGTATTTTGTAGAAAAAATGCTAACAGCACTTTATATTTTACACTTGAATGAAGTAAATTGTGTTAAAGTGTGAGAGTATTTTGTCTGTAAAAATGTATGTAAGTGTGGCATTAATTGTCATAGTGATAATTATAATAGCGATGATGACCTCAAACTTTCAACAACAACAAAAAACTGTAAATTTATAAATGTTGTTGTAATTAACTAATAATTCACATTTTCTTTAATACTATATAGACATCTCAGATATGGAAAAAGACAATTTTGAAAAAGAAATAGAGAATTTTAAATAAAAAGTACTTTATTTCAATTAAAAGTACCAAAAGTATTAAAATTCTACTTATATGTGATAGGACACTGTAATGAATTCGTTGTTAGAAAATACTGAAAACATATTTTACATTTCCATCCCTGCACTCTGAAAATTGTTTAAATTTGTTTCTATTAATAATCTAGTTTTGTCAAAGTGTAATTGTAGTTATCTCTCGTTTTGTGTAACATTTATACAACCGAGTTTGGTTTTCAAATTAAATTTAATTAATAATCTTGAGCAATTAACAAATATAAATACGTTCATGTATAAAATACAAATGTAAATATTGTTATTATAACAATTCTTACTTACTTAACCTCAAATTAAATTTTCTTTATGAATAAAAGAAATTCATCTTCAAATTTATTTAAATGCAACTGACCTAAAAAGAGAAGAAGAAGAAAAAGAACAAAAGATATTATTAATTAAATGCATCATTATAATAATCATCATTATTTAGCAAAGTAGAATTATAAATATTAAGAAATTATGTTTTTCTTAATAAGTTTTTTTTCTTTTTGTAGTTTTCGTTTTTTTTTTTTAATAAATTTAGGTTAAACTCAGCAGGAAGTTGTTGCATAAATGAACATTTAAAGAAAATTTGTTTCTCATTGTGAAAAAGTTATAAAATTTTATTGTTTAAGTTGCAAAGAACTAAATGAGATGCATAATTTCCTGGTATAATAGCACTGAAATGTTCTTAAAACTAATTAAAATAACTATATTAAACATTTTTAGCAGGTTTTGTACAATGAACTAACAATTGTAAACTTAATAGTTTTCGCATTTTTAATAAAATTTTATGGCGCATTTTAAACAAAACCATGCATTTGATTTCTTATTTAAATGCTTTGTTTCTATTAACGCCTCTTTGTATAATTCTTCAAACAATTTAGAATTTAATAATAGACAAATTTTTATATTTATTTCGTACAAACACCAAAATTTACAAACAAAAGTAAACTTCACTAAAATGTAGAACAAAAGTCTAGTCGCTGGTCAAAATTCCAGCCAAAATGTTTAACAAATAAAAAAATAAAAATATAACAGACACAATTTCAAAACGCACTCAAGCAAATAATCACAAAATCATCATCGCTGTAAAAACAAGTGAATACCGACCTAAAACCAGAGTTTATCTAAATTTTACCCACAACTACGATAAAGAAGAAGACATTATAAGTATTTGTTCAAGTTCAAGGTTTTAAAACACAAGTTTTTTGTTATTATTTCTCAAAATAATTGCGTTTTTTTGTTCATTTTTTTTTGTTAATTTGTTTATGGAAATTATTTACTTAGTATTATTTGCATGTTCACTAATAGAATTTTAAATAAAAAATCTTTGTAGTTAAATGGACCCCCCACATTACATAGAGGCACAAACAAATATACAAAATATGTTTTTTTTTTGTTGTGCAAATCTTTTGTATATTATTCACCAGACCAGACCCATCTCCTTCCTTTTTGTTATATATTTGTTTGAGGTTTTAAATTTCTACTTCATTAAAATTTGTACATAATCTTTATATGATTTGTTTTATTAAACCAGCAGTACATGTAAAATTTAATATTCGTTTTGCTTAAGCTTTAGTTTATTTGAGATTTCTTAAAGAAAAAATAAATAATAATTTTTTTCTTTTAATCCTACACATGTTGTAGAAATAGAAACCGTTTCGTCTGTTAGATTTTTGTGTTTGAAAAATATTTCTTTGTTACGCTTTTTATTTTATTGAGGTTTTGTTTTATTTTTGTTCAACTATTAATCATGTTATTTTTTATTTTATTTATAGCAAAAACGTGATTATATATTGATTGCAAATTTGTAAAAAAAATATAAACAGTTTTTTTTTTTTTTTGATGAATTGAATTTCTATAAAAATCGGAAAAAGGGGTAAATCATTAGATTATTTAAGTCGGTTCTCTGATCTGTTCACCCAGAATCTGCCAAAGTTGTATACTTTTTTTAGGGGAATGACCAAAAAATCCTTAAAAATGAATATATGTGTGTAGTCCTCATTTTGAAATCTAAATAATTTGGTTCTCACTTTTTAAGAATAAACTTCTTACAAACCGTTTTACATCTTTGAATCAAAATAATTGTATGAAACAAAATGTATAATAAGTATATACCCCGTATTCATAAAGATATTAATCGCTTATTTTAGGTTTATTACTCACATTTTCAACACAAAATTCCTACAATAAACCATCAATAACTTTATTAACCGTTTATGAATCTCTAGCAATTATACTTACACTAATAACAAATTATAAACAAAACTAATTCCTATTGTAAATTGAAACTTCCCACCACATGCGACACTGACTATATGTTTCCACAGTCAACGTTATCGCATTACAAAAAAATGCGTAGTAAATGACGATTTCGTATTTATGTATGTACTTCCTTATAACAAACTTAAACTTAATTAAATAAATTCGCATGTGACATTTGATTCAATATCGCTTAGAAAAATAAATACAATAGATCGACCGACAGACCAACCGACCGACCGGTTGTTTTAATTATTTAGTTTAGTAAATAAAAAAATTAACGCAAATAAATAATATAAAAAGTAAAGTAAAACAAATGAGAATTCAGAGTAATAAAATTTAATAAACTAAGTTAAAAAAAGATTAGAAATTTAAAACTACATACGTTTTAAAATAAATATCTAGAATAGACGATTTAAACCAATATAAAAGTAATAAAAAATTGTATTGGTACAACACTTAAGAATTTTATAAAAAATAGAAAAAACGAAATTATATTACAATAAATTATGGCTAAAAAGAATTAAATTTTATTAAATTAAAATATATAGACCGTAAAACAGTAACATAATTACGGGATTAGTTCTATGTCAATTTTCTATCCCCCTAAGATGACAGTTAGCTAAAATAGTAGGATTAACAGCTCTATTTTAATTATAACTAAGGTATTTAACTAATTTATACCGAAACTGAAAGGTCTTTCAAGTTTGCTCTCACTGTTTGCTCTTAATTCCTCCTAAAAATTCAACAAAAGCAATGAGAAAACTTGAGAAAGATTCTGTGTTGAATAAACATAAACTTGATTATGTTTTTTTTTTAAGATGGCGACTGTACAAAATGTCATAAAATTTTTATTCATCGTTACCAACACGACAAAATGAAAGAATAAAAAACATAGAACCACATACAACACCCTCTACAATTAACCCAAGAAATGGATATTTTATTAAGGGTATTAACGACAGGCAGCAGATATTCGATCAGATATTCGATATCTAATGAAAATCACACTAACAACCGCTAAACAAAGAGAGTCAATACACAACCACTAGTTTCTTAAATAATTTTGGATTGTGTCTCTTTTTAATAACAATCCCAAAATCGAAATTTCTTGACAATTGACTATGTATTTTTATATAACGTGATTAGCCCTTATATAACCTAAAAAATCGTACACAATAAGCAAATATCAACTTTATCTTTGATAAAAAAGCGATATAATATAAACTCATATGAAAAACTCCACCAGCAATAACTACATCAGCGGGAGCTGGCAGATTGCAATTATTACACTGAAATCAGCAAAATGTTATAGATAAACAGACATACATGCATATATGTATACTGCAAAAATGTGCAAAAACGTAATAAAAAAACGTATATGTATGAACGTAACGTAGATTTCAAGTACAAAAATGAAACGTATCCAGAAAATATGCAGATGACAAACGAAAATTGGAAAAGAAAACAAATCTGCATTGATAGAAAAAGATAAGCATGCAACGTACAAACCAACCAGCCAGCCAACCATTCAATAACAGAGAAATTATTTCAATTCAAATACACATTCTGAAATGCCAGCATACAAAGCTAGTATCTGTATCAGGCATGGAAAATTTAAATCTCGCTTTAATCACACGATATTTTCGGTGCATTTTCTAGCTTATAAGCTTGTGATAAGAAGTCCACATAGTAGTCAGTAGACCTGTTTATAGTCTAATATATTATATAGTATAAAGTCTAGTCTTGTAGTCAGTAGACCTGTCTATAGTCTAGTCTATTATCTAGTCTATAGTTTAGTCTGTAGTCTACTCTAGTAGTCTACTCTAGTCTATAGTCTAGTCTATAGCCTAGTCAATAGTCTAGTCTATAATCTAATCTATAGTTTAGTGTATAGTCAAGTCTATAGCCTAGTCTATAGTCTAGCCTGTAATCTAGTCCATAGTCTAGTCTAAGTCTACTCTATACATAAATCTATAGTCTAGCCTATAGCCTAAACTATGTGTATAGTCAAGTCTATAGTCTAGTCTATAGTCTAATCTATAGTCTAGTCTATAGTCTAGTCTATAGTCTAGTCTATAGTCTAGTCTATAGTCTAGTCTATAGTCTAGTCTATAGTCTAGTCTATAGTCTAGTTTATAGTCTAGTCTAGTCTATAGTCTAGTATATAGTCTAGTCTATAGTCTAGTCTATAGTCTAGTCTATAGTCTAGTCTATAGTCTAGTCTATAGTCTAGTCTATAGTCTAGTCTATAGTCTAGTCTATAGTCTAGTCTATAGTCTAGTCTATAGTCTAGTCTATAGTCTAGTCTATAGTCTAGTCTATAGTCTAGTCTAGTCTATAATCTAATCTATAGTTTAGTGTATAGTCAAGTCTATAGTTTATTAGTTAGTACCTTTTAAAAATTTAAATTTTCCATGCCTGATCTGTATCAACACACTTTTATCTATCTTTAAAGAAGTTTCGCAAAAAGAGAAAAAAGCAAATAATCGTGTTAATGCAATCAACTTTTATAGAGAGAGATACAATTTTGTACGTTAAACCACTTACCAACGTTGTAGAAAAGTAAAGTTAACTTAACTTTACTTTACATTGGTAGATGCTGAAACTGGAATCCGGAAGTACTCAAAGTATGTACTTTCAAAATGTTCATGTCATAATGCAAATAACAATAGACTACGCAAAAAAGAAGCGTATGAGAACCAAGATTTTACAAAAAAAGTTGCAGCATTGTTGTTTTTTTAACAGCTTTTTAGGTATGAGAATTTATCATCATCAATTTAAAATTCATAATAGTCAAGAAAAAAATTTAAAGCAATATGCAAAATTGTGTAAAATTTTATTACTTCATTTAGCTTAAACTGCACTAACAATTATTGAAAGAATATTGTAAAATAAGATTGCTGAGTAAGTTTATGATATTATTTTATTCTCGCCATGGGCAAACTGGACAAAAGACAGCAGGAATTATTATCTTAGTGATATTCACCAAAAATTAAAAAAAATGTTGGTTGTTAAATACACATTTAAAGTTTTTAGTGTAAAAACTTTTCGAGACTTAAAAGTATTCGAGTCTATAATTAAATTCCTCTAAAAAATTGTCAAGTATTCTTCAGAATTACTTAAAATATATGTTACCTAATTGTTAAAATTTTTTTTGCCAAAAAAACATATATTTATCGATTAAAACTTTCCATTCTTTTCACTTGAAATTTATTCAAATGTATAAAATCGTTTTTGTTCCTCCAGCAAACAATTGACTGACTGAATGAATGAATGAATTACCGGCCAACTGACTGACTTGTATTTAAGTTTCAATTAACAATGAAAGTACTTGGAATAGAGAGCGATATAAAGTGAAATGTGCTCAAGTCATTTTTCTTTGCATTTATTTTTTATTTTTTTTTTTTTTTGTTACAGTTAATATTATTTTGTTTTATAGCAATTTCTTTTCATACACTATGGACCAAAATTAAGTTTTGTTTAATTTTTCTTAAAAAAAGTTAGCAAATGTTTGACCTTTTGGCCATTGAAAAAATAAAATAAATGATGACTCTGGAGAGTGGACGAAAATCGTCAAATTTTGCAAAAACCCACAAGCCGTTATAAAACCGTAAGTTTGCAAAACATCAAATAAAATCAATCAACTAAAATTAATGCAATTTCAAAATTTTTCTTTGTCTAGCAATTTTCTTTTATTATACACAAATTTCCTTGAGCATTACTATAAATAATATAAATAAGATTTATTTTACTTTTTATATTTTTTTCAATTTTTGTATTATGGTTTATTTATGGTTAAAATGGTTGTTAAGAGTTAAAAAGAATAAATAAAAGTATAACTGTAAAAATGTTAATAAACTAACTGGGTGCAGCAATACTTTTTTTTAAATCTTAATTGTTACTACTTTTAAATTACATATTTATATATGTTTATATTCCTCTTTTTCATAATATAAATTTTTAATGCAACTCTATATAAGTAGTAAAAAGGTGAAGGCGTTATTGCGTTTAGACTTAAAAAGTTATGCATCGTATAAATTCTGTGTAGTTATTTAATTCTTTAAAAAATAAGATGATTTATTGGAGATTTCAAAAAACTTAGCTCCATATTACGAAAATCCAATTAAAAGCTTGTTCTTTCTCTGATATTTCTTTAAGAAAAACAGAAAGTTGCTGTGGTTTTCTATGAAAGTCCATTCATTAAAGAATACGAATAAAGAAACAAGTATGAATGTATAGTCGGGCATGGCCGATCATATGATACGCTACTCCAGTCAGAATGCTATAAATGTGGAAAAATAAATAAATTTAATTTTTTTTTATAACTTAATTCCGGAATTTTGTTACTTATAGATTTTGTTTTTTTTTTTATTTTTGACCTTAGTCATCTTTTTTCTCTGAAGTTGATTTTGTATGAAAGTCAAATGAGGCCCGAACATTACAAAAATTGACAGTGTCATTTAAACTTTTATAGAACTAAGTAAAGAAGATTTTTGTTGAAATAATACAATATTTAACATAATTATGTGCCAAATTTCATCAAATTATCTTGAAAATTGCGACCTGCACAAACGCATAATACCCTCCTCACTATATAGACATCTATATCCGGTCGCTATAGAATGCAAATACAAACTTATCTGCATAATTAACTAACACAGTCTAAAATTTAACGCTAGAGGCTTAACAAAATTTAACAGATATGAATAATTGTAATTAAAACTCTAAAATATGTCATTTTTTACTCAAAAGTCGGACTTACACTTCATTTTACGCGCAAAAACAAATTTCTTGTATTACAATAATGAAATAGACAAGCAAATAACAACAAAAAAGATGAGTCAAACTTTAAGTATTTTCAATTCAATATTCTTTATTAGTCATTGAAATCATAAACTACAGAATACTGTAAATAGACTCCAAGTACTCAAACTATGTTCACTTTTTAAACATCTAAGTATTTATTTGTACGTCAGTTTATTTAGATCTAAAGATAAGAATACAATGAATGCTTCTTTGCCAACATGAAATATTTATTGTATTTAATACAGACTCTTTATTTTCAAGAAAAGAATGTGCCTAAATGTATAGAAAAAAAATAACTACATATAAATAAATTTATTTAAAAATAAAATTATTACGATGAAAAGATGACATTCATAAAAACTCACAATAAACACAAATAAAAGAAGAAGCCCCAATGTTTAACAACTCGATTCAAGTGCAATTTTTAACGCACTGTAGAGTCAAACAAAATGTATTGTGGTGGTTACAGTAACAAAAATAATTTTGTGGTGAACACTTAATAGTTGTTCATATTTATTACGATTTGGAATTCAAACACACATTTATAGCCAAACACGAACTTTAAAATTATGACCCCTGGATACAAATGCCTTATAAATTTTATTGTTAAATTTTTATCGTACAGCTCCACTGTAAGATCTTTTACTACAAAGTCCGATTCCATTGAAATCCAACCATCAACCTTTAGATGTTAACAATGCAATTTTAAAGTTCAAGAAAGTGTAAGTACTTTTAAAGTGTTCCTAAGTATGTATGTACTAAGTACATATTTACAATTCAACAAGAGCATGTCAATTTTAATTTATGTTAATTTGTAACGAACATAATTTTATCACTTTATTTAAAATATTTGAATTGACATATGCACAATTTACATTGGAACTTTAATTCAGTTCCCTTTGCAATGTCACTCTCCAGAGAACTTTTTCTATTTTACACTAAAGATTCAGTAAATCAATTTTAATAATTTTCACTTCATAGAATTTCATTACGTTTGATTGAAAATGAAAATTCTGTCATTAGTTAATTTCCAACAGTTGTTATGGCAAATCTTTAAGCAACAATTGTTCGCAAAAAAATATAAAAAAATTTGTTTTGAATAAATAACTTTTCTTAAACGGAAACGTGTTTGAATTTAATAATAATTCCTTTGTTGGTAGAGGTAATTTCGAAATTGTTGAATAACACTAGTCAACAGCATTTGCAAATGGAAATATGAATATGAATGGAATTGTGGGTGAGGGGTTGTGCAGTTAACTTTTTTCGTACGTGTTGACTTGTCTCACACAATTTTTGTTAGCACAAGTTTTTTATTATTTTTTAGTTATTTTTCAAATATTGTTTATTTGTTGCAAAATTTTTAGTTGTTATGTAAATATGAAAAAGTAATTAAATGTTCTCAGTAAAATCGTGTAAAAAATACTAGTATGACTAAGTTGTAGATTTGTTTTGAAGATAATTTATAATGTAGTTTGATAGTTTCACAAGTGAAAACAGAATGGAAGCAACAGACTGCAAAAAATATTTAGAATTATTAAATAAACTAAACAGTAAGTATTATATTGATACATTTACTAGTGACTGCAGTCAAGAGCATATTCATAATAAGTTATGATTTGACTACTTAAATGTAATGCAGACGGTGTGTAGAAGTTGTTTTGCAAAAAAATTAAATTCTAATTTAAAAACAGCACATTTCTTATTATTTCAATTCTTAATAAATTTCCAACACGATTTTCCATTAATCAATTAAATTAATATTAAATATGATGATTTTTTGTTTATATATGTATATGTCTAATCTATACAACAGAAATCCATTAAAATAATTTAAACATTAAATATATTTTTTCTCATGAAATTTCTCAAATTTGTCTTTTATTGAAGATTATTTAGTATTTTTCTTAAAAATTAAAAAAAAATTTAAAATTTTCATAACAAATTATGTTTGATTTACATACGAAGTCTAAAGCCTAAAGCTACAAATAATCAATAAATAAACTTTATCATAAATTCCGTTATCAATAATAAATTTTATCTTAATCTTATTATATCCGTTGTTTGTTAAATTTGAAATACTAAAATCTATTTGTTGATGTTTGCTTTTCTCATGAAATGGATAACAAAATAAAATCTGAACAAGTTTTTTTTTTGAAACAATATATTAGAACTGCCCATAAAAAGAGAGTAAACAATGGAAATCGCTGCAAGAAATTGTGTAAAATCAAAAAAATTCATATTAGCATTATATTGATTCCGATACTTTTATAAAATGATATCCATTAAAAGAGAGCATTATCTCCGAATTGTAAGCTTTATAAATCAAAATTTTCATACAATATTTGTTCTAATATAAACTTTTAATAAATTATTATGAATACGATTCTTACACTTTTATTTGTAAATCCATTTACAATGGGCAGGTCTAATATGAAAATAAACATTCATACATTAATGTTAATGCATTTTAATCCACAAACAAATGTAATGAAATGTGAACTATGTATGTAAGTACTTACGTAAAAATAGTAGATAAGTTGTATGTAAAGTAATATTTTCATTAAAAAGAAAGGTAAATACAAAAACACGTGTATTTTTCTAGTTCATATTTATAAAAGTCAATATTAGTTCTATATATGCGGTGATAACATAAACAAAAATAAAACAAATTTAACTTGAATTATAAGGCATTCTATATCATTGTTTGGTCAAATGTAGGTTATAGGTTGTAGAACATGTCGAGAAAGGTCTTTGGATCACAAACCTATTGTTTGCAATGCTGATACGTTTAATTCAATTTTTAATTTTTAGGGGATATTAGATAGATTTCAAATAGTTAATACTTCTTAGTCGACTGTTACACTTTAAGGATGATGGACCAATATTTCAAAGTGATACCAACATTAGGATCGTAATTTAGTTTTAAAGGAGTTTGTATGTGCATTCCATAAAAGACCTAAGTTTGCATCTAACTCCGGTGGGAAATGAACTCATCATCAGGTTAAATAAAAAATGTATGATGAAATAAAGCATTCTTAAAAAAACTTACATAAATTTTATATTTATGCATGTCATAACAAAAATTTTTAAAATTGTCCACGTAATGAAAAGAATGTGACACAGTAAGAATAAAACACAACCATAGTTTTATTTCCTTCTCTTTTTTGTCTTAGAGACAAAAAAACAATAAAATTGATTTTGATGGCGAATAGAAGATGGAATAAAAATAATAATTAAAAATTGTGTTGAAAAAAAGAAAGATTAAATTTTAATTAAAATTGTAGTCTTTTATATAAAACAAATTGAATTTTTGTTGATAGAAAAGCGAGTGTCATTTATAGCTGTAGGGTTTAATAAGTGTGGCCAATTAAGTTTGAGACCACAAGGTAAGTAGTATTCATTGAAAAGTAAGTTATTAGTTAAGTATAAGCCATTACCATTTTGTAGCTGGGTAGTTAATTGGTTATCTAAAAACTAAATAAAATTCCTATCAAAAGAAAAAATGTAATTAGCTTTTAGCTGTATAAGCAGTCCGTCCATGATTTATAGGATTGCCTAACCTCAAATGGCTCTATTAAATTGTAATGACATATTTACAGTTGCAACCTTTTGTTTGGCATTTATGTGTCAATAGAATAGAACTTGCCGTTTTTCATGTAGCTTTTTTTTCGAAACAACTATGAACTCGAAATGATGAACATAAAAAAACAAAAGCCTTTAATAAAAATCCCCACAATATTTGTTTTTTTTTTTGTGCTGTGGAATACTTTATACATTTTAATTTTCTTTTCATGTCACTTTTAGTGTTGAACACACTATTTTTTGTTTTTATTATATTTTTAGATTCTTACAAAATTAAGCGGATTATTTGTCTGTATAGTCTCTGGTATGGTACTTGTACAATTCTGCTATTTTTTATAATTTTGCTGGCATTACTTTTAAGTACTTAAAGGTTTTTTGTCTTTCCACAGACACTGTTTTTCAAGCATTTTTTTTTTTTGTACGACTTTTATTTAAGCGTTGCAGTTGGGTGTATGAATCAAAAAAAGTCTCGTGGTTCTTAAAGTGACCCAATTTCGTTTTTCTTTATTTTTTCATTTCCAGTACGCTTCGAAACACATGTTTAAGGTCTACAATTTACACTGTTTAGTTGTGTTGTGTAATTATAAGATATTTGTTGTAATTTGTATATTGATAATTGGTTTACCTACTTAATTAATTAAAATTGAATTTATTTATTAAAAAAAATACGCTGGGAATGGGAAATGTGTATAAAGTTTAATATTTATTCAATTTATAGAGTAACACAATATTAAAAGTTGACAATATTATTGCTAATTAACGGTAATTTAGTTGTTAATTTGCTAGAAAAATTTGATTTTTGCTAATAACATAAAATATTTAATCAATTCGTATCACATTACAAAACCGTATTTTTTAATAGAAAACTATAAGAACAGTAAGTCATTTATAATTACTTTAAAAAAAGAGAAATTAAAAAAAAAAGCAATTTAACTTTTTCGATAAAAAACAAGCACATAATTTAGACAAAAGTATAATGAAATTCTTCAATGTGTTTAAAAACATAAAAAATTTTATCAAGTTTTTAAAATTTTTCTTATATTACAACAACTTACTTTTCATGACTACTTCATACCGTTTGCATTACATAGAAATAGCGTAGAATTGACTTAAAAATAAAAAATTCGGTCTTGACATATCGTTTTCAAGCAGAATTTTTTTTTATTAAATATTATATTTCTGAACATATTTTGACTCTAGAAACTTAATTTCATCCTACTTTCGGACAAAATATAAGAGTTCGAATAGAACCGAACTTGTTCTTTAGTAAAGCCGGCTTCATACAAGCACACAAGTAACATGATCTGTCAGAATTTTGTGTAAAAGAGTACGGATAGGATCGCCTAAATGAAATATTAAATGAAACCTCCACACATTGACAAAAAACACAGATCGAAAATTTGACAGTCTTATGGCTCTCTCCACTTTTTATATACTTTTAAATACTTTGACAACGGATGTTATTGAAGTATTATAAATACTTTAAAACTTTGCACCAGTCGTGTGTAAATTTAAAAAGTTATTTTTTTTCCTCTGTGTAAAGTTGTAAAAAAATCGGTGGTGACACAAAGCTTTTAAATCTAAAGTTTTCTGATTATGTATATACCTTGTAAAATTTTAACATTAAGGTACATTTTTCCTTTTATTGAATTATTATTTATTTTTTAATATTTACCAAAAATTCAGTTCAACAAAACCAATTTACCTGAAAAAATAGAATTTATAAAGAAATTAGCATAAAATATTAAAAAAAAAATCATACTTATAATAAAATAAAATTAAATTTTATATATTTAATTTTAAAGAATGAGTAATCTTTCTAGCAAATCCTCAATTTTAATATTTTTTGTAATAAGTATTTACATGTTTAAAAATTATTCTAAGAATTAAATTTTTACTAGACAAAAAAACAACCTAATTTTCTTATAAATTTATAAACAACAAGAAAAATTGAACAAACGTTTTTTTTTGTTTATTTCCAAGAATAAAAATAATTTTAGTATAATCTAATACTAACAAGAGAGAAAGGAAAAAAATTTACAATGAAGATGATGATCATGATCATAATGCTGATAAATGCTACATAATAATGCAGTAAGTAAAAACTTTACCTTTAGAATCTAGGAAATTTTATGACAAAAACATACTAAAGTAATATGTGTTACGAGTTAGAACAAATCTTTATCATCATGAAGGTAATATGCCAAATCTAATAATCAAATACAACAATGTATAATGTTCTATATCATATGAGTTACAATTTAAGGAGATGATAATGACGATAGTATTCAAACCATCACAACATGTTTCTACTAAAACTCGTAGTGAAATGTTAAAAATTTTATGTTTTTTCAACGTGAATCTCATAAAATGGCATAATGCTCGCGTACAATATAAAACATGGTTATAATAACGTGACAAGGCAAAGTACAGTGCGTTTTAATAGTAATCATACATTTAGATACTTTTTTACAAAATTTTATTTATAAAAAATTCCATAAAATAAAAATATGTTAATTAAATTTGACAAATTTATGTAGAATTTTTTATCTTTACATTCTGTTAGTTTACTTTTACATAAAACTGTATTAAATCATTGCAAATAGATATTTGAAGGAAGGTAATTTACATGTATTTTTATGAAAAAAATGTTTTACTTGTTAAATTTTTTGGTAAATTTAACTATTCCCTAATACCCGCTGTGTGATTGCTGATTATCAGCCATCTCCCGTAAATATCGAAACATTTTAAACATTAATTTTGTTTAGGATTTAAATGAGTAGTTGAAGTTCAATTTAATTTTTTATGCGTGTATGTAGATAACGATGCCATGAAGGTAAGAATATTAATACAAAGGAATAAACAAATTTAATATAGTAGATAAAAATGTATTTGAAATATTTGTTATGTATATTACAGGGGAGTTTAAAAAGTGGTATTTTTTCAAAATCAAATTAACTGTTTGAAAGTAGGATTAAAAACAAAATTCTTAAAACCTAATAGACTACAATTCCTTGTCGATTCCCTGAAATACAGTTTGCAGTTTGTTTGTATTATATGTAATGTAGTTATTTAACATATTACTTAGTAATGAGTAGTCGTTACCAATAACATTAATACATTTTTTTGAGTAGGATTTGTAGCCAATTGTCTTTAGAATACTTTTAAGAAATTGGTATTAACATTACTGTAAACTCGTTTTTTAGAAATAACATTTATAACCAGTTATTCAGCCAATATTACTTGCCTACTTACCGGATACATTTTTCTTTAACAAATTTAAAAATGTTTTTCAAAATTGTTTTCACCTCTTCCTAAAACTCCCTTTATAACAAACTTTTAAACGAATTTAATTTTCATGTTAACCTGTCAAAAAATTCAAAATTCACAAAACCAAAAGAGCATAAGACAGGCGTTTCATTGTTCAACGCCTTGTATTAATAATGAATATAATTTTTTACCGTTCATTTTTTTGGAGAAACTTATATATATAGATTTGTTTAAACTTTAAAGCAAAAAAATTTTTTTAATGTCTCTATTTTGAATTGTTTGTCATTGTTTGTTTTTTGAGCAAATATGAACAAACGAAATATTTATTTGGTGTTAAGTATGGATTGAGTAAAGTAGTTTATCTTTAGCTTGTAGAGGGCTTTAAACTGAATTAAAATAATGGATTTGTTTGTATTAAATACAGATATTTTAAGTGATTAATGACATGTCATAAAAATTACAAAACTTAAATGAATTATTAGGTGTTATTCCTCCAACTTTTACACTTCAATAATAATTAATGCAAAAAGTATTTTACAGGTTTCTTTTAATTGAAAAGAAAGTGTTTTCGTTAATGGAGAGTGGGAGAGAAGATTTTTATATTTTGTTTGCATTTATGTTAAATGTATATTAACCCTTTAAGAAATGAATTATAACATATGCATATATGAATAATTAATTTAACATTTTGTTCTGAATAAACTTGGATTTAAAGCTTTAAATTTGTGAATACGAAATATGTTCAAAATTAATTAATTGCAGTGTCTGAGATCGATACGAAAAGAAACTTTCAAAATTCAATACCAACAATTTTAACAAAACCAATTTGTAACAAAAGTCAATCACCTGTTAATATGTATTTATATTTAAAACAAATTAGCAAGATATCTTACTTTTTTTGGAAATTTTATTATGTGTCATTAATTAAGTCATATTAACTTTAGTATTAATATGAAATTTATTAACGAATTGATATAATAAACTCTTAACTCACAAAAGTTAATTGTTAAATAAAATGTTGCTTTTAGGTAATCTCTCTACACTGACGTAATCATTTCCGTCTTAATGTTCTTAAAGTTGCTGTCATATTTATTTCAGAAAAAGTCGTAGTATTAAAAGTCAACATAATAATAACAATAAAACTCTTATTTTAGGAAACAAAAAATAAACACTTTTTAAAAACCGGTTAAATAGTAATTCCTCTATAAATTTAAAGTTATTTAACACTTAAAAAAAATTAAAAAAAATGAAACTAACAAAAACACAAACACTTTAATAACAGAAAGAAGAAATATTATCTAAAGAAACGTATTCTTACAAAAAATAAATATAATCTTAACCTAAATAATGTAACCCACTATTATAAAGATAACAAAAGAATTTAAACTAAATTTAGAATAGAAAAAATAAAAAAACAATTCGATACGACTAGAACACCGGTGTAGCATACATTCAACCTTTTATGCTTGAAATAAAAAGCTTAAAGTTAAAAAGTGACAAATCTAACAACATTATTCTTTATGAATTTTGTTTTTTTTTATCAAATCGAATTCTTGTCATAAAGCAATAAAAACTCAAGGAACCAAGAAACGGTTAACAAAACGTATTTTGTAAAATAAAAATAAATAAAAGAGACGAAAACAAATAAATTTATTTTTCTTTAAATCACTCAAAAAAATAAAATAAATCGAAATCAACAACACAAACTGAAGCCAAATATATGAGTTCATCAATATTCTGTTATATTTCTTCTTAGAATCGGTATCTAGAGTAGAGTTATTTAGTAGGGATAGATCCTAAATAATTTAAATTGTAAAGTACGTTGGGTGTTACAGACAGATCCAGCCACTAATTATTTGAATAACTAGTAATGAATAAAAATCCCCACCCATTGGTTAAATACGGGAATGGGGCAGATTTATAATTGCTCAATTTTAAACTAATTTACTTTTGGATGGCATTTATTCTCTTGGTCATGATAGAAATAGTTTAGAAAACTTTTGAAGCACTTGCATATGGACGTAAAATAAGTTATTTAAGAACAAACTTTACTTGTGTTATAGGAGAAAAGAAACGAAGCACTTTCTTTTTAACTTCAAAACAGTGCTTATAGAATACAAATTCTGCAGATGAATAAACATGTCATTCACAGCCGCTCTTATAGAAAACCAACTTAGCCATGGTGAGATATTTTACTTACTATTTAGTATAAAATAAACTTAGGCATGATGAGATATTTTACTTGCTATTTACCATAAAATAAACGCTATTTTAATTAGCCCATATTTTAAAATATTCGATAAATTTTAGGGAATTTATTAATTCATTACTTACTCAAAAAAAACTTCAGCACCAACTACACGTTAGTACAATATTTTATACTAAATTCCTTTCCCTATTCATCATTTTCGTTTAACTTGGGGACATGTACGACGATACATTTTTTGTGTTCGTAAATAAATCTTATCAGTTGTAAATAAATGGCAATTTTTTTGTTTATTTTTCCATTATTTTTTAACTAGAGGGTCAAACATTAGTCATTTAATTGTTATATGTATTTAAAATTGAAAAAAAAAAACAAAAATGCCAACAAATTTAAATGAAATATTTGAAAATGTTTTAAATACTAAATGTTGCCTTAGATTAAGGCTCATATAATTAGGGATTTATTTGTGACTAGACCAGACCAGTTTATCTAAATACTTATACACTAAGAGAATAAGAAATAAAGTTAATTAACTTGAAGATAACATAAATAAACAAATTGAACAAATACGGTTGAGTACCTGAGGGTTATTAACTATGAAATATTCTAGACAATTAGTTATTTGGTTCATTATTTGGCTTTAACGAGATAATGATAATAATGAGTAATTTGTTTAAATTTAATTGAAAAATAGGAAATTATTTATTTTATAGTTTTAGAATTTTTATTTAATTATGTCAATGGGTCAGTCAGATATCTAATGATAAATAAGTAAATGAGTAATGAAAAGATGATACAAATTTTGTATGAAAATTTTTCTTATAAACTGTTCATAAATTGCTACAAGGCGTTTGATCCCTTATATTATGTTTGCAGAGATGACAATTTCAATTTATAATATAAACAATATTATTTAAATGAAATAAAATGTAACCTACTTATCGAATATTAGTTTAAAATTTAATAAATATTTATAGCATTTTCAATGTCCAATAAAAAACCCTTTTATAATAAGTATAACAAGTTTAAAGTATATTTGAGTACAATTCAAGCTTTGAGGCCAATTAAAATTGTATAGATTTATTCAATTTCATTACATAATAAGATTTAGATATAAAATAAAAATATCTTTTTTTTCTCATTTATTAACTACCAATAAATGTTATGTAAAATCTATTTATTAATAAGAACTCAACTTAAATTGTTCTATTATTCAATAATAAATTCCAATTAGTAATTTTATACATTTTCAAGTCCAACAAGACATAAAGTTAACAGTACAGAAAAGGGTAAATTAAGATTCTTTCGTTTATACTTTATACACACACAAACATACATATATATAGTGGTACTATATATAAATTGTGCATTTGAATAATTCAGGTTTACAATTACTGTTTACTGCTGCTGCTGTTGTGGATACAACCAATCTTACTTACACACAAACATATAAAAATCTATATAGTAATACGGGTGCATTTGGATGAATGAATTGAATGGATGGATAGATGGCATGATTGGTTGGATGAACAAAAGCAAGAGCATAACTATAAAATGGTCATAAATACATATAAATGTAAAATTTTTCTCTATAAATATCACGTTAAACTACAAAAATTAAACGAATAGTAAAACATTGAACTTTTGTTTTCAATAAACAATACCTTGAATTTTAAAACTATTTTAATAGGGATTTGTTACAACTACTCGTATGCACAACATCACATTATTTATAAAAATTAATCTGCTTGTGTATTTCAAATTAAAAATAAAAGAACTTTTTATATTTTTTTATTTACTATATAAATATAAACGTTGAATTGTATAATCAAAAGAAAACTAACTAAATATTTTAAACCAACAACATCAATATTGTTGATATTTTAACAAGTGTTAAATTTTAAAAATAAACAAAACAAATAAAAACAACGTCAACTAAAAAATTCTCACATTTGTGATAATAACAATATCACATGCAACAAATAAAATTATTTCTTTTTATGTTTGCTAAGGGAGAGTGTCAATAAAAGTATAACATTTCTCTTTTCTAGATCTACATAAACAATAATTTTTTTATTCATCTGCCACATTCCAATATTTTTACTTTTATATTCCGATGTTTCAGACCATTTAAATAAATTTTTTTATTTCTAATAAATTTCATATTTGAAAAATTTAATATCAAATCCTGTGAATTAAGCAAAAAATGTTGGATCTTTAACAGATTTCGAGATGTTTTAGTCTGTTAGACCGAAGATCGATTCCCACCTGAAGAATGTATATACTTCTCTCAAGCTTAATAATTGCTATTTAAAATTCTAGTTCAGTTCTAGTTCTAGTTTTAAATTTTTTCCAACTTCGAAATTTGTTGTTATTGAAAAATCATTTTTAAATACCCAATTCTAAGGATGACAATTTTCATCATCATTTACAATGTACCATAATTGAACATTGTAAAATAAACAAATAATACTTTGTTAATTAATGTTTCCTTTAAAAAAATGTATCTTTTTTTATTTAAAAAGAAATTACAAAAGGATGTTTACTTGCGTGTTAACTGCCAGACATAATTATAATCATTATTAATGTTAAAATACATTGACAACTGTTTAAATAATAATGAACAACCTAATAAAAAAATAAACAAAATAAAAACACATTTGTTAAACTATAAATTTTGTCTCCAAATAAAAATAAAGAAAAAATGAACATGTAAATTTTTAAAATTTTAAATAAACAAGCACGTGTAGACAACATGTCTGGGCATATGCAGATGAAATCTATACGTTTTTTTTTTTTTGCTTTTTCTTCCTCCATGTTATTAAAAACCTCAAGCATAAATAGGAATATTTTAAAAAATATTCTATTATAGCAAAGTGGGGAAATACTTAAATAAGTATGTAAGGAAAACAACAACCTCAATGAACATGGTTTAAACAAGGTGTTTATTATTTAACATGATTTTTCTTTCCTTGCAACATACATATACATACATATGTATGTATGTAGTATGCCATATTTATGCCACACTTTGGATTTTTTTACATAGAAAACAACAAATTAAGTTGTTTGTCTATTTTTTTAAACAATTTAATTTGTGGTTTTCTATTAAATTTACTTCCTTTACCATATAACCATAAAATACATTGTAAAGGAACACACACCTTAATGAACCATCCTACCGATTTTTTTAAACAATTTAAGGCGCATAAAGACAGCCATCTATCCTATCCATCTATCACCGTTAGGGCGTTGGTTGTTTGTTTTAATTACCCTTAAAGATTCCAACACATTTCAATGCAGTTATTTTTTCCTTTTTTCGGTTGACAATTTTGTTGGGGTTTTTTTGTTCAAAAAAGGATGCGTGTTAGATTGTATACAAACATAATCAATGACCTATTTAAGTGACCTGAAATGTCTGCAGAAGCAAAACTGTATATGTTTTTGTATATGCGTGTGTTATTCAAAGTTCACACACGTATCACATTACAAAAGGATTTTTGAAATACAAACATAATTTTTGTTAAACTTTTGTTAATTAAAAAGCTTGATCCTTTTTTTTGTTGAGGGTAGAACAATGTTTGTTTTAAGCAAAATAAACTTTAAGTTACTTTAAGTTTTTTGCAAAGCACTTCTTAACTTAAACAGCCCTTAAACAAGCTTTTAAATATTATTATGGCATTTATTTATATAAAGTTTATTTAATAAAAATTTATGTTTTTTATTAATATTAGTATAAAATTAATGTTTAATGAATGATAAAATGAACATAAATGATAAAATGATCCAAAATTTAGATTTCCAAAATAGTATACAAGGGTCTTCATAAATTGCTTGTAACAATAAAACGGACAGATAGACAGACATCTCTAAATCAATTTATTTTTATATAGAGAAGAAAGGAGGTGAATTTATAACTAAAATAATTAATGAAATTTTCCTAAAAAGGGTTTAAACTTAAGAATATAAATTAAGATTAGTTTTCTACATTTTATAAAATATTTCCCTTTTAAATAAAACGCCATGTAATATGCATTTCCCTTATAAACTTTATTTACGTAAGCCAAAATCAGTCCTTTTTATAGTCATTTCAACTATAAGTAAACTATATTTCAAAAAGTTAATTAGGCTGAAAAACTAATTCCTGTTGGGAAGTGGCAAAGATTTTGTTTTGCTTTTTAAGCAATTGTGCAATAATAGTTCCTATTATTTTCTTTAGAAAATCTAAAAAAAATGCTAAAAATAAAAACACCATAAATGCAATTTGCGGATGTAAGCCTGTGGATCTTGAAGCACGAGTATGGAAATGTGTTCGGTGCGGTTAAAAGAAAAAAACCAACAAAGTGGCAGCAATAAAAATAAAGTTAAAAAAAACTTTATTATATTTTTAAACTACAAAAAGAACAAAAACAGAAAAACTTTCATATGTTGAAAACTTTCAAGTTGAAATCGGAAATAAAACAGATTACAAAACAATAAAAATGAATGAATTTAAGGAAATACAAAAAAGTAAAACATTTGAAGGGAGGATGTTTATTATAGTATTTTTAGCGCAACAAAAAAGACAAAAAACAATTTATTTTTATGATAAAAATAGTTTGATTTTATATTAAAAAAAAACTTACACTTTTAAACAAAGACAATAAGGGTATTCGATCAATGTTATCTACATTAATTTTTTGGGAATATTGAATTTATTGGATTTTAAATTTTCTTTTCAATTTCTCCTATTATTGTCTTTATTAAAAAGGTTACTAGAACATGTTTTTATACCATAAACTTTGAGTACTTATTATTAACCAAAAGTTTCCCTTTTTTTCTAAAAATTTTGTTAATCAAAAAAAAAAGACTTTTTGTTAGCAATTTACCATAAAACACAATGAAGCTTGTTAAAAAATGTCTGCGCATGTTGATTTTGAGTACATTTTTAAACTAATTTAAACTAAGAATAGAAACAAATTTAATCTCTGATATATTTCTAAAGGAATCAATTCAAATTAAAGTTTTATTTTAAAAATAATAATTTGGAAAGATCAACTTTGGTAGTTTTTAGTTAGACGCAGTAGAAAAAATTTTCATTGGACAATGTAAGTCACTTAAATATGACGATTTATATATGGAGAAAATATAATTTTCTCCATATATAGGAAGCTGAGCTTTTAAATTACATTTTCAATCCTAAAACAATATAAGTTATTTAATTAACTATTTTAACTAACTGACCACAACCAAACCAAAATAGCTTAAACATTTAAATCTTTAATAAAAAGAACAACTACAACAATCTAAAATCTAAAAGAAATAAGTGTGGTAATCAATTTTGTATGGCAATGGATGAGGTTTAGGCTATGAAAATAAATGTTAAGGAATTTATTTATGGCAATAAAAATCGAGAATAACAAAAAAGTTTTACTTTTCAAACCAGAGCAAAACCAAAACATGAAGCAAAATCAGACAAGTGTTGAAACAATAAAAGAAACAAAATTATAAACCCCTCCGTCCGTCGTATAAAAAAGTTTTTTTCTCTCAACAATCATGGTTGGAAGAGATTTGTTAGCGGCTGGCGTATATATACGATGAGGAGTATAATCCTTGTGTGTAAGTTATGTTTGGACACGTGTTGGTATAGGAGTAGAGTATAAAGAATAGGATCCATTAAATAATGCTGGTAAATATAAAAAAACACAATACAAACATTCAGGCACTAAATGAATATACCGCAAAACAATAACCATCAAGTTTTTCTTTATACAATTTGTGTGTTTTTTTGTACGGTCTATGAGTGAGGCCACAGAAATAAACAAAACCAACCTCCTCCTCCAAAAAAAAACAATAAACAAAACCAAACAATATGAAAGCAAAAGTAAAAGATTTTCCATCTATTATGTGAGGTTCAAAATTGCAAATAAACCAATGATAGTAAAATAGAAACACACAATTACACACAAACTGATTCACTGAATATCTATTAAGTGGGCCCATCATTGGCATGAAATAGAATTTATTTAAATCTAAATGTTCTATCAATATTTGATATCAATTTGGAGCTATATAGGTCATTATGGTTCAATCATTGTGGAATTTATTCAAACTATTTATTTTTTACTACATTTAGTCTTAATTATATTGAGTATTAGGGCCAAAAAAAAGGCCTTTAAGAAAGCTTGGTCAAAGAATTTTTGAAATTTTTGAAACCATTTTCGTTGAAACCTTAAAAAATTGTAATGAAATTGGAAACATGTAAAAATATTTGTTGAGCCATCCTAATATCCACAATCATGTAAATTCAACCATGACCACGAATATTTAGTTAATACAAATCAACAACGCTATAATTTAAGAGGTTGTAGTTTAAATTTATCATAAAGTGAGCACCTGATGTCTTGTTTTTTTCATTACCAAGCGAGTAATGCAAAAAATCAGGAAATTCATCATTGGGCGTTGACCACTTAGATGTGAGATCACTGAAGAATATTTACCTTTCAGGATATAATATTCGGTACCACTGTCAACTCTAATGAAATAGTTCCAAAACTCTATAAACGTAAATTTTAAGTGCAAAAATTAATAATTAATAAAAGTGTGTAAATAAATATTGCTACCAAAATTCTGAACTCTGCTGGTGATCTTCCAGCGTGATCGAGAATAAACTGTAAGTTAGTTGTTAAAATAGTTTTCTCAATTATTGTAAATATGGAAACCGATATAATAACTAAACCCTTTGATCGCCATTTAGTCTACACTTGACATGCTATACCCAACATACTCGTATTTAATGAATACAAAATCTTTTCTGTTCATATTTTGTTCGTAAGTATTATTTAATTTATGAAAATACGTTTTAGTTTATGTTTTTAGGATTATTTGGGGATTAACACAATATGTTCTGTACGTTGACATTTACTATTTTGTGAATACTTCTCACATACAAGTAGTTGACAAAAATATCATAAAAATAAGTATATATATACATATATGTATATATATGTACATCCTTGTTCATATGTATATATTTAATTTTACATATTTCAAACATTACCAGGGTACATTTTTCTACATACTTCTTGGCCGATATTTATAAGATAGCGATAAAAAGACAATGATGACAAGATGTAAGCATGTGAGAGAATGTGTTTCGATAAGAAATACAATTTATTATTAAAAGATAAAATGTGGTAAGACTTTATATAAATAAATGTGTTATATGAGTAAAAGAAGAACTAATGACTAGTTTTGTACGATATAATCAAAGTGCTGGTAATTTTGCTATTTTTTATCATTTGCTCAATTACATTTTATAAAAAAGGGACTTTTTAATTTATTTATATTTACTTAATCATAGACTATTTATTTGAAGTTGTAAAGAACAAATTAAAAAAAAATTATATTACAATAATTTTAGCAAAAATATATGTATTTTCCTAATTTGAAACGCCATATAATTTTGCAGATCTATTTTGTCTGGTATTAATAACCACGAAACCTAACGCCTACAGAAAATGTGCGTTAAAGAAAAATTAAAATCTCTTTTTAGTTAATCACATAATTGAAATTACCAAAACCCACAACTTAACCCTAATTTGCAACTCTACAAACAACCATTAAATCTTAAAATTTGATTAAGTCAACCGCCCGGCCATTAGACGACTATCCTTTCCTTTTTTTTGCGTACACAGATAGTATCGAGTTTTATCACCTCAAACCACTCACACATTTTTGCTAAGTAAAATAAACATTGATAAGATTACACCTCACAACCAAGAGAACACCTTTATACAACATCAAATAAGAAAAGGATTAAATATTAAGAAGATTTTCTCTGAAAATTGTAATTTTGCAAGAATGTTGAGCGAATGTGTCAGGTTTGAGAAATAAATGTTGAAAATTGTAGGAAAATTTAAAATTTATTTAGATGCGGAAAATTAGTGTATACAGATAATTTCGAAATCATTAGAACATAAATCTTGAATGAATTCTCGTTACAAAACTATCTACGTGGACTGTTTTGATTATGTTCTAATTACACAATTAACCGAAACTTTAGAGAAACATCGCACTATGGATCAGAAAGTGATAACGACAAATTTAACGCAAATTGAATGTAGTTTCACCTTAAAAAAGTTGTAGTTTTAAGAAAACTATGAAAAATATTCGTAAAATATAAATTATTTTAAAGATTTAAGGTCAAATAAATAACAAAATTTTTTATTATAAATATGTTTTCAATTGAAAATCTAATTGATTCTTTTCAGTTTTTAATTGTACCACAAAAAGTACTAATGTTAACTATTTGATCTATGCCCTGACAACTCAGTACTATAAAGACAACATGTGTATGTTCGTAAATCTGATTGATGCTGTGTTGTTGTATTTTTTATTGTATCATAAAACTGAAACGTGCTTACTACTCACCTTAAACGGATTAAATTCCAGCCAAAGTAATTGACAAGTAATTGAAGTTTTTTCCAAATGTTGAATGTAAAAAAATATGGAGGGCAGCTTCAAAAAAGGTCAAAGTGTGTAAATTATAATTCCGACACACTTTATTATAACACTCACATAAGTCCAATGCAAATATTATATCCAAATTTAAATACAGGAATATTTCTCACAACAAAAAACACTTGATTTTATTATGGTTTTATTTGTTTCTGTTTTGTACACTATTTTCTAACACGATTTTTTGCACACTTCTAATATTAGCTTGTTTGCATAAACTTGTCAAATTATTCATTTACATTTGTTTAGTATTTTTTTTATAAAAAATTTTTATATTATTTTATTTCACTTTAATTTGTTACAAATTTAATTAAATGAATCTCATATAAACCGTTAATTGAGCTTCTCACGATATATTTTCAATAAATTATTTTACTTCTTTACAACAAACAATGCACGACGATACGTTACGGATAAGCGGCATACAAACGTCTAACATGCACAAAATTCCAAAACAGAGTGAAGTTATAATTTTGCATAGCTTTACTACTTACTTGCCCTAACCTAACTAGAATTTAATAAAGCGTTAGTGAGAGTTTGAGTGAATTTTGTTTGAATTTAATGAGAGTTTGAGTGTTTTATTTAAAGGCGCATATGTTTTCTACTCATTTCTCTGTTATTGTTTTGTATCTATTGGCGGTGTGTGCGCTAGTATCGGTTTGTTTACATTTCATTTTTGTATCTACCCTGCAGTTTTGAATAGTATAAATGTTAAGTTTACATAAAGTGTAGTTAAATTGTTTTGTATAAACAATACAAAAATTAATAAATAAAATTCTAAAATATATTATAACCTAGCAAGTAATTATATAACACATTAGTCATTAGACTATTTCTATGTAAACAAGACGTAATTGTTAAGAATTACATTAATAGGTAAGTGTTTTTAATTGTAATGAATTACCAAGTTTTTACTATCCATTTTAAAATTTATTTGTCTTAAATTAAAGCTTTACTGAATTTTTACTCTTTTACAACGCACTCGAAGTGATGCAGGGCAATAAAAATAAAATTGAGTCAAAATAAAATAATTGAGAAATAAAAGTACGAGTATAGTGTTGCCATATTAATTTGCAACAGGGAATTTTTGTAATAATTTTGTAGGGAAATTCTAATGGTAACAGATTTTTAGTTGGTTCTTTATATATTTTGAAATAATCTTTCAAAGTTCTTCTACTTAATAAAAAAATTATCGAAAACTCATCGATATTTTTATATTAAAAAACACTATTTGATAAACAGAACCATGGAGTTAATTAATTAAACAGAGATCTTATTATATTGTTTACCAAACAACTTCTTTTTTATTATATACATATTAAATATTTTATTTTTTACATATTAATTTAAATAAATATTTTTCCATAAAAGACTTTAATTACTAATCGAAAAAATCAATATACTTTGTATTTAGCATACATTTTCCGAGCGATTGCATCTATTATAATCATACACATACCACAGCATTGAAAAACAATTTGCGAATCACCCTCTACAATGTTAAACACAACAAACCATTTTGAACCAAAGACGAAACTACAAAAGACTGACCTCCCAATCCATAAGTATGCATGAGGACAATTAGAAACAGCCCAACAACCCCACAATTGATAGACGAAAACTACAAGAAGGTACATACATCGTAATATTTACCAATTAAGTAAACATACCGCAAAATTTTTCAATAACAGTCAAATAAGCGACACAGTTTGAAGAGAATTTATTCTTTAAAATGAATACAGCTCTTCAAACCTAAACAAAAAAAAATTGTTTAAGGATCAATTTGGAAGTATCGAAAAGTAAATCTGTTTTACGAACTAAAACATTGCGTGTTTAAATGGTGTAAACTGAAACTTAGCAAATTTTCGAAATCCATTCTTCCATATTTGATATAAGCAAATAATTGGTTTAGAGGAAATAATACCTTTGAATGAATGTGTTTCCCAAATGAAACAACGTTAAGGTGTAAGCACAATGTTTTAAACAAGGATATTCATGTTAATCGTATAATATACATACATTTGTATGTACGAATGTTTGTGTGGTCATAAAGGTAAAATTGCAGATTGTTTTGAAATATAACTGTACTATGTGGTAGACATTGTAGTCGTATGTAATACTAGCAAAGGCAAAACCAAATGAAGTATTTTGCAAACCATTATTCCCATGCCTGATTGGCAGCCAAATATAAAGCGAACAATGTTTGTATACTTAATAAATAGTCCGCTTGTGTCTCGAGTGGTCCCTCAATGGAGAATTGTTGACAGAGAATACGTACGTAGTCGACGAGTGTGTGTTGTTCGGTTAGACATTGTTGATAAGCTTCCTGTACGGCGCCTGTGGCATCTGCATACGAACGTGGCCAGTCAATTATCATGTTTTCAATATCCTTACGGGGTTGAGCATCGTAAACAGATTGAGACATATGAACTTGTTCAACTTCATTTATCCACTTATCGATATCTTTGGTCGATTTAGCAAAGGGTACCGTTTGCGCAGAGGTGGAGCGAGCATTCTTGCTACTGCCCGTTAAAGCTGAGCGTAGTTTCATATTAAGCAGACTTGGTTCACTTTGGGTGCCAGAGGGTTCATCTAGGAAATATAAGCCTAATTTCTGTAGGTGTTCTTGCATTTCTTTAGAACGCTGTGGCTTTAAAAGTGGCGGTTCGGTTACCTTAAGAAAGGCATCAACATCTCCTACTGCTGGTACATACTCGGGTATAAAAGGTTGTAAGTGATAGGGAATTTCGATATGTTGTGGAGTATACTTTAAAATATAGGGGAATAACTCCTTAATTTCAGGATCTAAAGCTAAATTTTCCCATTTATCGGGTGTTATAGAAATTTGAGTCTCCGAGGTGGTGACATGCCCTATGGCTGCACCCTTAAAACGATGACTTCCCTCTTCGGATTCTGTTTCCGAGGGTTCCGTGTCCATATCTAAAGCCTTAGCTGAAGGTAAATTCATAATTCTCGAAGTACTAGGAAGGCCATGAGAACGTGGTAAATCATTGTGTCTTGTTAATTTATGTTGTTGCTTATCTAATGGTTGTATGGCTGGAGCATTAGCTATTTGCAAATCGCTATCTTCATCTTCATCATCTTCGTCGTCATGATCTATGATGTCTTGCAATAAACCATCATCATCCGTTGAATTGCCTTGTATCTGCAATAAATTTTCATGAAAGAAGTCAATATTTGTTATAGCATTACAATACTCCAAATGAATTGTTTGTTGTCTTATTACTTACCACAGTCCTTTGTCTACTTCTATTAACCATTGAAATACCACTCTGCTGTGTCAATGATCTACCGCTGGCCGTTGGATTTCCTTTGTCACTATTACTTCCTCTGCTAGAGATGCGTTCTACCTTTATATTGCTGTTGGGTGGTTTAATGTCACCACCGTTTATGGTAATCTCTTCATCATAGTAATTCATTATGTGGCTGTCTATCTTATGGAGTAATTGCCTTGTTTTATTGCTGAAGCGTTTATCCCTTTCAGAAGCTGTGTTGTTTTTCAAATACTTCTATTGTTAATGGCTCGAAACTAAGGAAATTTTCTATTTCAAAAATCTTGTATGTATTTTCACAATATGTAATTAGCAGGTGTATGATAGGTAAGAACACAAATTATATTGTTAACCATGTAAGTCGGATAATAAGAACATTTGTTTACACTTTGCCAGGTTTCCTTGGCTACCATTAAGTTAAAGGAAAGTTTTTATTGAAGTGAAGAGTGTTATAAAGGGGTTGCTAAGTCTATAGAGTTGTATTTGTACTTTAATTGAATTTAAATAAAATTTTATAAAAAATATAATGAAATACGAAATATATGTATATAAGTAATACATATATTATATGTCTAAATATATAAACATGCATATATGTACATATATTTAAAAATAATTATTTATAAAATCTATCTAAATATTTAGAAACATTTAGTAAATCGATTTAAATAAAATATTCAACCTGTTTCAAAATATATCAAAACATATTGATATGTTTGTCAAAAATTCTATTAATTTCTCTGAGTCGTGTAATATGCATGCAAGTTAATACACAGGATATATTTTATTAATAATATTTTTATTTAATCATTCTATTTATCAGTTATTTTATTTTATAATATACCCTAGAAAATTTATTTATTTTAATGAACTAAAATGTATTTTAAATGTCTTACATTATTTTAAAATACTCAAGAAATGTCCTTAAAAAATCAATTGTCCTTGATGGTTACCTGGGTACTAAAAGTACATCATTAAAATCCGTTTTCCACAAATCGAATTTACAAAATTAGTTTATAATATTATTACAAATGTTAGAAATTGTACCTTCATTGTTTTTGTCTACCTGTAATTTCAATTTGAAGAATTTCGAAAAAAGGTTTAATAAATTATTTGGAAATAATTTGATTAATGGATAATTTGAAGTTGCACATTTGCTATGTACATATGTATATGGTTTTGACTTATGAAAATTATTTCTTAAATATTACATTTACAGTTCATAAATCAACAATTGTTTCATTTGACTTTGTTTCGTTATGTATATGAATTTAAATTAACACTTTTAGTGCAATAAAAGGGTAAATGTAATAGATTAGGGCCACTAAAACAATTTAGACAACAAATATGCAAAAGAGTAACTCCACAGTAACTGATAAGATTACACATATGTATATAAAGTCAAAACAAACTAAAACTCCGCTAAAAATCCCCCAAACAGCAGCAAAAACTAAAACAAACAATGGGTTATTTTGGTGTGGACACTTACGAATGAATAGTTTAATAGTACAGAGCGAATTTAAATAAAGGATGCTTTGCCACTTTACGTCATATACAGTCCATTATTGCACCAACAATAGCCTGCAATTCCAAAGCAATTTTATATAAAGCCAAAATAAAACAAAAGCTTCAACTAAAAGTATGTCTACTAAATGCCTAATTGTATAAAACGGCTAAAATATAAATAAAAAAAAAAACATTTTTGTTAGCATTTTACTGTATAGAATGAAAACAAATGTAATAAAGGCAGCAAGTGAAATTAAAAGTTTCAAAGCATCACATCATATTTATTAAAGCAAAACTTTTTAAATTTGAAATCCAACGGTTTTTAATAAACATTTTTTTCATTGAAATTAAAAAGAGTGAGGTCATTATTCAGTTTTAATTTGAATTTATTTATTTTTTGTTAAAGCCTATAGTAGCATTTTGTTTTAATCCATAAAAATCCTTTAAAATGTAAATAAACATTTATAGAGATTGAAATTAAATCACAAAAAAAAAAACACATCAAAATTCAGTGCCACACACGTTTCAATATTTGAGTTTTAAATAATTAATACATATATATATATATATACTTTGTATATTTCCATGATGCGACTATAAATTATTGAACAAAAAAATACCAAAACAACTATTTATGTATATAATTGAGGTACGTGATTGTTTTGTTATTTAGATAAAATTTTAAAGGTTTCAATTAAATATGCATGTACCTGTTTATGCATGTATGGATGGTGTGGATTAACTGACACATTAATTGGTTTATCTACCGTAAATACTGAGGTGTTAGATTGTGGGAATCACCACAAATTGATTCACTACTCAGCGTCCATATGTCTATTTAAAATATTTACAATTTAAAAATAATAATAGATGATATTTGAGCCACGATTAAAATCTTTTTTCATGGATTATATGTATATAGAAGGACAAATTACGGCACTCGAATGCTATCGAAATTTACATTTAAATTCATTTGAATTTCATTGAGATTACGATGGATATCAATAAAAGAATCATTAATTAGCTTCCAGTTTACATCAATTATCCTGATTGAAATTCTATCCTTTATCATCGCAAAAAAGACAGTCGAATGGGTAGTAGTACATTAAAAACCTTTTTTAATGTCCTCCTTTTAATTGTTTCTCCTAGCGACAATTTAAAACCAAGACACAATACTAAAATCAAAATTCACAAGTTTTGTTGTATATGTCTATGTATTTTTTTACATTAATCTAATAATAAGTTTAAACTAATAAGCTAATGTCATCATTTTCGTTAACTACTTAGAACATTTTAAAACTAAGTTAATTTCTTATCATACATCATACAAACAAGCAATTAAGTTTTTTTTATATTAATACTATTAGACTCGATCATCAGTGTCAAAAATGTATGTAAATGTAAGCATTCAAGAAAATAAATATGTATTTGCAGTTGTTGCCAACACTATTAACACTAAGGGCGGGTTTTTTTGGATAAATGTAATCTACATTCTTTGTTTAAACTTAGTTTAATATTTTTTTTGTGTTTTTTAGTAAACAGTAACGTTACTTATTATCTTAGTTTAACTAAGAGTTATTGGCCAATTAAACTTAAGTTATAGGTGAAAAACACAATTAACAAAAACAATAAAACAATGATTTCGGAAGAACATAAACTTAATATTTTAAGTAAATTGCAATTTTTTGTTATTTTTGGTTTGTTTTGTTTTATTTATTATTGTCTTAAATGTTTATTTAAAAATTTTTCCAAAATCATTTCATTTTACAAAAGTATTATTTGAAAAAACAGCTGTTAATTGTTTATGTTTTTGAGTGACTAGTTGGTAATACTAACAAAGTTTTCTGAACTTAAATCCAAAACTGAAAAACACAATCATCGGTTAAAGTCCGCCTAAATTTGTTCCGAGTTTAATCTGACAGCAAGTTAAGCCTAGTTTAACTGAGTAGTAAAAAACCCGCCCTAAGTGGCAGAGAATAATGTGCTAATTTCCATATTACCACTACGAATGCGAACACAATATTTAAAGTACAGACAAATTTCAAAATAGGCATTTTCGAATATTCCTCTATAACGATTACTTACTGATTTATACTTGTATAAATGCTCAGCAAAAACTTTTCAATAAATATATTTGTCTGTGCGTTAAACAAAATAACTTTCCCAATAAACATCGATTCAAACCTGTGAATATTTTTGAAAAATTTCTTAACTAAATAATGTATTTTCCAAATTGTTTTCAAATTTTAAAGTTTAGCCTTTGAAATAAACATGATAATTTCCAAAAACGTTTAAAAAAATATAATGTGTGATATTTATAAAATTTTCAAAGTTTTGTTTGAATTGAATTAGAAAAGTTTCTTTCAAAAAATAAATTATTTTAGAAAAATAAAAACTGAACATTTTTTATACAGCAAGGAAGCGAAAAAACGTTAAATATAGGAGAAATAATCAGAGATATAAAAGAAAAATATGCTAAAATAAATGTATGAATGTTTTATTTTCAGGTGATGTAAAAAAATATATGAATTTTGCAATAGTTAGCATTATAATTAGGGTTTGAAATATGTATGAAAATAATAATAAAGAATACTTGAAATACGTTTGAAATTTTTTTTAGTTTCAAGCTTACCTCTAGCCTTTTTTTAAGTTTGAAATACATTTGAAAAATACGTTTGATTTCTAACTGCCTTTTTGTTTGAGAAGGCCATAATTTTCCATTTGAAAACAAAATTTTTCAAATTTGTTCTCAAAGGCTATGTATGAAATTTGAATAGGTTTTCAAATACATATTTACATCATTTCAAAGGTTTTTGCTTATTGGGTTTTAACTCCCAATTTGTAAGTACTTATTTAGGTATTTATTTTCCAATGCCATCATTGTGTTAAAATTATAGTGAATAAAAGCCGTGATACACGGTTGTCAGTAAAATGTTCAGAAAATGTCTAATAGTAGTCTGAACCTAAAAATTTTATTTTGCAATGTTTTCAGAAAAAGAATTACCTAAAATATTGTAAGACAAAATATGTAAGTTGACAGTATTATTAGACATTTTACTGCCAACGTTGTAAGATCTAACAACCGTGTTTACATAGCATAAGTATGTAGTGAAAAGTAAGTAAGTTTATTAGATAAAAGCATAAAACACATTATTCACCAAATAAAGTACTCAGTGTATAGACAGAAGAGATATAAATAATTTGTATTTTTTAAGTATGTATGTATATAAATGTACATACATATGTATATGTATGAGTGTAAGTCGGTTAAGCCCTGTTTATTCTGGTCTGTTTACAAAACATTTTTTCCACATTAATCATGGTAACGACAATGATGACCCGGTAGTGGATGGAAATGACATTTTTACTAATAATGACGCCAAAAGAACATTCAAACACACACACACATATACAGATATAAATATACATATATGTACATATGAATCGATTCGGTGCACAATGCAAAAATAGTAACTATGTGGAAGTACCTGTCATTATGACCATTCATGGTTGATTGTTAATCGAGATTTGTCAGTTATTGTTTTCTTTTTTTAATTATGCACTTATTTGCTAAAGTCATCTACTATGTAATACATAGAATGGTAAATGAGAGATTTGGAATGGGGTCAATACTTTACAGAGCGTAGCTATTTATGTTTTGTACTAAATCAAAAATAAAATAAAAACTTCCATTAATGCTGGCAAAACTTCATTAAAAATCATTTTAATGAAAAAGTCTTTTTTTGTTATTTTTTTACTCGAAACTCTTAAATTATTTGTTACTTCGTTAATTGATTAATATCTAAATTATTTAACATGATTAAAACATATTTAAATCATAATAGGCGATTTTTTTTGTGATTACCCTTATTTTTCCTTTAAAACAAACTTTTTGGTTTAAATATGTTATTCTCCATTATTTTGCATATTGATTAATTTAGGCAACAATAAAAAAATAATCTTAGTAAATCGAAATACAGAATAACAAAGTTGCCAAACGGAGCAAATATCGATTCAAAGTTATTTTAATTAGGATAAACTTTTATTTATTGATCACATTGATCTTCCCCAAAAAACGAAGTTTCAGTTACTCATAATTTGATTTTTATTAAAAAATCTTTAATCGTCTTTAACTTTAAAATCGAAAAAGATATTTACAATTAACAAGACAGTTTGTGTATATAAAGATTTGTTTATTATTTTTTCTTTAAATTGATCACAATATACGACAATTTGAATAATTTA